>NC_069502.1:1121700545-1122044045 GCF_027579735.1 Bombina bombina | reverse complement strand
ATAATTACCCAATTACCTGTAAAATAAATCCTAACCTAAGTTACAAATACACCTACACTATCAATAAATTAAATAAACTACAAATATCTATCTAAAAATACAATTAAATAAACTAAACTAAATTACAAAAAAAAACAAACACTAAATTACAAAAAATTAAAAAAAGATTACAAGATTTTTAAGCTAATTACACCTATTCTATGCCCCCTAATAAAATAATAAAGCCCCCCAAAATAAAAAAATTCCCTACCCTATTCTAAATTAAAACAAGTTCAAAGCTCTTTTACCTTACCAGCCCTTAAAATGGCCTTTTGTGGGGGCATGCCCCAAAGAAAACTGCTCTTTTGCCTGCAAAAAAAAAACACAATACCAATCCCCAACATTACAACCCACCACCCACATACCCCTAATCTAACCCAAACCCCCCTTAAATAAACCTAACACTACCCCCCCTGAAGATCTCCCTACCTTGTATTCACCCCGCCGGGCAGAACTCCTCATCGGATCCGGGCGATGTGTTCCAGCAAGCGGCAGTGAAGTCTTCTTTCATCCGGGCGATGTCTTGAAGCAAGCGGCAGAGAGTCTTCTTCCATCAGCGACGTCTTCAAGCAAATCGGCATCTTCAATCTTCTTACTTCGCTCCTCCGCCGCGGAGCATCCTTCCGGCATGACGACTTCCCGACGAATGAGGTTCCTTTAAATGACGTCATCCAAGATGGCGTCCGTCAAACTTGAATCAGCCAATCAGATTCAAGTTCAATCTGATTGGCTGATTGGTTCAGCCAATCGGATTGAACTTGAATCTGATTGGCTGATTCAATCAGCCAATCAGATTTTTCTACCTTAATTCCGATTGGCTGATAGAATCCTATCAGCCAATCGGAATTCGACGGACGCCATCTTGGATGACGTCATTTAAAGGAACCTCATTCGTCGGGAAGTCGTCGTGCCGGAAGGATGCTCCGCGGCGGAGGAGCGAAGTAAGAAGATTGAAGATGCCGATTTGCTTGAAGACGTCGCCGATGGAAGAAGACTCTCTGCCGCTTGCTTCAAGACATCGCCCGGATGGAAGAATACTTCACTGCCGCTTGCTGGAACACATCGCCCGGATCGGATGAGGAGTTCTGCCCGGCGGGGTGAATACAAGGTAGGGAGATCTTCAGGGGGGGTAGTGTTAGGTTTATTTAAGGGGGGTTTGGGTTAGATTAGGGGTATGTGGGTGGTGGGTTGTAATGTTGGGGGGTGGTATTGTGGGTTTTTTTGCAGGCAAAAGAGCAGTTTTCTTTGGGGCATGCCCCCACAAAAGGCCCTTTTAAGGGCTGGTAAGGTAAAAGAGCTTTGAACGTGTTTTAATTTAGAATAGGGTAGGGAATTTTTTTATTTTGGGGGGCTTTATTATTTTATTAGGGGGCTTAGAATAGGTGTAATTAGCTTAAAAATCTTGTAATCTTTTTTTTATTTTTTGTAATTTAGTGTTTGGTTTTTTTTGTAATTTAGTTTAGTTTATTTAATTGTATTTTTAGATAGATATTTGTAGTTATTTAATTTATTGATAGTGTAGGTGTATTTGTAACTTAGGTTAGGATTTATTTTACAGGTAATTGGGTAATTATTTTAACTAGGTAGCTATTAAATAGTTAATAACTATTTAATAGCTATTATACCTAGTTAAAATAAATACCAAGTTACCTGTAAAATAAATATAAACCCTAACATAGCTATAATGTAATTATTAATTACATTGTAGCTATCTTAGGGTTTATTTTATAGGTAAGTATTTAGATTTAAATAGGAATATTTTAGTTTATAATATGAATTAGATTTATTTAATAAGAATTTAGTTAGGGGTGTTAGGGTTAGATAGAGTTAATATAGTTTATATAAATACTATAGTAACTATATTAACTATATTAACCCTAATATAATTAGGGTTAATATAGTTAATATATATAATGTAATAACTATATTAACTATAATATACTTAGGGTTAATATAGATAATATAGTTGGCGGCGGGGTAGGTAGATTCAATTAGGGGTTAATAATTTTAATATAGATGGTGGCGGTGTAAGGGGTTCACATTAGGGGATAGATCAGTTAGATGGTGGCGGTTTTAGGGGTTCACATTAGGGGATAGATCAGTTAGATGGTGGCGGTTTTAGGGGTTCACATTAGGGGATAGATCAGTTAGATGGTGGCGGTTTTAGGGGCTCACAGTAGGGGGTTAGTTTATGTAGATGGCGGCGGTTTAGGGGTTGAATACTTTATTAGGGATTGCGGCGGGGGATCGCGGTTGACAGGGAGATAGACATTGTTCATGCGTTAGGTGTTAGGTTTATTTTAGAAGATTGCGGTTGACAGGGAGATAGACATTGCGCATGCGTTAGGTGTTAGGTTTATTTTAGCAGCCAGTTTAGGGAGTTACGGGGCTCCAATAGTCAGCGTAAGGCTTCTTACGGCTGCTTTTTGTGGCGAGGTGAAAATGGAGTAAGATTTCTCCATTTTCGCCACGTAAGTTATTACGCTGTATATTGGATACCAAATTGCACGGGTTTGGTATACCTGCCTATGGCCCAAAAAACTACGGGCGACGGCAGAAATATACGCGCGTAACTTCTAGGTTACGCCGTATATAGGATACCAAACCCGCGCAAATATTGGCGTCGCCGACTTTTGCGGGCGACGATTTTTATCGGATCGACCCCATGCTGCCTTAACATACATAAATAAGAAAAATAAAAACGTAGCAACAATCTCCTAAGTCCTCAGTGCCTGCATCAATCCACTGCCATCCATCCTATTACCAAAAAATAGGATTCCAAAAAGAGTCCCACATAAAAGTACAAGTGCCTAAATTCCTGAGCCAGAAATTAAAGTAAGGCACTTACCTGAATTTACATCTGCCCGGCAGCAGGGCAGCACACCCAGTTTGAGAGACCTCCACCCTCTCATGGACCTGTGGGAAAAAAAAGAAAGACTGAATAAACCTACACAGGCTTCCAAATAAAGGGCAGCAACAACAAATTGGGAGGTGCAGTGAGGATTATACCCCAAAAGTTCCCAGATGCTTAAAAGCCAACACTGCCCTACTGAAGGGACTGACATGGACTACGACTAAACCCCCAGGAAGACAGAGCAAATCTGCCCTGCTTCAAAATAACAAACTCTTGATAGAAGAAACGTCTTTCAGACACATGGGCCTCTAGTTATCAACGTGTCTACTTTACCTGCCTTCGCCGGCCCAATACGCCCGCCTAAGCTCACCTACCATCACCTCCGCGGACCTGAAAAATCTTGCCAAAGTTATCAATAAATCTGTCAAAAAGCCGCGCACCAAGTACGGGGCGATGAGCAGCGGACTGTGATAGTTATCACTCATCCGATCTCGCTGCTCTTCGGCTTTTTGACAGCTTTATTGACAAGCTGTCACTAAGCACCCACACTAACTACACTGTTCTACCCCCTATACCAGCGCCCCCGGAGCCCCCCGCAACTAAATAAAGTTAGTAACCCCTAAACCGCCGCTCCCGGACACCACCACAACTATAATAAATGTATTAACTCCTAAACCGCCGCACCCGGAGCCCACCGCCTTCTACATTAAACCTAGTAAACCCTATCCTGCCCCCCCTATACCGCCGCCACCTATAATAAATTTATTAACCCCACCCCGCCACAACTAAATAAATTGTTTAACCCCTAAACCGCCGCTCCGTACCCCTATACCGCCGCAACTATAATAAAAATTATTAACCCCTAAACCTAAGTCTAACCCTAACACCCCAATAACTTAAATATTAATTAAATACATCTAAATAAATTTAACTCTTATTAAATTAATTATTCCTATTTAAAACTAAATACTTACCTTTAAAATAAACCCTAATATAGCTACAATATAAATAATAATTTTGTTGTAGCTATTTTAGGATTAATATTTATTTTACAGGTAACTTTGTATTTATTTTAACCAGGTAAAATAGCTATTAAATAGTTATTAACTATTTAATAGATACCTAGTTAAAATATAGAGAAATTAACCTGTAAAATAAAAACTAACCTAAGTTACAATTACACCTAAAACTACACTATACTTAAATAAATTATTCCTATTTAAAACTAAATACTTACCTGTAAAATAAAACCTAAGATAGCTACAATGTAATTAATAATTACATTGTAGCTATTTTAGGATTTATATTTATTTTACAGGTAACTTTTGTATTTATTTTAGCTAGTTAGAATAGTTATTAAATAGTTATTAATTATTTCATAACTACCTAGCTAAAAGAAATGCAAAATTACCTGTAAAATAAATCCTAACCTAAGTTACAATTAAACCTAACACTACACTATCATTAAATTAATTAAATAAATTACCTACAAATAACTACAATTAAATAAACTAACTAAAATAAAAAAATAAAAAAAGCTAAGTTACAAAAAATAAAAAAAATAAGTTACAAACATTTCAAAAATATTACAACAATTTTAAGCTACTTACACCTAATCTAAGCCCCCTAATAAAATAACAAAGCCTCCAAAATAAAAAAATGCCCTACCCTATTCTACATTAAAAAGTTACCAGCTCTATTACCTTACCAGCCCTTAAAAGGGCCTTTTGCGGGGCATGCCCCAAAGAAAACAGCTCTTTTGTCTGTAAAATAAAAATACAACCCCCCCAACATTAAAACCCACCACCCACATACCCCTTCTCTAACCCAAACCCCCTTAAATAAACTTAAGACTACCCCCCCTGAAGATCATCCTACCTTTAGCCGTCTTCAGCCAGCCGACCACCGATGGAAGAGAAGATCCGGAGCGGCAGAAGTCATCATCCAAGGGGCGCTGAAGAAGTCTTCCATCCAATTGAAGTCATCATCCAGGCGGCGTCTTCAATCTTCATCCATCCGGAGCGGAGCCATTTTCAGACGAGCCTACGCGGAGCCATCTTCTTCCACCGACAACTGAACGACGAATGATGGTTCCTTTAAGTGACGTCATCTAAGATGAAATCCTATCAGCCAATCAGAATTCGAGGGATGCCATCTTGGATGACGTCACTTAAAGGAACCGTCATTCATCCTTCAGTCGTCGGTGGAAGAAGACGGCTCCGCGTAGGCTCGTCTGAATATGGCTCCGCTCCGGATGGATGAAGATTGAAGACGCCGTCTGAATGATGACTTCAATCGGATGGAAGACTTCTTCAGCGCCCCTTGGATGATGACTTCTGCCGCTCCGGATCTCCTCTTCGGTTCCATCGGTGGTCGGCTGGCTGAAGACGACTAAAGGTAGGATGATCTTCAGGGGGGTAGTCTTAGGTTTATTTTTAAGGGGGGTTTGGTTTAGAGTAGGGGTATGTGGGTGGTGATTTTTAATGTTGGGGGGGTTGTATTTTTCTTTTACAGGCAAAAGAGCTGAATTCTTTGGGGCATGCCCCACAAAAGGTCCTTTTATGGGCTGGTAAGGTAATAGAGCTGGTAACTTTTTAAAGTAGAATAGGGTAGGGCATTTTTTTATTTTGGGGGCTTTGTTATTTTATTAGGGGGCTTAGATTAGGTGTAAGTAGCTTAAAATTGTTGTTATATTTTTAAAATGTTTGTAACTTATTTTTTTATCTTAGCTTTTTTTATTTTTTGTACTTTAGTTAGTTTATTTAATTGTATTTAATTGTAGTTATTTGTAGGTTATTTATTTAATTAATTTAATGATAGAACGATTCTAACTAGCTAAAATAAATACAAAGTTACCTGTAAAATAAATATAAATCCTAAAATAGCTACAATGTAATTATTAATTACATTGCAGCTATCTTAGGGTTTATTTTACAGGTAAGTATTTAGTTTTTAATTGGAATAATTTATTAAAGTATAGTGTAGTGTTAGGTGTAATTGTAACTTAGGTTAGTTTTTATTTTACAGGTTAATTTCTCTTTATTTTAACTAGGTATCTATTAAATAGTTAATAACTATTTAATAGCTATTGTACCTAGTTAAAATAAATTAAAATTTGCCTGTAAAATAAAAATAAATCCTAAGATAGCTACAATAAAATTAAGGTAAGTATTTAGTTTTAAATAGGAATAATTAATTTAATAAGAGTTAAATTTATTTAGATGTATTTAATTAGGGGTTAGGGCTTAATAACTTAATTTAGTTGCGGCGGTGTAGGGGGGCAGATTAGGGGTGTTTAGACTTGGGGTACATGTTAGGGTGTTAGGTGTAGACAGCTCCCATAGGAATCAATGAGATGTTGGGCAGCAGCGAACATGAGCTTTCGCTATGATCAGACTCCCATTGATTCCTATGGGATCCGCCGCCTCCAGGGTGGTGGTTTGAAAACCAGGTACACTGGGCCGGAAAAGTGCCGAGCGTACCTGCTAGTTTTTTGATAACTAGCAAAAGTAGTCAGATTGTGCCGAACTTGTGTGCGGAACATCTGGAGTGACGTAAGAATCGATATGTGTCGGACTGAGTCTGGCGGATCGAAGCTTACACAAAATTCTACTTTTGCCGGTGTAAAGGGCTTGATAACTTAGGCGAATCAGCCTCGCCACAAAAACGCTGCGGAATTCCAGCGTATTTGAGGTTGACGGCTTGATAACTATAGGCGCTAGACTTTACCACTTCCTTGCAACACAGGCAAAGAGAATGACTGGGGATTGTGGGTAGGGGAGTGATATTTAACAGCTTTGCTGTGGTGCTCTTTGCCTCCTCCTGCTGGCCAGGAGTGATATTCCCAACAGTAATTATGATGATCCGTGGACTCACTGTGTCATTAGAAATATATATATATATATAGATATATATATATAGATATATATATATATATGTGTGTATATATATGTATATATATATATATATATATATGTACATACATATCCATCTTTAGAGATGTATGTACCTGTATGTATATGTTAAAGTTCTTTGCCTGTTTTTTTTTCTAACACCTGATACCTGAGCCCTTATAGCTTTTGTGTGCAATCATTTTTTGTTATTATTTTTATTAGATAGTGTTATTATGAGTGTAACTGTACTTTGTAATGTATTTTTTATGTGTTTTGTGCAAATTTTTAGTTTCGTGAAACAGTTAACCAGAGTTCTGAAAGTCAATGTAATCATTCTAGCGTAAATCGTGATTGCACTCACTGAACCGCAATTACTTTTCAACCAGCAGTAAGCCCGACGAGCGCAAACACCAAGCCCTTATCACTTGCCCCAAACGTTTGTTTTCCACTCGTAATCTAGAAGGGAAAGGTAATGTCCATAAAGGTTGGGTTACCTTTCCTATTGAGGCCAATTAGAAATGGGTATAAATGGCTTACTAGATCGTGCAGCCAATGATTGTGTGGAATATAGCTGTGTCTGCACTTCCATGTTTAACATAATTTGGAAAGCCAACAATATTCCAAATTAAATTACAGGAAAGGAGAACAAAAGAAATAATGATTAAGTATATTGAAAAGCTGTTTTATTACATATAATTAAACAATTTATCGTAATATCTTGAGTAGTTTAATGTCCCTTAATTGAAAAGTAAAAATGGATACAACTCTGGTAGAAGTAGAAGGCTGTGTTTTAGGGGGTTTATTATTATCGGTTATTTGTGGAGCACCAACAGATTCTGCAGTGCTATAAACATAGGCGGAGTACAACAAAACATTTATAGGGATTAAACGGGTAGAACGCCCTGCCAAGAGTCGCACTGTTGAATGTAGTCCGCTCTTAAGAAGGTGATCTACAAACAGATGTACTCTTAGACTTACATGCTAAGGGGGTTCAAGGGGATAGCAATGGAGGAGAGGAACTAGTATAAATAAAAGTTAGTGTAGGTTGCATGCATCCCGGAACAGTAAAGAATTTAGGGAGCGCTTGAAGCTTTCAAAACTAGGGGAGAGTCTTGTGGAGCGAGGCTAGAGAAGTCATGTAAACAAGAGTGTGAGGAGGTAACAAGAGAGGAGAAGAGTGGGAGGTAATGAGATGAGCGAAGGGAATGGGGAGTATCTGGAGACAAGGTCTGAGATTTAGTGGGGGCAGTGCAGTTGAGGGCTTTGTATGTCAGAGTGAGAATTTTGTGTTTGATCCTAGAGGCAAGAGTAAGCCAGTTAAGGGATTGGCAGAGAGTTGCAGCAGATGAAGATCGACATGTAAAGAAGATGAACCTGGTAGAGGCATTCATTATGGATTGTAAAGGAGCTAGGTGGCAGCTGGGGAGACCAGAGAGGACAGAGTGGATTAAAATCTTAGTTGTGTCTTGTGTAAGGTAATGTCTAATTTTAAAGATCTCTTTAAGGTGAAAGCGGCAGGATTTAGCCAAGGACTGAATGTGAGGAGTGAAAGAAAGATCTGAGTCAAATGTGACCCCATGACATCAAGCATGCGGGGTAGGGGTAATGATGGAGTTCTCAACAGTTATAGAGAGATTGGGGGTGGAGATTTTGGAAGAAGAGGGGAAAATAAGGAGCTCAGCTTTGGAGAGATTTAGCTTGAAGTAGTGAGAGGACATCCAGGAAGAGATGTGAGAAAGTCTGTTAGTGACACAGGGTAATGATGGAGTTCTCAACAGTTATAGAGAGATTGGGGGTGGAGATTATGGAAGAAGGGGGGAAAATAAGGAGCTCAATTTTGAGCCAGTCAGTAGTTAAGAGCTTTCTGGGCTAACGCCGGTTCATAAAGCTCTTAACTACTGTGCTCTAAAGTACACTAACACGCATAAACTACCTATGTACCCCTAAACCGAGGCCCCTCACATCGCCGCCACTCTATTAAATTTTTTTAAACCCTAATCTGCCGCTCCGTACACCGCCGCAACCTACATTATCCCTATGTACCCCTAATCTGCTGCCCCTAACACCGCCGACACCTACATAATATTTATTAACCCCTAATCTGCTGCCCCCGCTATCGCTGACCCCTGCATATTTTTTTTAACCCCTAATCTGCCGCTTCGTATACCGCCGCAACCTACATTATACCTATGTACCCCTAATCTGCTGCCCCTAACACAGCCGACCCCTATATTATATTTATTAACCCCTAATCTGCCGCCCCCAACGTCGCCTCCACCTACCTACAATTATTAACCCCTAATTATTAACCCCTAATTATTCCTATTTAAAGCTAAATACTTAACTGTAAAATAAACCCTAATATAGATACAATATAAATTATAATTATATTGTAGCTATTTTAGGATTAATATTTATTTTACAGGCAACTTTGTAATTATTTTAACCAGGTACAATAGCTATTAAATAGTTAATAACTATTTAATAGTTACCTAGTTAAAATAATTACAAAATTACCTGTAAAATAAATCCTAACCTAAGTTACAATTAAACCTAACACTACACTATCAATAAATTAATTAAATAAAATACCTACAATTATCTACAATTAAACCTAACACTACACTATCAATAAATTAATTAAATACAATACCTACAAATAAATACAATTAAATAAACTAACTAAAGCACAAAAAATAAAAAAGAACTAAGTTACAAAAAATAAAAAAATATTTACAAACATTAGAAAAATATTACAACAATTTTAAACTAATTACACCTACTCTAAGCCCCCTAATAAAATAACAAAGACCCCCAAAATAAAAAAATGCCCTACCCTATTCTAAATTAAAAAAGTCAATCAGCAAATCAGATTGAGATCGCATTCTATTGGCTGTTCCGATCAGCCAATAGAATGCGAGCTCAATATGATTGGCTGATCGGATCAGCCAATCGGATTGAACTTGAATCTGATTGGCTGATTCCATCAGCCAATCAGAATTTTCCTACCTTAATTCCGATTGGCTGATAGAATCCTATCAGCCAATCAGAATTCGAGGGACGCCATCTTGGATGACGTCCCTTAAAGGAACCGTCATTCGTCAGGAAGTCGTCGGTGAAGATGGATGGATCCGCGCTTGAGGACTTGAAGATCAGCCGGTCGTCATCGGATTGAAGAACATAGAAGATGCGGCTTGGATGAAGATGTTTGCTGGTTCGGATGTCCTCTTCTGCCCGCTTGGATCAAGACTTCAGCCGGAGGATGGACGTCATTCTTCAGCCCCCGCTTGGGCTTGGATCAAGATTTCGGAGGCTTGGATCAAGACTTCTGTGGACGGATCGGTGAACCTGGCATGGTGAAGATAAGGTAGGAAGATCTTCAGGGGCTTAGTATTAGGTTTATTTAAGGGGGGTTTGGGTTAGATTAGGGGTATGTGGGTGGTGGGTTGTAATGTTGGGGGGGTATTGTATGGTTTTTTTTACAGGCAAAAAAGCTGTTTACTTTGGGGCATGCCCCGCAAATGGCCCTTTTCAGGGCTGGTAAGGTAAAAGAGCTTTGAACTTTTATAATTTAGAATAGGGTAGGGCATTTTTTTTATTTTGGGGGTCTTTGTTATTTTATTAGGGGGCTTAGAGTAGGTGTAATTAGTTTAAAATTGTTGTAATATTTTTATAATGTTTGTAAATATTTTTTTATTTTTTGTAACTTAGTTCTTTTTTATTTTTTGTACTTTAGTTAGTTTATTTCATTGTATTTATTTGTAGGTATTGTATTTAATTAATTTATTGATAGTGTAGTGTTAGGTTTAATTGTAGATAATTGTAGGTATTTGTATGTCATTAATTTATTGATAGTGTAGTGTTAGGTTTAATTGTAACTTAGGTTAGGATTTATTTTACAGGTAATTTTGTAATTATTTTAACTAGGTAACTATTAATAAGTTATTAACTATTTAATAACTATTGTACCTGGTTAAAATAATTACAAAGTTGCCTGTAAAATAAATATTAATCCTAAAATAGCTACAATATAATTATAATTTATATATATAGCTATATTAAGGTTTATTTTACAGGTAAGTATTTAGCTTTAAATAGGAATAATTTATTTAATAAGAGTTAATTTATTTTGTTAGATTTAAATTATATTTAACTTAGGGGGGTGTTAGTGTTAGGGATAGACTTAGCTTTAGGGGTTAATACATTTATTATAGTAGCGGCGAGATCCGGTCGGCAGATTAGGGGTTAATTATTGTAGGTAGCTGGCGGCGACGTTGTGGGGGGCATATTAGGGGTTAATAAATATAACATAGTGGTCGTCGATGTTAGGGGCAGCAGATTAGGGGTACATAGGGATAATGTAGGTTGCGGCGGTGTACGGAGCGGCAGATTTGGGGTTAATAATAATATGCAGGGGTCAGCGATAGCGGGGGCGGCAGATTAGGGGTTAATAAGTGTAAGGTTAGGGGTGTTTAGACTCGGGGTACATGTTAAAGTGTTAGGTGCAGACCTAGGGAATGTTTCCCCATAGGAAACAATGTAGCTGCGTTAGGAGCTGAACGCTGCTTTTTTGCAGGTGTTAGGTTTTTTTTCAGCTCAAACAGCCCCATTGTTTCCTATGGGGGAATCGTGCACGAGCATGTTTTTGAAGCTGGCCGCGTCCGTAAGCAACGCTGGTATTGAGAGTTGCAGTGGCGGTAAATATGCTCTACGCTCCCTTTTTGGAGCCTAACGCAGCCCTTCTGTGAACTCTAAATACCAGCGGTATTTAAAAGGTGCGGGGGAAAAAAGCCAGCGTAGCTAACGCACCCCTTTGGCCGCAGAACTCTAAATCTAGCCGTAAGTAATGATGCAGTCCACAATTGTGAAATTATTAATCTTGAAAAGTTCCAAATATTGCGCTACAATTGTATATGGTCAGAGCGCATGAAATATAAAATAGGATGAATGACTCATTTGCAACAAATTACCCTGCCACTTCATCTGCAGGTGTAGATAAGGGTTTTGACTGAACAAGGCCTTGATTGGCTCTTTTGTTGCATTTAAGGTCACTCACACCTTAAACTCATCACCTCTGATAAAGCGCATGTACGCATGCGCGAAACGCGCCAGGTGTTTAGGCTTTGCTCTCACCTTTTGTACTAGCACCTTTGCTCAATAAATCTTTGTTGAACCAGCCGTGGGTGATTTTCCAGCCTCCTTTGTCCTCCTTTCTAGGGATTACCTATTTCTACATTCAGCGGATGCGATACCACCTTGGCTGTTTGTCACCCGGAGCCAGCATTCTGACCTAAAGAGCCTCCTACCTCTAGGACCCAGTGGATGCCTGGTACGTTCCAGCGGATCTTCCGTGCAATGCAGCACGCCTTCCTCATGTCAGACACCTTTCAGCGGACCTCTTGTGTGACACGGCACACTACTCTGACGTCAAAGCTTTGGTCTATTGAGGACGAATAGAGACGTGGACATAGTCATCTCCCTCCATCAGAACTTGAGGGCTCTTGCCTATCGAGGATCTTCGGAGGATGTTGCCTGGTACCTACACATTGTAAGAACTGGCCTGGTCCGCCTACCTTGAAGGTATATTTCAATTTATTGTGCACACCTGGATTGTTCATTGGCTCTAATGGTTTACAGTGGGGATGCTTTACACCACAGCCCTCTTCCTATGTTTTTTTGCCTACACTGGAACTTTCATTCATGCGCTCTGACCATATACAATTGTAGCGCAATATTTGGAACTTTTCAAGATTAATAATTTCACAATTGTGGACTGCATCATTACTTAATGTTTTATATTTCCTCATTTTGGCAAGTACAAAAAACCTTTTTTGTAAACATGGGAATAGACAGCAATATTTTGGGACTGCCTATTATTGAGAATTCTAGTATTGTCTAGATTTAAACACTGTTTTCATTACACATTGGTGTTTAAGGTTCCCATTATTTATATCTGCTACCAATTAGTTTTGTGTTTATAGTTTTTACTTTTATCTCTGCAGATATAAACAGAGGGCTCCTCTGGTCCAAAGTGCATAAGCCATTTATACATATCATACTTTAGTGCACTTTCCATAATGGCAACAATGATACCCACAGGGGTTATAAATGAAACGAAAAGAAAACGCATTATGGAAAATGCACTAAAAGGTGATAGCCAAGCACTAGTTCTTGTTAATTAGGATGATATTACAAATGTATTTTCAAAATTAGAATTGCTAAGGTTTAGGGAAACTAATCTGTGGTGGGATATAGAGTTCTTAGAACTCTATATATCTGAACATAAGGTACCTAGGGGTTTAAGAATGAAAAAATATCCCTCCTTTGCACTTAATGACCCCAAATTTATGGAGGAATGGAATGATAATTTAACTAATTGTTCCATAGTATTAATGAAACAAGTGTTATGCCATAAAAAAGAAGAGAGGGATCAGGTCCTTATTGAAATTAATAGTGCCATTGAAACACTTAAACCATTTGAAACCACTCAGAAATATGCAGACTATATCAAACAGCTTACTGAAACAATAGATAAGTATTATCTGAAAGGAAGGTACAGAAATACCAGAGAGATGTTAAGGATTATGAATTTAACATAGTCTACTCTTGGCAGCAACATAAGTCTACTAGACAAAATTGGCCACCTTTTAAGAAAAATAAGAACAAGAATAAAAATAAAAAAGGAAATAGTAATAAGTCTGAAAAGAATAAACATGTCACATTTTCTAGTATAGATACGGATTACCAAGACACTAGTGCCCAGTCACAAAGTCTACCCGAACCTGATAAAATCAGTCTAAATCCTAATCCTGGTAGAAAAGAATTAAAAACTTTAGGGAAACAACCTAATCAGACAAGTACACCAAAAAGAACACAAGATACAATAGGCACGGGACAAGCAGGGTCCACCTTTCGTTACCCCAGCAGAGTCAGAAAAACTCTAAAGAAGTAGCAGTCATTAATCTCTCTGACTATACCCTGTCCAACACAGAATGTAATTTGTTAAATAAAGGTCTATCATATGCACCAGCACATAATTTTGATCTTGTGAATACACTTATAGATATTAATAAGTAGAAAACTTCCACAGTGGTGGAAAAATCCAGCATGAAATGGACCGAGAGTAGTAGAAAATAAAATATATGCTTATCAAACATCAAACAAACATCAAAGGATCCACACGTCTGGAGGGCTAATCCCCTACACTTGTGACTCACAAGCTTTCTTGAAGCCGGTACCTACCGAGGAAGGAATACTCAGTCCCTGCACTATAAGAAGAATGGTGAGTGAATGTTTTGCCTTTAAGTATATTGGACTCCCATACACTATTACAGATTGTCTCAATATACATATACCTTGTGGGACATTTTAATATCAACATAATAAGGTCAGGAGTGATATACAAGGTGCACAGCTGTTACTAAAATATTTATTTATATACACATGAACACACCTGTACAACCTTTGAAGATACATCACACCTTGACTCATAGGAAATTTTCCAATATACTGATTAACCCCTTGTGATTTGCAAGAGACTTCGATGCAAGCATAAGGACATTGTTCAGTTTTTTTCATATTATAGATATTAATAGGTTTGTTCGTAAGATTGTTTTAAAAAAGCACTTTAAGGATAATTCAATTGATCACTCACCTTTAGCCACACATATTCCTACTAAGCAAGAAACAGTGGGACTCAAATACACTGACTTGGTAGATCTCACTAATTTAATTACTTTACAACAGGAATCTACTAGAACTATTGACACATTGACTAATAATTGCACATCCTTCACATATAAGAACACTTCCCATTTTTATCCAATTAATTCCAGACATCAGTTGTTGGACTTATACCAGAGAGTGGTAGAAAAAGAACTGACTGACCTATTCAATACTATTGATAATAATCCCCTTAATATATCCAGGGATAATCTTACCCGACGACAGAGACAAGCATTGACTAGACTTCAAAAAAATGAAAACGTGGTCATAGTCCAGGCTGATAAGGGAGGGGCAGTGGTGGTTTTGAACAAGAAAGATTATATTGGTGAAGTTGAGAGCCAATTGAAAGACTGTATGTTATACACCAAACTAACGTTCAATCCCACAACCTCCTTAGAAAATAGCTATTTACTTGATTATGCTACCGAACATAACTTTATGGATAAATAATTAACTGATTATTTATATGTGGAACAGCCAACCACCCCATACTTTCGCATTGTACCCAAGATACATAAGGGACTCAAAAATCCACCTGGGCGGCCCATTGTGACCAGTAATGGGTCCCTGTGTGAAAGATTGGGTGGTTGGCTCGACCACATCCTTCAACCTATCATGTTGGCACTACCAGGATATATCAGGGATAGCACACATTTATTAACGCAGATTAAAGATATCACTTGGAAAGAATCCTATGTATGGGCCACTATTGATGTTACTGCCCTCTATGCCAATATCCCCCATTCAAAAGGATTGGAAGCTATTGACTTTATGTTACACAGATATTCAGATTATAGCGTCAAATTTATATAATTTATCGTCCAAATAACAGAATTCCTCCTACAGCATAATTTATTTATTTTTCAAGGTACTTATTACCTACAAAGACGAGGCACAGCGATGGGGGCAAAATTTGCCCCCGCCTTTGCCAATATTTATATGGGGTGGCTAGAATTCAACATGATCTTTTCAGACCAATTTCCATATAAGAAGAATGTCATACAATATGGTCGCTTCATAGACGACATCATTGTCATCTGGGACACCAGAGAAGATTGTACTGCTGACAAATTTGTAGACTTTATGAATAATAATGAATATAATTTGGCATTTACATCACAGACACATAACCAAATTATTGATTTTTTAGATCTGAGCCTAAGAGCCGTAGGTAATAGAATCTCCACATGTACTTATCGCAAACCTTTGGCCAGAAATACAATATTGAGAGCTAACTCCTGTCATCTCAATCATCTAAAACAAGGTATTCCAAAAGCCCAATATTTATGCCTAAGGAGAAATTGTACAGAACTAACGGAGTATTATTCCCAAGCCAGAGAGCTAACTAATAGATTAATAGATAGAGGCTATCAAAGAAATTTACTATTTAAAATAGAAAAACAAGTGGCAGATTTAAATAGACAAGATCTGCTTAAAGGAGGATGTAACTATGATAAGTCTCTAATAACAGAAAAGTCTGTCTTACCTGGTCAAAATCTTTTGTTTATCACACAGTTTAGCAGACAATACAATCAAATCTGTAATATAGTTCAAAATAACTTGACAATTTTAAAAGGAGATGAGGCCCTTAATAACATCCTAACATCAGGAGTTAAGTGTAAAGCACGAAATGCTCCCACTATAAGAGATATAACTGGTAAACAGTTCACAGATAAAGAAGTAGTAGGCTCGCATTGGCTTAGCCTAAAACCGGGATGTTTTAAATGTGGCCATGTACCATGCAAAGGATGCACTTGTATCACTGTGACAGATACTTTTTCTTCAAAATTTACCAATCAAGTATTTCATATTAGAGATAGGATCGACTGTAATTCCCAATACGTCATCTATCTCATTAATTGTTTATTCTGTTCCTGCCAATACATAGGTATCATTACCCGCCCATTAAAAGAAAGAATCCGTGAGCACTTGCGCTCTCTGGATGATAAGGAACCAAAAACGCTGGTAGCTAAACACTTTAGATTACATGGTATGGGACCAAAATATTTTTCATTTATAGGTATCGATATAATTAAAAAACACCCCAGGGGTGGTGAAAGGGAAAAAAGTCTGAGAAAAAAAGAAATCTTTTGGATTGTAAAGTTGCATACTAGAGCTCCAGAAGGGATCAACAAAAGGATGGATGTGGATTTATTTGTTGAATAATCCACTTCCTTTCCAGAATTGCTAAAGTTACCTTCCATTTTTCCTTATACTATAGTCTTGCACTTAAGTGCCTTATAATCCTTTGAATCTTACAAAATAATGCAGAATATAAAACAATATAGTACATCCTCAATTAATCAGGTGTTTTTTGATACATATTTTCTTTTTTATATGTATATAATATTCATTTTATTTGCTTAATCTTTTTTGTTTTTATACATATTATCATATTGTGTACCCTTTGTTTATATAATAATTTTTCTTTTTCATATGCAGACTGGTGGTTTATATATATATATATATATATATATATATATATATATATATATATATATATATATATATATATATATATATATACTTTCATTATATTATTAGGGCCAAATATATTGCCATCTATTTGCTTAGCCCTCTATGTAAAAATCACCTGTCTCCTCTAAGCCATAAACATATGTTTTTATTTCTCAGCTTTCTAATATGAAATTGGTATTATTTTAGATTTGTGATTTTATTTCATTTTTGTATTTCCTTATTTTGTGCTTAGAATTATGTATTGTTATGACATTTGTTTTGAAAATATATTGTATAGACAATTGTACTAGTATTATGTATATAAATGTCTTTTATGTCTTTGTATACATAGAAGTTTATAAAATAGGATGAATGACTCATTTGCAACAAATTACCCTGCCACTTCATCTGCAGGTGTAGATAAGGGTTTTGACTGAACAAGGCCTTGATTGGCTCTTTTGTTGCATTTAAGTTCACTCACATCTTGAACTCATCACCTCTGATGAAGCGCATGTACGCATGCGCGAAACTCGTCAGGTGTTAAGGCTTTGCTCTCACCTTTTGTACTAGCACCTTTGCTCAATAAATCTTTGTTGAACCAGCCGTGGGTGATTTTCCAGCCTCCTTTGTCCTCCTTTCTGGGGATTACCTATTTCTAAAGTCCTATAAGTCTACCGGTGATATGGTCAATTTCGAACAACAGTATATTACCTACTATCAATATAATGGTATTGACTGCCAGAGAACAGAGATAGTAATTGTATAGAAAATTAATTAACAACAACTATATATAATGTTGAGATATATTTATGCGAATATAAATTAATCATTTAGGTTGTAGCAGGTTAGGCTCCAAATGAGCAAATATAAGTTGCCAGTGATATCATAAAGTAATATTTGCTATCTAATAATGTAACAATTCAACAAAATATGGCTAGTTGTAGCATATAACCATATCATTTGGGTATCATATTTTTATACATTGCTCCAATTTATACAGTTGGAATTGTCTGGATAGCTTGAGGTAATAAGTTGTTAGTATATAAAGGGGAAAATGACTTAGAATAGGAAATAGTTATACTAAATGTTCTCCAGTTATCAGGTTTACTGAAGCTATAATGTATAGGTACTAAATAGTATAGGATATTATAAGGTTAATCATTTGTGTGAAACCCTCTCCCACTAAAAAAAAACAGTGTAATGACAGTACTGATAATTCGTTCTACTGTATTGTAGCCATAAGAGTCAGCTTGACTACAAATATCTTCATCTAATGCTGAGAGGTGTGAGCCAATGCGACTCAATACTGTGTAAGGGAATCCCTCCCACTGTGGTAGTCTTGTACTAGTTACAGCAATAACAGATGGTCTAATATATAGCCAAAGCACCAAGTATCGATAATGTTAAGAGGCTACACATTACTGGCCCCCGTTGGTGCTAATTACCATAGTAACGTTAGTTAGCGTAGTGTAAATGCATGTCTCTCACACACATAACCGGTGAACACTATAGGCTTGCGGCTACAATTTTCCCACTTCCCCCAGAGACAACCACTTAGTAAGTTAACATAAATTAAGTTATCGTAGTGAATAGAGGTTAATGCTCCACTAAGGATGCCAACTAGAGTTAAATATAAGCAACTTAATTTATTTCATATTTTTTAGAAACTAAAGCTCGCACATTTCTGCAGTTAAAAATGGAGACAACACGTCCCCAAACGCCCTGACATGTTCGCCTTTTGGCTTTGTCAAAGGTGTATAGAAGCTACCTTATCATTCTTCTGTGTTTTAAATACACCACATTGTTTTAATTTTTTTATATACAATAAAAGTTAAGTTTTACCCCTAGTACTGGGGGATTTCTTTTGTCCTTTGGGAGCCCCTGGTTTAGTGGTTCACATGTTGTGGAGTGCTATTTATGTACACACTTTTTTCCTCTGCTTTGCTTTTGGAATAACCTTTTAGTTTGAGTCCCCAGAGAAGGTTACACTAAAGGTACGGTTTGACAGGTAGGAAGAGAACCACGAGAGGGCTGTTTCACAAATGCCGAAGGATTGGATTGTTTGGAGCAAAAGAGCTTGGTTAAAGGCTGCGGACAGATCAAGAAGGATAAGCAGAGAGGGGTGGCCTTTGGATTTTGCTATAAGTAAGTCATTGGTAACCTTAACGATTGCTGTCTCTGTGGAGTGATGGATCCAGATTGCAGTGGGTCAAGGAGGGAGTTTAGTGTAAGGAAATGGGATAGGCATGCATATACTAGCTTTTCGAGAACCTTTGAGGCAAGAGGGAGTAGGGAAATAGGGCGGTAGTTGGATGGTGAGGTTGGATCAAGAGAAGGTTTTTTTGAGGATAGGTGTTGTGATGAGAATGGGAGGTGACATCACCAGATGGGGGCGTGGCTTATAGCTGTTATTGTCTATGTCGCAGTTACTAAGTTAGAGGTGTTGTGCAAGCTGTATACTTCTATGCTATGCAATAAAATAGCATTGTACCTTCTATGCTGTGTCCTGCATCTCATGACATGGTGTCAGAAGTACTTGCCTGCACTTCTGTTTCCTGATTAATGATGATGTCGAAGTTTACCCCACCTGAGCCTTTTGATTTCTCTCAGCCTGTAGCTTGGCCCACATGGCATCAGCGGTTTCACTGAAGCTACAGTTGGAGGCTTATTTAAAATTGGATGGGGCTATTAAGATGGCCCGCAAGAGTGAACTGGTGAAAAAGTGCTGATCTGAGGTCTGAGTATTGTGGATGAAGTGCAGCAGTTCAGGAGAGCTGCAGGTGAAAGGCACAGTGTGAGCGGTAAACCAAGGGCACCAGATAGACCCAGAAGCGGATGGGCACAGCAGGCTCGCTGCACGCGGTGTAACCGTACCCATGATCAGAATTTTGTATGCCACCGCTAAAGATAAAAGATGTAGAAAGTGTAACCGGAAAGGGTCATTTGAAGTGGTGTGTAAAACTGAATACATTAAGGAGATGCAGGTGGATAGTGACCAGAAGGGTCAAAAAGTGACCTTTGTAGGGTCTGTTGTTGAACGGTCTGGTTCAGAAGAAGAGTGGCGGGTTACCCTTACTGTAATGGGAGTAAAGGTTGCATTCAAGATGCCATGTGCCGGGGAAACAGCTGGTAGTGGCAGATACACTTTCCAGGCTCCAGCTGGCTGCTGCTGAAGAATCTTCAACAAAATCAGATGTGAAAGTGTATGTGGATTCAGTTCTGGCATCCAAATCCATTTCATCAGGGAAGCTAGAGAAAATAAGAAAGGAGACATGTTTAGATACAGACCTTCAAGAAGTTATTAAGTACATAAAAGAAAGTTGGCCCGAGAGCTGGGCAGCCTGGATATATTCAAGTTCTTACCAGTCAGAGAGGTCGCAGCTCACAGAGCTGGATGGGTAAGTGTTGTCTCAGGACTGCATTGTTATTCCTGTCAGCATGCGGCAGGAGATGTTAAGCAGGATTCATGATGGCCACTTGGGCATTACAAAGTGCAGAGAAATGGCAGCTACGGCAGTATGGTGGCCTGGGATCAGTTCTGACATTGCAAGCCACGTGTCAAAATGTGACTTTTTCTGGGAACGTCGGCCTACTCAGCGAAAGGAGCCTTGATTTCTACTCCGCTGCCTGCAGGCCCATCGCAGAAAATAGCTGCTGATTTGTGCCAACTGCACAGGAAAAAGTACCTAGTCGTGATTGACTACTATTCCAGGTATTTGGAGATTGCACCCTTGAAAGAGATCACCAGTCAAACCGTTATCACTCGTCTCAAGAGCTTGTTCGCCCGGTGGGGCACACCAATAGAGTTAGTGAGTGATAACCGAATGCAGTTTTCTTCCATAGAGTTCAGTTCTTTCAGCAGTGAATATGATTTTGACCACTCTACGTCAAGTCCACATTACCCCCAGGCCAATGGAATGGCTGAAAGGGCAGTTCAAACAACAAAGTTTATTTTGAAGCAATCTGAGCTGTACCTAGCTCTCTTGGCCTATAGGGCGACCCCCATCCAAGCCACGGGTTTTAGCCTGGCTCAGCTGATGCTAGGATGTCAGATTTGTACCACTTTACCCTCAGAGGGTGTCTTCCAGCCAACCAGCTCTGTTCCTCTTGACGAGGTCCTTAGGAGGGATGAAGAGGATAAAAGGGGATATTGATTCTTCTATGACAGAAAACACTCTGTGAGGCCCTTGCAGGAGCTGAATGTGGGTCAAAGTGTCAGAGTTAAACTGGATGATGAGAAGAAAGGGAAGACACCTGCTACGGTAATTGGATGCTCTCCAGATCCAAGGTCTTATGTAGTCCTTACTGATGGAGGGACAGTCACACGTTGAAATAGAAGACATCTTCAGCCAGAACCTGAGAGTTTGGGACTGGATGCCTCAGAGCCACCACCAATGGGATCCCCTGTTTTAAGAGGGGTGCCTTCCCCTCAGCAAGTTTACAGCAGGGAAACTTATTTGCTTCCAGCAGACTCTCAATCACCTTCTTCTGTATCAGAGGACAGTTCATGTAAAATGACATCAAGTGGAAGGGTGGTGAAACTTCCAGCCCGATATCTGGATTAGCACTAGTTAGAGCAGTAACCGGAAGAATGGGCAGAATAATCCCATGGTCACTGTGGACTAGGGTAGTCTACCCCGATGTTCAAGTCAGGATTGTATTTCTTGTTGTTCATATATATTCTTTTTAACTTTTTATTTGTTATACACTAAACAAAACTATTTTTGTATGCTTCTTGTATACCTTGTTATTTGATGTACTCTTTAAAAAAAAAAAAAAAAAAGTATGCTTTGTCCTTTAAAAAAGGGTAAGATGTGATGAGTGGGAGGTGACATCACCGGATGGGGACGTGGCTTATAGCCGTTATTGTCTATGTCACAGTTACTAAGTGAGAGGTGTTGTGAAAGCTGTATACTTCTATGATCTGCAATAAAATAGCATTGTACCTTCTATGCTGTGTCCTGCATCTCATGACAGGTGTGACCAGTGCATGTTTCAGAGATGAGGGAAATATACCACTGCTGAAGGAGAGGTTGAAAATGTGTGTGAGTATAGGGGTAAGGTTAGAAGAGAGGGAGATTCACATTTTCCCATGCCTTGATATATGAGTAAATCCTAATATAAATAAACTATACATGGTCCTAAAAAGAATTAGGGGCCGATTTATCAAATGGCGGGCAGACATGATTCACTGTAGCATATGCTGTCAGCATTTAACATTGCACAAGCATTTCACAAGAAATTCATGTGCAATGCCACCCCCCTGCACATTTGTAGCCAATCGGCCGCTAGCAGGGGGTGTCAATCATCCCGATCGTTTCTGAAAGGTGGCGGATGAGTTAAGAAGCAGCTTCTTAACTTCTGTTTCAGGCGAGCCGGAAAGGTTCACACGGAAAAAGCAACATCTGCTGCTTAGTAAATATACCAAATGGATGAAAAAAGAGGGCGCTGAAAAGCCAGATATAACCAACACATTTATTCTGTTAACATATAGTCAAAGAAGTAAAAATGTACATATGTCTAAAAGAAGTAAAAATGTACATATGTCTAAAATTCATAAAATTAAAAAAGCAAGGTCTTGAAAAAGCCCAACATAACGGGTGAAACGCGTTGAAGGAAGTAGAGCTGCTTTGTCCTTTGAATTAGATTCTATCTTAGGTACCTAGTCTAACCCGCATGTGATATACGCTAAGTGCGGGTTGTTCATTTTGTGGAACACAAATTTTACTAACCACCGGGATCCTGTCGGCTCTTCTCAAGCATAAAGGACTGTGAGTAGTGCATCTTTCACACAAGACACTGGTCTGACAAACCGTGATCCGGTAGGACTGTGAGTAGTAATACACCAGCTGCATAAGTGGGGTAAGTGTTATCCATCCTACTTCCCCTGAAGGTGAGCAGTGGTTTATTAAGATGCTGACTTGACATCACTGAGATTTGGCGGACTGCGCACATTTTGTACCAAGGCTGCTTTTTTAAGTGACAAAGTTACCAAAGAAGATCTGTTACATTTTCCTATTAAGCTATATAAGCTATTATCTGCTACATTGTTGCATGTGCACATGGAGACTATTTGGATCTATTGCCTGGTGTCTGAAGACACGGATCCTTTCCCTCTCTATATAAGGAAAACATTATTTGGAGCTGTTTTAAAGGTTGTTTGATTATAAGGTGGTATTGGACATTATTTTTACAGATACTTCTTTCAAACAATTTTAAGGAGTATAACCTAGATTATTATTATATTATCTTATTATGGGAGACGTCCCTGATATCTGCTTGTTTAATTTTATGAATTTTAGACATATGTAAATTTTTACTTCTTTGACTATATGTTAACAGAATAAATGTTTTGGTTATATCTGGCTTTTCAGCGCCCTCTTTTTTCATTCATTTTGTAACATTATCCTAGTCCATCCTAAGGGCGGTGGTCTGAGAGTGGCAAGTTATAACCTAAGCGCTGTATTTACATTCTGTTGTACAAATAGTAAATATACCACTTAGTCTGATTTTTTTTTAAATTCTTTTAAATTTGACACTTGTTTCCATCCATGTCAGTTTGCTAACAGAAAAGATCATATTTTATATAAATAAAATCCCTCAGTGTTTTTACTTCCCTTCCAACTGAAATACCTAAGAATATTATTTACATTTAAAAAAAAGAAAGATTACATTCCTAAAAGTGTATTAACATTTTTTACCATAAAATAAGAAAAAAAAAAAAAAGAATAAAGAAAGAAAGAAAATAATTTTTTTTAAAGAGATGTGTAATTCATTAAATACATTTTACATATTTATCAAGCTCCGTATGGAGTCTGAGGAGCCGGAAACAGAAGTTATCAAGAAGTCTAAAGACCGCTGCGCCATAACTTGTCCTCCTGCTCTGAGACAGCGGACAGAAATCAACCCGATCAAATTCGATCGGGTTGATGGACACCCCCTGCTAGCGGCCAATTAGCCATGATTCTGCAGGGAGCAGCATTGCACCAGCAGTTCTGTATATATCTATACCTATATATAATCATGTGTATGCATATGTGTGTGTTATCAAAATACCATCAGATATATATAGAAATATTTATTTTTGAATAAATAGAACATATTCTGCAATGTGCAGAACATTGGAATGGGAAATATTAATATTTTCATGTTGGGTTAGCACATATGAGAGTATCAGTTCGCTTTAGCGCTCGAGTCGGGTGTTAGTTTTTTTTTCTCTATTGACTTCTATGGGGGAATAGGTTATCTTTTGTGTGACAGTCTAATTGCACTAGAAGTAACCTGTTTGCACGTGTCGGGTTAGCGTGAGAGTGCAAACTTTTTTACTTTCAATTCATATTACGAGTGCAACCCAATGAGCACAAAAAGATTACTTATAGCGCAATTAGCGCATTAGCATAAGCTCTAAATAGCACTCCACTTGTAATCTAGCCCTAAATAAATACTAGATAAATTGATACATTCAAAGAAAAGATTAGTCTGAGAATAATATGTAGATGTATTTTTTTAAAGTTTCCTAAGCTGTTTAAACATTGACAAAATAAATGTAAAGTTTTAGAGGCTGATTTATCATATCAAATGTCTGTCCGACATGATCCGCTCAGCACTGAATGCCAACAGTATACGCTGTCTGCATTTAAGATTCCACAAGCAGTTCTGGTGAACTGCTTGTGCAATGCCGCTCCTTGCAGATTCGCGGCCAATCGTTAGCAGGGAGTGTCAATCAACCTGATCGTATGCGATCGGGCGGATTGATGTCCGCTGCCTCAGAGGCGGCGGACCAGTTAAGGAACAGCCGTCTTAAGACCGCTGCTTATTAACTGCTGTTACCGGCGAGCCTGAAGACAGGGGCATAAGGGGCCATTCGGCCCTTGATAAATCGGCCCCTTAGGGGGATATTTATCAAAGCCTCAAGTATGCTGCATTCGCCGGCACCTATACGCTCATCTAACATCGCCTAACATCGCGACCGCGGACCTGAATATGATCTCCATATTTATTTAAAAAAGCCGGCAAAAATATGCGCACCAAGTACGGGGTGATGAGCATCGGACTGTTGTTAACTAGCAGTCATCGATCTCCCGTCTATTCGGCTTTTTACCAACTTTATTTATACCCTGACACTAAATGCCGCCACTATACTAAAATGTTTACCCCTATCCCGCCGCTCCCGGACCCCGCCGCAACCTTAATAAAGTTATTAACCCCTATCCCGCCGCTCCCCGACCCCGCCACAACCCAAATAAAGTTATTAACCGCTATCCCGCTGCTACCGGACCCCGACGCAACCTAAAGAAAGCTATTAACCCCTATTCCGCCGCTCCCGGACCCCGCCGCAACCTAAATAAATGTATTAACCCCTAAACCTCTGGCCTCCCACATCACTACCACTAACTAAACCCCCACACCGCCATAAACTAAATTAAGCTATTAACCCCTAAACCTACCGTCGCTAACTTTAAATTAAAATTACAACATCACTATCTTCAAATAAATTTAAACTTACCTGTAGAATTAAAATAAACTATTTTTAAACTATTAATTAACCTACCCTAACTATTATACTACAGTTTAATTAAACTACCAATTAAATTAACTAAATTACGTATTAAAAAACCCTAACCCTACTCAAAATATTTAAATCTACTATTAAACATTATTAAAAACACATTATCAAAAATAAAAAAGAATTACACCTAATCTAATAGCCCTATAAAAAATAATAAAGCCGCCCCCAAAATAAAAAAGCCCTAGCTTACAATAAACTACCAATGGCTCTGAAAAGGGCCTTTTGTGGGGCATTGCCCCAAAGAAATCAGCTGTTTTACTTGTAAATAAAAATACAAACACCCCCCAACAGTAAAAAACACCACCCAACCAACCAACCAACCAACCAACCAACCAACCAACCCCCCCAAATAAAAAAACTAAAATAACTAATCTAAAATAACCTAAGCTCCCCATTGCCCTGAAAAGGGCATTTGTATGGGCATTGCCCTTAAAAGGGCATTTAGCTCTTTTACCTGCCCAGACCCTAATCTTAAAATTAAACCCACCCAAAAAACCCTTAAATAAACCTAACACTAACCCCTGACGGGCTGCCTCTTCCATCTTCATCCATCCGGCAAAGCCCTCATCCAGGCGGCAAGAAGACTTCATCCAGACAGTATCTTCTATCTTCATCCTGAAGACATCTGGCATCTTCATACGGTCGCAGACGAAAACTGGAACTTCAATGCAAGTGATGTTATCCAAGATGGCGTCCCTTGCATTCTTATAGGCTGAAAGGTTCCAATCAGCCAAAAGGATTTGAGCTGCTAAAATCCTATTGGCTGTTCCAATCAGCCAATAGGATTGAGCTCTCATCCTATTGACTGATTGGAACAGCCAATAGGATGGGAGCTGCTCACATCCTATTGGCTAATTGGAACAGACTTTGCTGGCTGGATGAAGATGGAAAAGGACGCCCGGATGAAGACTTCTTGCCGGTTGGATGGATCCTTCAAGCGGGACTTCAATAACTGTAAGTGGATCGTCGGGGGTTAGTGTTAGGTTTATTTAAGTTTTTTTTGGGTGGGTTTTATTTTTAGATTAGGGTCTGGGCAGGTAAAAGGGCTGAATGCCCTTTTAAAGGCAATGCCCATACAAATGCCCTTTTCAGGGCAATGCCCATACAAATTCCTTTTCAGGGCAATGGGGAGCTTAGTTTATTTTAGGTTTTTTATTTGGGGTGGTTGGTTTGTTGGGTGGTGAGTTTTACTGTTGGGGGTGTTTGTTTTTTTACAGGAAAAGAGATGATTTCTTTAGGGCAATGCCCCACGAAAGTCCCTTCTAAGGGCCAATGGTAGTTTATTGTAGGCTAGGGTATTTTTTATTTTGGGACTGCTTTTTTATTTTGATAGGGATACTAGATTCTTTTTTATTTTTGATAATGTGGTTTGTTTGTTTTCATTATTTAGTGTTTTTTATTTTTTGTAAATTAGCGTTTATTTTTTTGGTAATTTAGTAATTTTTAATAATTTTTAATAGTAGATTTAAATAATTTGAGTAGCGTTAGGGTTTTTTAATATGTAATTTAGTTAATTTAATTAGTAGTTTAATTTAATTGTAGGATAAGAGTTAGGGTATGTTAATTAATAGTTTAAAAATAGTTTATTTTAATTCTACAGGTAAGTTTAAAAGATAGGGATGTTGTAATTTTAACTTAAAGTTAGCGGCTTGTTAGGTTTAGGGGTTAATAGCTTAATTTAGTTTAGGGGTTAATAGGTTTAGTTAGTGGTAGTGATGTGGGAGGCCAGAGGTTTAGGGGTTAATACATTTATTTAGTGGCGGTGGGGTCCGGGAGTACAAAGCAGAAAAAAAGGGCGCCTCCTAGTGTAGCCAATAGATCACAAGTGGTGTATTTAAGATACAAACATACTCACAATGTAGAGAGGCAGAGGTAATGCCTAGGAAAACAGTCTGGGAACTTCACTGTGCACCGTACTATGGCTGCTCCTCCCAAATCAGAATGGAAATCTGTAGTCTGGAAAAATGTGAAAAAGAAGAGTGCGACCCCTAGTGCAAATCAATTGGGGAGATAAAATGGATATCTGCTTGTGATGTTAGCTCACTATATAGGTTTATTTTAATATGTTAGCTCACTATATAGGTTTATTTTAATATGTTAGCTCACTATATAGGTTTATTTTAATATGTTAGCTCACTATATAGGTTTATTTTAATATGTTAGCTCACTATATAGGTTTATTTTAATATGTTAGCTCACTATATAGGTTTATTTTAATATGTTAGCTCACTATATAGGTTTATTTTAATATGTTAGCTCACTATATAGGTTTATTTTAATATGTTAGCTCACTATATAGGTTTATTTTAATATGTTAGCTCAATATATAGGTTTATTTTATGCATATCCTTTAGTATAGCAATGGACATCATATATCAGCATTAGCGGATTTTATATGGACATGAGTTAGATGGTTCACAATATCAGTGTATGTATTTTGATCTATTGTACCCATTCTCTGTATCATCATAGTACAATTGCTAACTATTATATTGTATTTGGGATTGTTTATTAGAATTGAAAAAATTGTATTTTGCACCTCTCTGACACATTGTCAGTGAATCACACAATTAATTGGTGCAGCACCTGTGCAATGAAATTCAGCTGGTAAACATTCAGTGTGTATGGGTATATATATAGGAGACTCCAGTTCAGTCAGTATCATTTGCCTGAGGAAAAAGCGCGGTTAGCGCTTACAAACGTGTAACATTTTATCACAGGTTTATTGTCAGATCTGTGTACTAATTTTTACCATTTTTAATTAAATACTATACTACTTTTATACACACTGGAGTCTTCTTCTTTTTTCACGTTCATCATCATTTCACCTGGAGCTCATCTACAGTCGCAGCAGCATAACCTGGGTTTATATGTGCACTAGGTCACCATAATATACCTAGTACGCTCCATTTGCACTACAGTGTGCAATTGAATTTGTGAGTATTCCTTTGTCATCACAAGCAGATATCTATTTTATCTCCCCAATTGATTTGCACTGGGGTCGCCCTCTTCTTTTTCACAGGGGTCCGGGAGTGGTGGAATAGGGGTTAATAACATTATGTAGGTGGCAGCAATGTCGGGGGCGGCAGATTAGGGGTGTTTAGAATCGGGGCTTATATTAGGGTGTTAGGTGTAAACGCTACTTGTTTTCAACCATAGAAATCAATGGGATATCTGGCAGCATTGAACATAAGCTTTCGCTGCTTTCAGACTCCAATTGATTTTATGGCATCCGCGGCCTCCAGGGTGGCGGATTGAAAACCAGGTACACTGGGCCGGGATAGTCGCAGCGTACCTGTTAGAAATTTTTTGGTAATAACGTTTTTTTTATTGAAGAAGCATGGACATATTGTTACACGCTGATTCATCACAAGTACAAATAATTCACAAAGGATAACAGTGAAACAGGTATTACATCAAGGTAAAAGTATATATAGCAGAGTCCTATATGTCAATCAGATCCACCAAAGGGATCATGGCCTTCAAAGTATAAGGAAGACACCCAGATTACTTGCAGAAAAACAGTGTATATTAATGCTAAACAATTTTACCAGGAGTATTAATCATACAGTCAGTATCTTGAAAATATATAACATCACGTAAGACTGATGAGAAAGAGAATAAGGGTACAATTATAACTGTTAGTTCTAAGTAATCTTCCAATAGACTGACAGGGCAAATGAAATTGCGTGAACATACATTTTACAAGTAACAAATTATGTAACAGTAAATACAGGAATACTATCCTTAATAGGGTCCGGAGAGCCTCATCACACTTATATATGTGCAATCTAGAACTGAGGCTCCCGGATTGGGCAGAGACTACTATACTCTTCCAGATAAATAATACGGAGGATAAGCTATTTATTCCTAACCGTAAAAATGGGGTGGGGGTGAGGACTGGGGGAAAACATAAGAATGACGTCTCCCTCCTCTGTCAGTGTATCACATACTGTGGGAATGTATATCTCCCTATGGAAGTGCTCCAATAGTCTAAACCCTATAAATATGATAAGAGCAAAAACATGAGAAGTCATGTAATTGAGAATAAGCACACATGGGGCCAAAGTAAATTGATATATAGCATATAAAATTCTTATATTCCCCTCTGTCAAAACTTAACAAAGGAGGGGACCAAGTCACAAGGAATTATGCAGTCGTGAGCTATTACATATAGATTTGTGCAATGAACATAGGGTGTTGATCCATTATTTACAGTTAGATGATAGATGGCAAATTACAAAAGTGGAGTAAGCTGTTGCCAGCAACATAAAGAAATAATATTATACTACTCAGGAATATAAGATGAACAATTCTTTACAATAAGTTGTGTCTGGCCAACTCAGTTGTTGCATATTACAATTTGATGGACCTGAAATCCTTGCTTAGGAGAGGGCCAGACAGATATTCAAGCTAATTTTGGTATGGAGGGAATAACTAAGGTGAAACTCAAATATATAGAGTAATGGTAATAGAGAGACCCCCTACAAACAACCTTACCTGTTAGAAATTTGATAAATGGGAAAAGTTGTTAAATAGAGCTGAATGTGTATTCGGAACATCTGTAATGACGTAAGCATCAATCTGCGTTGGACTGAGACCGGCGGATCGTATGTTATGTCACAAATAGTGATGTCCCGAACTGTTCGCCCGCGAACGGTTCACAGCGAACATAGGTTGTTCGCGTTCGCGTTTGTGGGCGAACACATGGCGATGTTCGATCCGCCCGTATGTGTCATCATTGTGGAAACTTTGACCCTTTATGTCACAGCCGCCTGACACATTAGAGCCAATCAACATCAGACACTCCCTCACAGACACTCCCAGCTACTCGGAATCCGCCATTTTAGACTCATAACGACCTTGCTTTTTTAATGAGAGGACGTGTTGTGTTTTTGCTCCTGACATTAATAGGAAAAACATAGCTAGGCTAGTGTATTTACAGTCCAGAAGGACTCCACTCATCTCTGCTGCAAGCACAGCACCCCAAAAAGCCCTTTTTAGGGCTATATTTCGTGCCTTTTTTTTTTCTTTTCTTTTTTTATTAGCATTTGCCTGGCTTTCAGCTGTGTGTTTAAGGCTCACAGCATATGCTGTGACTACTGCCACCACTGATATCTCCCTAACAACATTAGTTTAAATTTAACTAACCCAAAAATTTAATTATTTTTCTAGTGTAATTTTTTTTCATTTTCTATCAGGCCAGTGTCACACAGCATATACTCTGGTTCATTGCTCTGTGCCAGCCAGCAGCCAGCAGTGTTAATATCCGTTTATAACATTATTTTTAATTTAAAAAAAAAACAAAAAAATATTTTTCTAGTGTAATCTAATTACATTTACTATCATGCCTGTGTCTGTCAGGCTCACTCAGCATTAATATACCTCTTTTTTTTCAGTCTTTTGGTTAATTGGTCTGTGCCAGGCAGCCACCCAGCACTCATATCTATTTTTCTTTCACCTTAATTTTAATATAAAAAAAAAAGTTTAAATTTGTTTGCTAGTGTAATCTAATATAATTTTCTATCCGGCCTGTGTGTTTTGCTGACATAGAGAGCCTACTGTGTTTACTTGCTGCCCTCCCTAGTCTATGAGCCACGACTCATATGTGTTTAACCTTTTTTTAATTCCCCCCCCCCAAAAATAATTTCAATCATTTTTCTAGTGTAATCTAATAGTATTTTCTATCAGGCGTGTGTGTATCCGACATACAGAGCCTACTGTTTTTAATAGCTGCCCTTCCAAGGCTATCAGCCACGACTCATATGTATGTGCTTAACCTTTTTCTTAAAATTTCCAAAAAAAAGTCTTTAAATCATTATGCTAGTGTAATCTAATTGTATTTTCTATCAGGCCTGTGTCTAACTGTCTATCTGACTTACACAGCATACTGTTGTTATAATTGGAAGTAACAGGGATGATGAGATGAAAGAGCTAAGAATAGTAGAACTTGAAACAACAGAGTTAGCCATGGGTGTTAGTGCAAAACCGCTTGGCTTTTTTTGGCTTTGGGTGCGGCTATTCATGCAGGCCATATAGAGCTGAAAACATTCGGTGTCGTATCAGCTATTAAACTAATAAGAACAGTTCTACCAAAATACAGCCAATGAAGGGCCTTAGGAAGACTGGGCCAAGGTTGGATTGTAGTATTTGGTTAGGCTAATCATGATGGCCATGTAGACCACCACCACCGAGAGTCCTGGAAGTAACAGGGATGATGAGATGAAAGAGCTAAGAATATTAGAACTTGAAACAACAGAGTTAGCCATGGGTGTTAGTGCAAAACCGCTTGGCTTTTTTTTGGCTTTGGGTGCGGCTATTCATGCAGGCCATATAGAGCTGACAACATTCGGTGTCGTATCAGCTATTAAACTAATAAGAACAGTACTACCAAAATACAGCCAATGAAGGGCCTTAGGAAGACTGAGCCAAGGTTGGATTGTAGTATTTGGTTAGGCTAATCATGATGGCCATGTAGACCACCATGTAGTTATAAGAACAGTACTACCAAAATACAGCCAATGAAGGGCCTTAGGAAGACTGAGCCAAGGTTGGATTGTAGTATTTGGTTAGGCTAATCATGATGGCCATGTAGACCACCACCACCGAGAGTCCTGGAAGTAACAGGGATGATGAGATGAAAGTGCTAAGAATAGTACTACTTGAAACAACAGAGTTAGCCATGGGTGTTAATTCAAGACCGCTTGGATTTATTTTTGTATTGGGTGTAGCTAATCATGCAGGCCATATAGAGCTGACAACATATGGCGTTGTATCAGCTATAAAAATAATAAGAACTGTACTATCAAAATACAGACAATGAAGGGCCTATGAAGACTGAGCAAAGGTTGGATTGTAGTATTTTGTTCGGCTAATCATGATGGCCATGTAGACCGCCCGTAACAGGGATGAAAGTGCTAAGAATAGTACTAATTGAAACAACAGAGTTAGCCATGGGTGTTAGTCTAAGACCACTCGGCTTTTTTTTGGGTTTGGGTGCAGCTAATCATGAAGGCCAGATAGACCTGCCACCATTTGGTGTTGTAACAGGTATGAAACTGCAAAGAACAGTACTACTTAACACAACCTACTTACCATGGGTCCCAGAGCATATGTTTGGTTGTTATATTTTGTAAGGGTAATCATGCAGGCCATATAGACCTCCACCGATAGGGTGAGTATGAGTAACAGCTATTAAAATGCGAAGGACATTACTAATTAACACAACATAGTTACCATGGGTCGCAGACCAAGAGCAGATGTCTTATTATTATATTTTGTATGGGTAATCATCCAGGCCGTATAGACCTCACCAAATAGGGGGAGTTACAGAGATTAAAGTGCTAAGAATGGTAGTACTTAAAACACAACCTCGTTAAAATAGGTAGCAGACCACATGTCTTATTATTATAATTTTTCAGGGTAATCTGGCAGGCCATATAGAACTCCCCCGATAGGGGGGGGGGACAGGGATTAAAGTGCTAAGAAAAGTACTAATTGACACAAGCTAGTTGGGTCCAAGAACGCATGTTTGATTATTAGAATTTATTAGGGTAATTATATATCTAACAAATCTATCTATTTCTCTTCTATCGATTCTATCTAACTATCAATCTATGTATATCTATCTATCCTATCTATCACTATCAATCTATCTTCTGTCTGGGATGTTTTGAGACAGCCACTTTGGGAATGTTAGTTGATTTAGACCCATTATGGCTTAAAAGCAGACTCTGCATCAACTATGTAATTTTCCATGGGAGTTTTGCCAGGGATCCCCCTCCAGCATGCAACAGTCCAGGTGTTAGTACCCTTGAAACAACTTTTCCATCACTATTGTGGCCAGAAAGAGTCCTTGTAGGTTTTAAAGTTCGCCTGCCTATTGAATTCAATGGCGGTTTGCGCGGTTCGCGCGTTCGCGAACAATACCAGAAGTTCGAGTCTAGGTTCGCGACATCACTAGTCACAAATGTCAACTGTTGCCAGTCTGTAGGCTTTGATAACTAGGTCGGATCAAGCTTGCAACAATTACGCTGCGGAATTCCGGCGTATTTGTGGTTGACGGCTTGATAAATATCCCCATTGTGTCTATAAAACAATGGGAGCTGCCATGCTGTAACTTACCTTCTCTGCCATGGCCATTTAGAGACAGTTATAATTCGGTCACTAGAGTGTGCAGCCAATGGGGCCTATCTATCAAGCTCCGAATGGAGCTTGAGGCACCGTGTTTCTGGCGAGTCTTCAGACTCACCAGAAACAGCAGTTATGAAGCAGCGGACAGAAATCACCGCAATTCAACCCGATCAAATACGATTGGGTTGATTGACACCTCCCTGCTGGCGGCACATTGGCCGCGAGTCAGCAGGGGGCGGCGTTGCACCAGCAGCTCTTGTGAGCTGCTGGTGCAATGCTGAATACAGAGAGCGCATTGCTCTCTGCATTCAGCAAGGTCTTGCGGACCTGATCCTCACTGTCGTCCGCAAGATCTTTCATAAGTAGGCCTCAATGGCTGTGTGGAGTATAACAGTGTTCTGCAATTCCATTTCTAACAGGAACTGAAAAGCTCACAATTTCAGAATGGAATTTCAGAAAATAGGGGTTAAAATAAATAATGAAAGTATATTGTAAAGTTTATTGAATATATACAATTTATCATTTTATATTACTATCTCAAAGTATTTAATGTCCCTTTAAGCATGAAAATGTTTTAGTAAAAAAAAATTATTGGAAAAGTTTACATTTGTTAGCTATAAACTAAATTTTCTTTTTTGTAAAAATCGTATATTAATGACTAACTGTTATGCACATGAAACATTTATTTTATAATGTTTATAATTAAAGCACAGAAATAGAAATATTTATATTCTGTTATCATTACTTTTTACACAACAAAAAGTAAGTATGTAAAAGCAAAAGTATTGTGGGAGAATGTAGCAAAAAATTTTTTTTTTTCCATATATATATATATATATATATATATATACAGTATATATAATTTAATTATTATGCATATAAAATACAGTCAGCGATTAATGAGTCTAAACAGAGTATCTCAAGAAGAAGAATGCATGTGTTAGAACAAAGGATTGGTTCTGGGGAAAGTGTGGAATGGAATTAAAAGGAGTGCAACACACAGTTTTTTTTTTTTTGATTTGTCTCATTTTGATATCGAGGTCACTAAAAAAAAAAGTTCTAGAGCTTTTATTTGTTTTGTTCGCTTTTTTGGCAACATCTTTTTTTCTTCATTTGATGGTCTCGTCATCGCAGAACTGTGCATGTAACTCATCCTGCCTGTATTCAAAGCTGTTATTAAGTGGAGTCTTTTAGATTTTAGAGAAATGATAATGGTTACAAAGATGACAGAAAGTGGCAGCTGGTGACAAAAATCCCCCTTGATAAGACGACAACAGTAAATCAAACTACTGCCACTTTTTTGTTTCATGTTTGTTAATACCACCTCGGCTTTTGAAGTTTAAAGCAAGGTTCAAAAGAGCCAGGTGCTGAATCATAATATTAAAGCGAATAAGGATCTCTATGAAAGAGAGGAGATCTGAGAGGGGAAAGCAACAAACACGGCTTTCAACTGTCTTTTGTCGGCCTTTCTGCAGATGTCACCAGTTGTTATCCCCAGCAGAGACTTCAAGCTTGTAGCAGTGCCTCTGGCTGATTCCAACTCAACGTTTCAAGTGTCAATCAAAAGGGAAGGATGCAGCTTAGGTCCTGGTCATTGTCCTGTGAAAAGAGCCAAGCATTTAACATTGATTTAGCTCACTCAATATACAAAGATAGAGCCAGCTTTGTGTAGGAAAAGGGCCTTTGGCAAGGTTGCTTGTAGAGCGATTCCGTCGCATCCGATGCTCCTTAGTTTAGCTGTCACACTGCAGTGTCTGGAGTCCTATGAAAAGTTATTCAGGAATGAGTGAGCAAATTAAAAGAAATAACATGCTCCCTTAAATAGCTGAACATCTATAGAAATTCTTTTTAATTTCGTTTAGCCTTGGAAAACATTGCTCATAAATGCATTGTACTCTTCTAAATACCATTTAACAGAAAGAAACAGTTTCACGCAACAAATCAAATGGGTGTATGAATTGAACAAGGCATACATATTTCCCTAAGATTTAGCGAATGTCACATTTATTAGCAATGTTCTTTGTCCTGTAATAGGAGAAAGAGCATTCGGTGCATTTTAAAAGCCATTTTACAACTTAACAAAAACACACACACAGTAGAAAGCATGTCTTATTATTGTGTGTTGGTCTTAGTACTTACTAATTGAAATAGTATTAAAAAACTTAATAAAAATTAACTTATTGCGCTTAATAATGTACATCTTATATGTGTAGATTCAGAGACTGAAACAAAGTACATCAATAAAATGAAGCTTCAAATAGAAGATAACACTTAAATTGGTTGAATGTCCTTGGACACTTAAAAACATCAGACAATAGTGAGACACTTCTGTTAAATGTTAATTTAAAGTGCAATGCTTTATTAGATGTTATCACATTTTATATAAATATGGCTCAAAATATCAAGCCCTAAGCTACTAGCCAGCCCAAAATGTTACTTGCCACTTTTGATCCCACCCACTACCCCGCCCACACAACACATACTAACCCTATTTTTGCATATGTTTAACCAATGTGAAAAACTTTATTGTACAGTTATTTTTTAATAAAGTTTTTGTTTTATACCATAAATTAAATAATGCTACATACAGTTATAAATAAAAAAAAATAAAAAATAATAAGTGCATGGCTGTTAGCAACATCAACTAGGGTTCTGGAATAGACAACAGCTGGACAGAAAAAGGAAGTTGTTGAACTGAGAGAAAGCAGAGAGTGTTGACATTAAAGGGACACTGAACCCAAAATTTTTCTTTCGTGATTCAGATAGAACATGCAATTTTAAGCAACTTTCTAATTTACTCCTATTATAAATTTTTCTTCGTTCACTTGCTATCTTTATTTGAAAAAGAAGGCATCTAAGCTTCTTTTTTAGTTCAGCACTATGGACAGCACTTTTTTATTTGTAGATGAATTTATCCACCAATCAGCAAGAATAACCCAGGTTATTCACCAAAAATGGGCCGGCATCTAATTTTACATTCTTGCATTTCAAATAAAGATACCAAGAGAATGAAGAAAATTTGATAATAAGAGTAAATTAGAAAGTTGCTTAAAATTGCATGCTCTGTCTGAATCACAAAAGAAAAAAATTGGGTTTAGTGTCCCTTTAATGTGAGGTCATAGCAGACCTGGATTTTTTTCTTCTTAACTATCATTTCTCATATATCTTTCTCCACTTCTTCCTCTCTTCTTAACGATATATTTTTCTCCACTTTCACTTTTCCTCTCCAATCTCTCTCTGCCCATGTTTCCTCTCTCAGAAGTAACAGTCTAAGCACTAATGGGGTCCCTATAACTCTATGGAATAACATATCCTTGCCCTTTCATGGATATATAATATCCCTTTAGATAATATTTGTAAACATTCACTCACTAACTTTCACTCACCACTGTTAAATTTCCACTCGCCCAATGGCTAGTGGAAATTTTGAGCCCCGTATATACATATTGTTTTGCTTTTACAACTTTTCACAATCTCACATAGGACCTGGTTATCAAAAAAATGATGACATGGAGAGAAATCAAAGACAGTCCAATCTTTCTGAGGTATCAAAAGGGTTAACAAAAAGATTGTCACTAGGCAATGCAGGGTTCAATAACAGGCAGGCAGACAGGCAGTCCAATAAGAACAATAGCAAAGGAAAAAAATAGCACCCAGGAGTTCACAGAGACAAACTTATACTTGGGCAGAAAAAGTAAGCAAAGGAGGAACTTACATAGGCGCAGGTTCGCGCCAAGGAGGACATACAGGTGATATCCAGAGCGGCATCAGCGGTACTCATGGTGCGTGGCGACAAAAACCCCAAGCGGCCATGGCAACGGCAAGAGGAACGGAGGCGGTGGCCTTACAGGTAGTAGACTCAACAGTGGGCCTTATGCAAAAAAAATGTAGGCCCCCAAAAGTAACTCAATAGAAAGCAATAGTAATAATATACATGCTGCTCTGGATAATGATTTTGAGGATAGATTAAGATAGATAGATAGAAAAATAGATGTACCTGCACTACTAATATGCTCCTCATTAATATTGTACACATTCTCCACACGTATATGTATAGACTGGCTGCAATCGAACCCTTATGAACTTGGGCCCTGGGGCCACTGTACCTGCTGCACTAATGGACGTTCCGCCCCTTCGTCATCCTGTTTGCATTCAAGGTTGCCTCAACCTCCAACATTTAACATTGCAAAAGCAAGTGCTTGTGCAATCTTCTCCCTTCTCTTGTGCAACCATTTGCACAAGAGTATGGCTTGTCAATTATTCTGGATGAAACAGTATAGGAAAATTGTACTCTGCGGACTCTGAGGTGGAAGAGAGTTTAGAAAGCAGTCGTCTTTAAAAATAGAAAAAAAGAAAGTAGTCTAATTTGTTAAAATATTTTATTATTGCACTATACCTTGCATATAAATATGTGTTTAACATATGGAAAGGTGCTCTAAGACATTATAGGCCGCAAGTTGGATGCTATTTAATGCTCCCGTTCGGGCGTTCATATTACAAGTTGAAAGTAAACTGTTTTTGCTAACCTGGCGCACGTAAAGCCGAACTTAGAATATCACATGTGCAATAACCTATTCCCCCATAGATATTCAATGGAAAAAAAAAATGTGGAAGAAACCTTATACCCTACTCACGTGCAAACCTGATCGCATATTGTCTGTCAAGTGTGCTAAAATACATGAAAATTTGAATATTTCACATTCCGATGTTCTTCACATAGAAGAATATGTTCTATTTATTCATAAATACATATTTCTACATATATCTAATAGTATTTTGCTACAATATACATCTACACCTACTGTATATACAGTAAATACATTTTTATATATAGGTGTAGCTATGTACAGATATATGTAGGAATATCTATGTATAAATACTTAGAACACATTCTGCTATGTGGAGAACAGGGGCAAAACTATAGGGAGTGCAGAGATCGCGACTGCGACCCGGCCCGAGAGGGGGGGCCAGCTTCAGCACAAACTTTTTTTTTTTTTAAGAAAGTGTCGTTTTTTTAAACTACCTTGACCGGTCCGGACCGTGCTGACTTTATGTCACCTGACATGTATAGGCGAGAGCAAATGCAGCAGCTTCTGCTACGAATATTTGTGAAACTGCAGCTGCAAAAGTTGTGCACGACACGTAGCAAACACCCTGTCACTGGGAGGATACAGTGTCTGGGCAATTAGACCTTCCAGCTCTCTCTTACAATAAATACACTGTATAACATTTTATTAAATATAAATAGTGCATAAAAATGATTTTTCATATTTCCATTTACTTGATTGCAAAGGGCTTCATTGCACACACACACACACACACACACACACACATATATATATATATATATATATATATGTGTGCATACATGTATACTTCAGTGTACCCTCTAAGGCCAGTTTTGTGAGCGGTCCAGCAGTGAAACAGGTAATTAGAGTAATTACCAAACACTACACAATGCAGACTGCAAGGTGTGGTTCCCTTATTAACTATTTCATTGCTGGGACTCACACAAAACTGGCCTTAGAGGGAACATTGGTGTACATATGTGTTTATATGTGTATACTGTATATGTCTGTAAATACATATATACACACATATATATATATATATATATATATATATATATATATATATACAGTATATATACTGTATATATAAATACATATGCACACATATAAATATAATATATATATATATATATACATATATATATGAATTTATATATATACCTAAAGTGCTTGCCCCCTCTCCACTCCCATGCCTTGCCACCACTCTAAGGCATGCTTTTAAGGAATTACTCTGCTGCTAAACAAACAGGAGGTAACCATTACTTCATAACAGGAGTATTTCCAAATAGGGACACTAAACACAATTTTTAAATGTCATGATTCTTATAGAGCATTCAATTCTAACTTACTTCTATTATCATTTTTTTCACGTTCTATTCTTATCTTTATTTGAAAAAAACTGCATCTAAGCTAAGGAGACAGACAAATTCAGTTTCATCACCCTGGACAGCACTTGTTTATTGGTGCTGTCCAATCAGCAAGGTCAACCCAGGTTGTTCTTGAAACATGGGCCTGCTTCTAAACATACATTCTTGCATTTCAAATAAAGCTACAAATAGAATGAAGAAATTATGATAATAGGAGTAAATATAAAGTTGCTTACAATTGCATGCTCTGGGGCATATCTATCAATCTTCGTATGGAGCTTGACACCCCGTGTTTTCTCAAGATCGCTGCTCCATAACCTGTCCGCCTGCTCTGAGGAGGTGGACAGAGATCGCCACAATTCAACCCAATCAAGTATGATCGGGTTGATTGACAACCCCCTGCTGGCGGCCGATTGGCCGCAAATCTGCAGGGGGTGTGTCAGAGTATTTTCCCTGTTGTTTGCCATGTGCTGCTGGCAGCCATTTTACTCACCTCTCTTCCTGACTATGGTGCATTGTGGGGGATGCTGCTAATTTCCTACACTTCCTTTTATGGCCAGACTGGTGTGCATCATCCATGTGAGACAGGATGCAGTCTCAGAATTGTGATGTCATATTTATGTCTCAGACCTGTTTGTGAGAGTTCCTGTGTATTACCTGGCTGCCTGACGTCCTTCCTGGTTCCTGATCCCTGGCTTGTTCCTGTCTCTGCTGTTCTCCTTGTTTCTGATTCCGGCTCGTCTGACTATTCACTTTGGCTCCTGACTCGGCTCGTCTGGCTACCAGCTCTGGTTTTGACTCCTGGTTTGTTATTTGACAATTATTTGATTATTTTTGCACTTCTCGTCTCAGTCTGATTCCTGGCACCCTGACAGGGTGGCGTTGCATCAGCAGCTCACAAGAGCTGCTGGTGCAGTGCTGAATATTAAGAGCGTATTGCTCTCTGCATTCAGCGAGGTCTGTCGGATCAGGTCCGACAGACCTTTGTTAAATAGGCCTCCATATCTGAATCATGAAAGATACAATTTGGGTCCAGTGTCCCTTTAATCTTCAGATATCCTTTATAGTAGAAATAGCAATGCACATGTGCAAGCAAATCAGATGAGTCATCTATGCGCAGTTATCTAACAGGAGTAAACCCCTAAAACACAGGGCAAGCACCCCGCCACAGCTACGACAAAACTCAGCCACAAAACAACAGTAAAAAGGGAAGGCAGGAACTTATCCTCGCCATGCTGGTCCCTTACTTCTAACTCAAGGCTTATAAAAATCTTCATAATAACCCACCCCTTGCCTTTAGTCTCTCTCATTCCCTCCAAGTGGGTTAAACAAACCCTTCTGCCAGTTTGTCACCTGAGCTTCTTTCTTTCTCTTAATACTGTATACAGTGTAGCTATAAACACCTAACAATTACATCAAAATCCCCCAAAATAAGCAACGTGATAATAAGGCTACACTAAGGTGCATTTTATATTTCTCACTAGTTCATATTTCCCAGTTCTTTATCAGTTGAAGGGTCAGTAAAGTCAAAATTAAACATTCAAATTTCATTTCAGTTATAACATTTTCTTGGTATCCTTTGTTTAAAAAACCTACTTGTGGAGGCTCAGGCAGCAATGCACTACTGGAAGCTAGCTGCTGATTGTTGGCTGCACATAAATGCCTCTTGTCATTGGCTCAACTGATGTGTTCAGCTTGCTCCCAGTAATGTATTGTTGACCTACAAAGGATACCATGCTTTAACAAAGGATACCAAGAGAATGAAGAAAATTTGGAACTAACAAGACAAATATCCGAATGAATGCAGCACGAAATTGAAAGAAAATAAAGGAATTATTATTCTACAGAGCCCAGGCCGCGCTAACAGAAGAAGTGGTTTTTGCTGCTATAGGTAAACTTTTTCACATATAGCAGTGAAACGTGTGCATTCCTTTGATTAAAACAAATGTTCCACAAATGGTCGGTAATCCTTTAGCTTAAAACAAGATGAACACTGAACAGCATGGACGCTGAATATTTGAAATACAAAGTATTTTGAATATTCAAAATGAAAGATTTGACCAAAGCGAAAATGTCGCCCGTGCACATCATGTCTAATAATTTGGTACAATTAAGAATCCTTTGTACATTTTTAGATACTTCTATGCTGAGTTTTTCTTCTAGATGTAATCCATTATACTGACCTGACCCGGTGCTCCCCTTATAGACAATATACCATCAAGGGTGTATACCCCTTCTGAATGAAACTGTCAATCTTTCCCCATATTATTGCTTATAGTCAAGCTAGGATGTGTTGATTTTATGTACGTGTATGTGTCTTGTGTGTGTCAATACTCACACTTAGGGCCGTTATTTTTCCCCAGACACCATGTGTCTCACGCACAGTTTCAATACTCATTAGCCTTAACCCCGGTCCACAGACAATGAGAAATACATTTAAAGGACACTTAAAAGTCCACTGCTCCCCTTTCCTCCTCAGCGTAGAGTTCTGTGTGTTGCAATCTCCTTTCTCCTATGCTGTGCAAGATACTTCATCCCAGCTGAGCCGTACTCTTCTAGATTCCACCCGGTATCAGGCAATAATAATCCAACAAAAACGATGCAAACCAGGAAATCCGTTTAGTTAAAAACCAAATTCTTTATTTCTAGGCATTTAAAATCTGGATAGCGCCGGCAGTGTCACAGGCCAGCTGATGCATTTCGACCAATGGCCGTAGTCATAGCTGTATGACCTGCCTATCCGGACTAGAGCTTAAAAATGTAAAAGTCTATGCAATAGGTTAAAAAACGTAATGACGCTGTTGGTCTAGCCACTTTTTTAAAGTTATCCTTATTAATACAAATATCAGCTTGTTCATACAGATATATGTTACAAATTCAAAACAAGCAAATATATATATATATATATATATATATATATATTTCATTCCCATACAGGCTGGATTTAAATGTTTTGTCAGTGTGTAATCACAGACAGCTAGATTGCGTGTTTTGAGCGCTATAGGGATTTTAACGACTGCCACAAAAGCGGCATTATTTCACCTCCCTATAGCGCTGCTATTACAAGTTTTAAAAAAGCAGGCTTGTGCGGGCGATATGGTTGAGTTGAGCTCCATACCGGACCCAAATCAAGCACTGCTTAGACATGCTCTTGCATGATTTCCCCATAGACATCAACGGGAGAGCCGGAAAAAAAGTTTAACACCTGCGATCGCGGAATGAAAAACTCCATAACGCAGCCCCATTGATGTCTCTGGGGAAAGAAAAAGTTATGTTTAAACCTAACACCCTAACATAAACCCCGAGTCTAAACACCCCTAATCTGCCACCCCCTAATCTGACACCTACATACAGTTATTAACCCCTATTCTGCCACCCTCGACATCGCCGCCACCTACATACAGTTATTAACCCCTAATCTGCCATCCCTGATATCGCCGCCACCTACATACAGTTATTAACCCTTAATCTGCCGCCCCAGATATCGCCGCCACCTACATAACACTATTGACCCCTAATCTGCCGCTCCCCATGTTGCCGCCACTATACTAAAGTTGTTAACCCCTAAACCTCTGGCCTCCCACATCACTACCACTAAATTAATCCATTAACCCCTAAACCTAACCCTAACATAACCCTAAGCCTAACACCCTCTAATTTTAACATAACTAAAATACAGCTAAACTAAAGTTACAATTATTAACTAAATAATAACTATTTTGAACTAAATACAAAGGGCGCGATCCGATATAAGGCATAGTTTTTGGCGCAAGCGAGGGAACCCGCACCGCCCGTAATTTCACCTCGCACATCGGGGTATTACATATACCCCGCCGGCAGTTCCTAAAGTGCCGTAAGTCGGATAAACTAGCGATGAAATGAGCATAACTACAAATTTCTGGAGTTGCCAGTGACTTACGGAACTTTAGAAACTGCCTGCGCCTAAGAAAACTAACTAAAATGTTAAATCTCCTGTAACTGTCTAACCTGCCTCCCAAAAATAAGCCCGACACGTATACCCCTATATCCGCAATCCCCCCTCTCACTCCTAATAATAAATGTATTAACCCCTAGACCGACAACCCCCCACAACGCAATAAGCCTAATTATTAACCCCTAAACCCCCATAGCCCACACCGCAATAAACCTATCCTAGTATTAACCCCTAAACCGCCATAGCCCACATAGCCTATTAAATTTATTAACCCATAATCTGCCGCCGCCAACGTCGCTGCCACTATAATAAAGTTATTACCCCCTAAACCTAAGTCTAACCCTAACACCCCCTAACTTAATTATTATTTAAATAAATCAAAATAATATTACTATTATTAACCAAATTATTCATATTTAGAACTAAATACTTACCTATAAAATAAACCCTACGATAGCTACAATATAAATAATAATTACATTGTACCTATTTTAGGATTTATTTTTATTTTACAGGCAACTGTATTTATTTTAACTAGGTACAATAGCTATTAAATAGTTAATAACTATTTAATAGTTACCAAGTTAAAATAATTACAAAATTACCTGTAAAATAAATCCTAACCTAACAAATACACCTAACACTACACTATCAATAAATAAATTAAATTAAGTAACTACAAGTAGCTAAAATAAAATACAATTAAATTAAATAAACTATAGTACAAAAAAAAACACACTAAATTACAGGAAAAAAAAATTACAAGAAGTTTAAACTAATTACACCTAATCTAAGCCCCCTAATAAAAAAAGCCCCCCAAAATAATAAAATGCCCTACCCTATACTAAATTGCAAATAGCCCTTAAAAGGGCCTTTTGCGGGGCATTGCCCCAAAGTAATCAGCTCTTTTACCTGTAAAAAAAAGAACAATCCCCCCCAACATTACAACCCACCACCCACACACCCCTACTCTAAAACCCACCCGATCCCCCCTTAAAAAAATCTAACACTACCCCATTGAAGATCACCCTACCTTGAGCAGTCTTCACCCAGCCGGGCCGAAGTCTTCATCCGATGGGGCAGAAGAGGACATCCAGACCAGCAGAAGTCTTCATCCTATCCGGGCAGAAGAGGACATCTGGACCGGCAGACGTCTTCATCCAAGCGGCATCTTCTATCTTCATCCATCCGACGAGGAGCGGCTCCATCTTGAAGGTTTTATTTTTATTTCACAGGTAAGTTTTTATTTATTTTAACTAGGTAAACTTGTTAGTAAATAGTTATTAACTATTTACTAACTACCTAGTTAAAATAAATACAAACTTACCTGTCAAATAAAACCTAACCTGCCTTACACTATAACCTAACATTACCCAAAAAATAAACGCTAAAATTACTAAAATAAAAATAACTAAATTACATAAAAAAACCCACTAAATTACAAAAAATAATAAACAAATGATCAAAAATAAAAAAAGAATTACACCTAATCTAATAGCCCTATCAAAATAAAAAAGCCCCCCTAAAATAAAATAAACCTAACCTACAATAAGTTACCAATGGCCCTTAAAAGGGCCTTTTGTGGGGCATTACTTCAAAGATAACAGCTCTTTTATCTGTAACAAAAATTACAAGCACCCCCCAACAATACCCCCTCCCACAACCAACCCCCCCCAAATAAAATAACTATCTAAAAAAACTAAGCTCCCCATTGCCCTGAAAAAGGCATTTGTATAGGTAGCTCTTTTACATGCCCAGACCCTAAACTAAAAATAAAACCTACCCAAAAAAACCTTAAAAAAAAACTAACACTAACCCCCGAAGATCCACTTACAGTTCTTGAAGTACCGCTTGAAGGATCCATCCAGCTGGCGAAGTCCTCATCCATGCGTCAAAAGTCTTCATCCAGGCGGCCTCTTCCATCTTCATCCAGCCGGCGAAGTCCTCATCCAGGCGGCAAGAAGTCTTCATCCAGATGGCATCTACTATCTTCATCCATCTGGTGCGGATAGCCAATAGGATTAGAGCTGCTAAAATCCTATTGGCTGTTCCAATCAGCCAATAGGATGAGAGCTCAATCCTATTGGCTGATTGGAACAGCCAATAGGATTTTAGCAGCTCTAATCCTATTGGCTGATTGAAATCTTTCAGCCAATAGGAATGCAAAGGACGCCATCTTGCATTGAAGTTCCAGTTTACGGCGGCGACCATATGAAGAGGATGCTCTGCGCTGTATGTCTTCAGGATGGACCCGCTCTGCACCGGATGGACGAAGATAGAAGATGCCGCCTGGATGAAGACTTCTTGCCGCATGGATGAGGACTCCGTCGGCTGGATGGATCCTTCAAGTGGGACTTCAAGAACTGTAAGTGGATCGTCGGGGGTTAGTGTTTGTTTTTTTTAAGGGTTTTTTGGGTGGGTTTTATTTTTAGTTTAGGGTCTGGGCATGTAAAAGAGCTAAATGCCCTTTTAAGGGCAATGCCCATACAAATGCTCTTTTCAATGCAATGGGGAGCTTAGGTTTTTTTAAATAGTTATTTTATTTGGGAGAGTTGGTTGTGGGGGTGGTGGGTTTTACTATTGGGGGGTGTTTGGATTTTTCTTACAGGTAAAAGAGCTGATATCTTTGGGGCAATGCCCCATGAAAGGCCCTTTTAAAGGCCATTGGTAATTTATTGTAGGCTGGGGGTTTTTATTTTGGGGGGCTTTTTTATTTTGATAGGGCTATTAGATTAGGTGTAATTCTTTTTTATTTTTGATAATTTGTTTCTTATTTTTTATAATTTAGTGTTTGTTTTTTGTAATTTATTTATTTTATTTTTTTGTAATTAGATACTTTTTTGTAATTTGTAGTGTTAGGATTTTTTTAATGTGTAGTTTAATTTAATTGGTAGTTAGTTTAATAATTATCTTAATTTAATTATTAGTTTAAAATTAATTTATTTAATTTGTCAGGTGAGTTTTAATTTAATTTAAGATAGGGAAATTGTAATTTTAATATAAAGTTAGGGGGCATTAGGTTTAAGGGTTAATAGTTTATTTTAGTATATTTCGTTGTGGGGGCTTTCGGGTTAGGGGTTAATAGTTTATTTAAGTATATTTCGTTGTGTAGGGCTTGTGGTTTAGGGGTTAATAGGTTTATTATAGCGGCAGTGTGGGTGGATGGCAGATTAGGGGTTAATTATATTTAAATAGTGTTTGCGCTGCGGCAGGGTGTCGGTTTAGGGGTTAATATGTTTATTATAGTGGCGACGATGTCGGGAGCGGCAGAATAGGGGTTAATATATTTTAATAGTGGCTGCAATGTCCGGAGCTGCAGATAATAACTTTATTATAGTGTTTGTGATGCAGCGGGGCCTCGGTTTAGGGGTTAATATGTAGTTTATGGGTGTTAGTGTACTTTTTAACACTTTAGTTATGAGTTTCATGGTACAGCTTTGTAACGTAAAACTCATAAAAACTGACTTTAGATGGCGGTACTGACGTTGCGTGACTGGCTAAAAACCTATACCGACAAGACTTGTAATAGTAGCGTTAGGGAAAATGAAGCGTTATGGGCCATAACTATGCTATTTGACTAATAACGCAAAACTCGTAATCTAGCTGAGAGTTTATACAATTATTAATATTTACTTAAATGCAATAGAATCAAAACATTAAATACATTATTTCTCACTTAAACGTAACAGCTATGTGAGTGGCTATGTGGGTGCATTAACCCTTATAGCCTTACAACTAGCACATATACTAATATATGTCCTCCACGGAGATAAATTATTCCCTTATATCAACTGCAAAACTGCTATCTATTCTAGACAAAAGTTAGCAACCTTATATTTAAAAGTGCATACACCTCAGTACAAATCTGCGGATCCACCGGTTTCTGGTATACCCTTGCAAAAATAGGGAGAGTATTGAAGCTTCATCCCATAAGGGTTGTAAATGTATATAATGCTTCAAAACCATTACTTAATTTATTTCTATACCTGCTAAACTCATGTAAACTATCCTTTGAAACTTGTCAAAAAAAGGTACCTGATTAACGGCTTCTGTGGTATAACAGCAATACGGCCAAATATCGTGAATATAGAAAAAGAAAGAAGACCTCACTACCCATGTTCTCTGCAACTAGTTGTTTTGACATGAATTTTTAACATATTTTTTAACAATTTTTAAAACATTCTTGAGGGGGCCTTGGCCACAATCTCAGGATAAAATAGTGTCCATTGGCGGTATAGCATATAACAAAGTCAAAGGTCACTTCTAGGGGGTCAATTTATTATTGTGCGGACGGACATGATACGATGTAGCATATCATGTCCGCCGCACATTGATAAATGCCGACAGCATAAGCTGTCTGCATTTATCATTGCACCAGTAGCTGTAATACAGCGCCCTGCAGATTCGCGGACAATGGGCCGCTAGCAGGGGGTGTCAATCAAGCAGAGGTGGCGGACGAGTTAAGGAGCAGCGGTCTTAGGACCGCTGCTTTTTAACTTCCGCTTCAGGCGGAACTGAAGCAGAGTGGGTCGGAAGTAGCTTTCGCTGCTTCATAAATCGACCCCTAGGGGTACAATCGGATTAGAGCTTTAAACTAAAAGACCGTCATAATTATTTACACTTTTATATGTAAAATTCCCCAAAACATAACGGCCTAGATTTAGAGTTTTGTCGGTAACGACCTGCGTAGCTAACGCTGGCTTTTTTCTGGCCGCACCTTTTAAATACCTCTGGTATTGAGAGTTCACAGAATGGCTGCGTTAGGCTCCAAAAAGGGAGCGTACAGGCATATTTAACGCCACTGCAACTCTCGATACCAGAGTTGCTTACGGACGCGGCCAGCTTCAAAAACGTGCTTGTGCACGATTCCCCCATAGAAAACAATGGGGCTGTTTGAGCTGAAAAAAAACCTAACACCTGCAAAAAAGCCGCGTTCAGCTCCTAACGCAGCCCCATTGTTTGCTATGGGGAAACACTTCCTACGTCTGCACCTAACACTCTAACATGTACCCCGAGTCTAAACACCCCTAACCTTACACTTATTAACCCCTAATCTGCTGCCCCCGCTATCGCTGACCCCTGAATATTATTATTAACCCCTAATCTGCCGCTCCGTACACCGCCGCTACTTACATTATCCCTATGTACCCCTAATCTGCTGCCCCTAACACCGCCGAACCCTATATTATATTTATTAACCCCTAATCTGCCCCCCACAATGTCGTCTCCACCTGCCTACACTTATTAACCCCTAATCTGCCGAGCGGACCCACCGATATTATAATAAAGTTATTAACCCCTAATCCGCCTCACTAACCCTATAATAAATAGTATTAACCCCTAATCTGCCCTCCCTAACATCGCCGACACCTAACTTCAAACATTAACCCCTAATCTGCCGACTGGAGCTCACCGCTATTCTAATAAATGTATTAACCCCTAAAGCTAAGTCTAACCCTAACACTAACACCCCCCTAAGTTAAATATAATTTAAATCTAACGAAATTAATTAACTCTTATTAAATAAATTATTCCTATTTAAAGCTAAATACTTACCTGTAAAATAAATCCTAATATAGCTACAATATAAATTATAATTATATTATAGCTCTTTTAGGATTCATATTTATTTTACAGGTAACTTTGTATTTATTTTAACCAGGTACAATAGCTATTAAATAGTTAAGAACTATTTAATAGCTAAAATAGTTAAAATAATTACAAATTTACCTGTAAAATAAATCCTAACCTAAGTTACAATTAAACCTAACACTACACTATCAATAAATAAATTAAATAAAATACCTACAATTACCTACAATTAAACCTAACACTACACTATCAAAAAATGAATTAAATACAATATCTACAAATAAATACAATTAAATAAACTAACTAAAGTACAAAAAAATAAAAAAGAACTAAGTTACAAAAAATAAAAAAATATTTACAAACATAAAATATTACAACAGTTTTAAACTAATTACACCTACTCTAAGCCCCCTAATAAAATAACAAAGCCCCCCAAAATAAAAAAATGCCCTACCCTATTCTAAATTAAAAAAGTTCAAAGCTCTTTTACCTTACCAGCCCTGAACAGGGCCCTTTGCGGGGCATGCCCCAAGAAATTCAGCTCTTTTGCCTGTAAAAAAACACATACAATACCCCCCCCCAACATTACAACCCACCACCCACATACCCCTAATCTAACCCAAACCCCCCTTAAATAAACCTAACACTAAGCCCCTGAAGATCTTCCTACCTTGTCTTCACCTCACCGGGTATCACACCGATCCGTCCTGGCTCCAATATCTTCATCCAACCCAAGCAGGGGCTAGACATCCATCATCCGACGGCTGAAGAAGTCCAGAAGAGGGTCCAAAGTTTTCATCCTTACCGGGAAGAAGAGTAGATCCGGACTGGCAACCATCTTCTTCCAAGCGGCATCTTCTATCTTTATCCAATGAGGACCGGCTCCATCGTGAAGACCTCCAGTGCGGACCCATCTTCTTCCGACAACGTCCAACTGAAGAATGACGGTTCCTTTAAGGGACGTCATCCAAGATGGCATCCCTCGAATTCCGATTGGCTGATAGGATTCTATCAGCCAATCGGAATTAAGGTAGGAAAATTCTGATTGGCTGATGGAATCAGCCAATCAGAATCAAGTTCAATCCGATTGGCTGATCCGATCAGCCAATCAGATTGAGCTCGCATTCTATTGGCTGATCAGATCAGCCAATCGGAATTCGAGGGACGCCATCTTGGATGACGTCCCTTAAAGGAACCGTCATTCTTCAGTTGGACGTCGTCGGAAGAAGATGGGTCCGCGCTGGAGGTCTTCACGATGGAGCCAGTCCTCATCGGATAAAGATGGAAGATGCCGCTTGGAAGAAGATGGTTGCCGGTCCGGATCTACTCTTCTTCCCGGATAGGATGAGACTTTGGACCCTCTTCTGGACTTCTTCAGCCGTCGGATGATGGATGTCTAGCCCCCGCTTGGGTTGGATGAAGATATCGGAGCCAGGACTGATCAGTGTGATACCCGGTGAGGTGAAGACAAGGTAGGAAGATCTTCAGGGGCTTAGTGTTAGGTTTATTTAAGGGGGGTTTGGGTTAGATTAGGGGTATGTGGGTGGTGGGTTGTAATGTTGGGGGGGTATTGTATGTGTTTTTTTACAGGCAAAAGAGCTGAATTTCTTGGGGCATTCCCCGCAAAGGGCCCTGTTCAGGGCTGGTAAGGTAAAAGAGCTTTGAACTTTTGTAATTTAGAATAGGGTAGGGCATTTTTTTATTTTAGGGGGGCTTTGTTATTTTATTAGGGGGCTTAGAGTAGGTGTAATTAGTTTAAAATTGTTGTAATATTTTTCTAATGTTTGTAAATATTTTTTTATTTTTTGTAACTTAGTTCTTTTTTATTTTTTGTACTTTAGTTAGTTTATTTAATTGTATTTATTTGTAGATATTGTATTTAATTCATTTATTGATAGTGTAGTGTTCGGTTTAATTGTAGGTAATTGTAGGTATTTAATTTAATTTATTTATTGATAGTGTAGTGTTAGGTTTAATTGTAACTTAGGTTAGGATTTATTTTACAGGTAAATTTGTAATTATTTTAACTATTTTAGCTATTAAATAGTTCTTAACTATTTAATAGCTATTGTACCTGGTTAAAATAAATACAAAGGTACCTGTAAAATAAATATAAATCCTAAAATAGCTATAATATAATTATAATTTATATTGTAGCTATATTAGGGTTTATTTTACAGGTAAGTATTTAGCTTTAAATAGGAATAATTTATTTAATAAGAGTTAATTTATTTAGTTAGATTTAAATTATATTTAATTTAGGGGGGTGTTAGGGTTAGGGTTAGACTTAGCTTTAGGGGTTAATCCATTTATTACAGTAGCGGCGAGATTCGGTCGGCAGATTAGGGGTTAATAATTGAAGTTAGGTGTCGGCGATGTTAGGGAGGGCAGATTAGGGGTTAATACTATTTATTATAGGGTTATTGAGGCGGGAGTGAGGCGGATTAGGGGTTAATAACTTTATTATAGTAGCGGTGCGGTCCGCTCGGCAGATTAGGGGTTAATAAGTGTAGGCAGGTGGAGGCGACGTTGAGGGGGGCAGATTAGGGGTTAATAAATATAATATAGGGGTCGGCGGTGTTAGGGGCAGCAGATTAGGGGTACATAAGTATAACGTAGGTGGCGATTGGCAGATTAGGGGTTAATTATTGTAGGTAGCTGGCGGCAACGTTGGGGGGGCAGGTTAGGGGTTAATAAATATAATATAGGGGTCGGCGGTGTTAGGGGCAGCAGATTAGGGGTACATAAGTATAACGTAGGTGGCAGTCGGCAGATTAGGGGTTAAAAATATTTAATTGAGTGGCGGCGATGTGGGGGGACCTCGGTTTAGGGGTACATAGGTAGTTTATGGGTGTTAGTGTACTTTAGAGCACAGTAGTTAAGAGCTTTATGAACCACCGTTAGCCCAGAAAGCTCTTAACTAATGACTTTTTTCTGCGGCTGGAGTTTTGTCGTTAGATTTCTAACGCTCACTTCAGACACGACTCTAAATACCGGAGTTAGAAAGATCCCATTGAAAAGATAGGATACGCAATTGACGTAAGGGGATCTGCGGTATGGAAAAGTCGCAGCTGAAAAGTGAGCGTTAGACCCTTTCCTGACTGACTCCAAATACCGGCGGTAGCCTAAAACCAGCGTTAGGAGCCTCTAACGCTGGTTTTCACGGCTACCGCCAAACTCTAAATCTAGACCAACGTTTGCCATGGAAGGGGAACCAAATCAACCTGCACATTTCATGTTTATTTCTTTACCCAAGAAGACCAGACCTGGGCAATCTCTAAGGTCTAGCAGAACTACAAAGTTAGATCTCAGACTACTCTGAATAGAGATGCTGTAAAGACTGTCACTCTTAAAGGGACATAAAACTCACATATGTTCGTTCATGATTTAGATAGAGCATATGATTTTCAATAACTTTCCAATTTACTTCTATTATCTAATTTGTTTTGTTCTCTTGATATTCTTTGTTGAACGTGATACCTATAGATTCAGAAGATGCTGATTGGTGGCTGCACATATATTCTTCATGCTATTGGCTTACCCAATGCATCAACTAGCTCCTAGTAGTGCATTACTGCTTCTTCGTCAAGAGAATTAAGCAAATTATATAATAGAAGTAAATTGGAAAGTTGTTTAAAATTGTATGTTCTACCTAAATCATGAAAGAAAAATGTTGGGTTTTGTATCCCTTTAAAGGTGCATTAAATTGAAAAAAAAAAATGTTCTGATGTTTTAAAGTATTTTACTATTGCACTATTACATGTATATAAATATGTTTTTAACCCCCACTCAATAAATCTTCTGAGCCAATGATGGCACATATGCATGTTTTGAGTGCTCCTAGCTGTGTCTACTCCTTTAACAAATCTGGATTGGCTCCTCTAAGATAACGAGTGGTGGTCTATTGGGTATATTGCGGGTGTTTGCGCACGTCAGAAGTAGTGGACGCATTACAAGTTGAAAGTAAATGTTTTCGCTTGCGTATAATTGAATATGACACGCGACTAGTTAACTGCTATGCTCAAAAAAAAAGTTGCACAAAAAACATCAAAAATTCATTAAAACTTAGAGTTACAATCATAATAACACTATCTAATAAAAATTATTGGGAAAAAATGCATAAAAAAGTTGTAAGGGCTCAAAGATTTGAGGTCTTGAGTGTTAGAAAAATAGGCATGCATACATATACGTACATGTCCAAATATGTATATGTATTTATATGTGTGTGTACATATGTATTTATATGTGTATATATGTATTCACAGACAAATATACACATATAAACACATAAATATATATGTATACATATATATGTGTGTGTATTTGTGTGTAAGTGCACTGGCATGTAGTTGAAAACATGTAAAATCATATTTATGCAATATTCACATTTAACTGTGTATGTACTGTAAATATTTCACATTTCAATGTATTTCACATAGAGTATGTATTTATAAATAGATATTCCTAGATATATAACTATCCGAAGATAATAAATAAATATAAATAATATATATAATAATAAATAATAATTGCACAGTTTGTTTGCAGCTCTGGTTAGGCCGACCGAGCTGTTCCTGCCCACCTACGGCCATTTGGAGAATCTCTGATTCTACATTTGCACTCTAAGCACAGCCAGAGGATATCAGCGCAAGTAAGGTATGATATAGAGGCGTTTCCACGGCACACCACGGGACACACAAAGTAAGTGACATTGCAGCGGTGGCTAACCACTGTGAAGACTGGCAAGGATCCTTAATCTGCTGGAGCAGAGCACCCCAGGATCAAGGGTCCCTTGGGCGAGGGTATATCCCTCAGGAGGTAGTACCCCTATATGAAAGATGTTATGTGCTTGTTTTTCTTTAATAGGATACCTTATTGAGACACAGCATTACCTATGTGTGGTCCCAATTGCAGTTGTGTGAACGGCTATGACTAACTTGCGTTCCTTAATTTACATGCCTGCATACCTTGCTTTGCTTTGCCGAGCCGCAACTTTACCTTACTTGACCACGGCTATTTTTGCATGAACTGTTGGTGTTATTATTATAAACTGCTGATATTGCCTCTAAAGCTGTTTGTGCCTATGATGGAACTCTATGTTTGAGAAAAGGGTCAGAGTGTGAGAATATGATCCCTATATCATCCCTAGGATTCTCTTGATACTGTGATTACTGTCTGTATATACAGACCTTTATGACATGATATTCTTTCAGCTACTATAGGGGATCATTTATCTGTATCCAATGGCCATTGATGGTTCTGTATTTATATTACACTAATTAATTAATTGGGCATTTGTCACTTTATATGGCATATGTATTTATATTCTGTATGTATTTGGTAAAAATTAAATGCTATTTAACCTAACCAACGTTATGCATTGCTAGATATCTAATTGGGAAGGGAGTCTGTCACCTTGGGATTGGCCTTTTTTACTAATGTAACCTTTAGGGCTGTTATTTATTTATTATCTTTGGATAGTTATATGTGTAAGTGCCGGCTAGGACATACTTTTTTCTTTTATTATTTGTATTTTTATCACACTATGTCCCGAGGCACCCCTGGTTACCAATAATTTAGTTAACTAGGGTAACACCAATATATGGTCTATTTGAGTTTCCAAGATATATATATACCTATACATAAATATATTCTAACTTTGTTTTTTTGCGTGCGCAAGTTTAGTGCATGCATTTTTCATTCAACTTGAAATACGTGCAGTTTCTGACGCACACAAAGCCAAAGTTGAGCATAGTAAATGCTCATTAAGGTAAATCGATCGCGGTGTGTTTATCTATCTATCTATCGATCTATCGTATCTATCTATCGATCATCTGTCTATCTATCTATCTATCTATTATCTATCTATATTTGCGCCATCTTTCGCCAACCTCTACATGGGGTGGTGGGAGCTGTCCCGCATCTATGGAGATGGGAACCCCTTCAGGGGGAGTATTCAATTTTACAGACGCTACATAGATGATCTGCTCCTGGTGTGGAGGGGTACTGAAGAGAGTGCAAAATTGTTTGTTGACTGGTTGAACAATAACAACATTGGTTTGGAGTTCACGTTTGAATACTATGAAAGAAAGATCAATTTTTTGGATCTCACCTTGATCGGTGTTCCCAATGTCGGTATTGAGACTGAGGTCTATAGAAAGCCAATAACTGGCAATACACTTCTCCACGCCAGGAGCAGTCATCCCCAACAGGTATTCAGATCTGTTGCAAAGGGCCAGTTTACAAGGTTCAAGAGGAATTGTAGCAGGGTTGAACAATATGAGTTACATGCAGACCAATTATCTGACCGCCTCAGGAAGAGGGGGTACAAGTATCATGGTATTTGTAAAGCCAGAAAGGAACTAGTAACTAGAAACAGAGAGAATCTACTAAGTAAGACGGTTTCAATGGAGGATAAGAAGGAAGGTGTTTTCTTCGTAATGAATTTCAGTGTACAATACCATAAAATTTGCCAAATAGTTAAGAAGCATTTTAAACTATTGGCTGCAGATGATGCTCTGGCAGAGACAGTGGAAAAAGGATGCAAATGCTCCTTTAGGAGAGGAACTTCAATAGGCAATATTCTCGCCCCCACACAATTAAAGAGCATACAACAAAGTGAGCCTAGTTCTTGGCTTAGATTCAAGGGAGTGTATAAATGCAGTAATTTAACATGCAAGGCGTGTGAACATCTTTTGATAGGTGAAGGGTTCAAAAGCAGTGTCACTAATAAAAGGTATAGTCATAAGAAATGTATGAATTGCAGAAGTAAATTTACAGTGTATCTAGCAGGCTGTACAGCCTGTGACCTACAGTATGTAGGAATGACGACCAGGGAAACAAGAGTACACATTAGGGAGCACCTCTCTGACATCAAGGCGGGCACTCTGACTACCCCACTCGTACAGCATTTTAAACTGGTCCACAATAAAGAGAGTGCAACCTTCAAATGGACTATTATAGAAAATGTGGATGCTGGACGAAGAGGTGGGGACAGAGAAGCCACTTTGGCTGGAAGAGAGGTATTTTGGATTTTCCAATTAAGGACTAGGCAACCCACTGGATTAAATTCAGCCTATGACCTTATAAATCATTGGCACTAAAGGTATTTTAGGGTTAGAAATGGAGTAAAACAATAGGAGGGGAGGTTTCAAGTAAGTTAAATATATAATCAGGCACATTTAGTGGGCTATAGCAGTATAGTAAAGATAGATAATGTCAAGTATCCAATTTTTGGGTAATTAGCTTCAGCTGGCTCACAGTGAATGATAGGAGCAATTATAGCCAATTTTCAAATTGGTTTTTGTTAAACTGTGAGAGCCAAAGGAATGTACTAGTAGTTGTTTGATAAGAAACAATTTATCATAAGCCCCTTTCGAGAATTAAGCCATAAATTGCAAGAAATAAAGGTTGCAACATGATAATCCCATTTAAGTATAGGGCATACACAGCTTCCTCCACTTACTCTTCTTTTCCTTTCCTTTATTTAAATGTTTCTCCAAATGAGTTTCTTCTTTTATTTAGATGAGCTGTTAATTTAAATGAATTTATTTATAAGGGCTTATTTATTCGAATGAGTTTTTTACTTAGATGAGGTCTTTATCTGGGTGAATCACTATTTGGATGGATTGCCATCTTATCCCAGTCACAAAACTTTTAGAGTGGAACCTTATTGATATGAACAGTGATAATACTTAATAAGTTATGAAATTGACATTGCACAAGAGATTTGTCAGACCTGTAATAGGTTAATTAGTGATAAAGGAGTTAATCCTGCAAAGTGTCCTTTAGCCAATTGAATGTTTTTACACCCTTTATTAAGCCCAATAGTTACAAGGGAACAGTAAGCTATGAGTACGGCAAACATGCTGAAACGCGTAAGCTGAACTACATACTAAAGGGCATGTTTTTTGTCTATTTTTGTATCACTTCTGTTTTATGGAATAAAGCTGAATTTCACTTTTGCTGCGGCTCCTGAACTTTTGTCTGTTTGTAAGTGCCGGCTAGGACATACTTTTTTCTTTTATTATTTGTATTTTTATCACACTATGTCCCAAGGCACCCCTGGTTACCAATAATTTAGTTAACTAGGGTAACACCAATATATGGTCTATTTGAGTTGGCACATTGTTTGTTTTTTATTCCAAGATATATATATATACCTATACATAAATATATTCTAACTTTGGCTTTTTGCGTGCGAAAGTTTAGTGCATGCATTTTTCATTCAACTTGAAATACGTGCAGTTTCTGACGCACACAAAGCCAAAGTTGAGCATAGTAAATGCTCATTAAGGTAAATCGATCGCGGTGTGTTTATATACCTATCGATCTATCTATCGATCTATCTATCGATCTATCGTATCTATCTATCTATCGATCATCTGTCTATCTATCTATCTATCTATCTATCTATTATCTATCAAGAGAAGAAGAGAAGTGTAATTAATTTTCCTGGTATGTATGATTGGGTTCTGCTGTGTTAGATGTGGCCATTTATTTGATATTTCAGTGATTTAAAGTTTGTGTTTTTTGGATACATTTTTTGATAGTCAATACAAATATATTAATGTTGAAATTACAATTATTTGAGTTCAACCTGTATTGCATTTGACAGGTTACTAATAAAGTTTTGCTCTGAAATTTTCCATAATAAAGATTGGAAGGGCTGTATTTTTCCATAAATTGAGGAAGTGCTGGATAGTACTGATAAGTTGCAAAATTTTGTGATACATCTTTCTGTTTTGGAAAATGTTACTGTTTATCCTCACTCCATAGCCTCTGTCTTTCTGCTGTTCGCTTTCCTGTGAAGCAGAATATCAGATGATCTGTGTTTCTTTCCTCACTCTCTTTGAAGAGCTTTATTTTGTGTTTATAACACGTTAACATATCAGGAACATTGATCATAAATTAATAACATTTTGTAGATAAAACAAATGCACAGCTGCCAAGCATACTATAAGACAATGTGAAACTCTATGGGGTAGATTACAAGTGGCATGCTATCAGCGTGGGTGCGATATAGCCCGCGCTAAATTGTGCTCAAATTACAAGATTAAAGTAAACACGACCGCACAAGCACAAACTAAATTTGCACTCGTCGGGTTAGCACGACTAAAGTCCTCACGTAAAAGGTTAGGACTTAATAAAAAGTTGCACTAAACACAACATAAATACATTAAAATAAAGTGTAACATTCATTTATACACTATCTGATAAAAATTAATCATATAAAAATAAAAAGTTATAAGGGTTAAAAAGGTATATGGTATATGACAAAAAATTTTAATGGGAAGGGCTATAATGTATATATACATACACATACATGTCTAAATATGTGTATGTATAAATATACATATAAACACATATAAATACATATAAATGTATGTATATATATATATATATATATATATATATATATATATATATATACATATGTTTATATACTTTGGAGGACAGAAAAGAGAAGTGGTAGGAGAAAAAGCGCAAATGGATGCTTAAACCTATATGAGTATGTCTTTTAGAAAGGAAAAATATTACTTCCAATACTTATTTAAACTAAAAATTAAGTCATTTTGCTAAATTATGCAATGAAGAAAACTGATTGTATCCGTGTATTAATGCCTAAGAGTATTTAAGACAGACAGCTAAAAGTACTGATTCAATTAAATTATATTTAATATGTTAAAACAAATGGTCTAAATGTTTCTAGTCATAGGCTCATTAATATAAAAAATGTAAATTTGTTACAAATGGTGGGAGAAAAAGCGCAAATGGATGCTTAAACCAATATGAGTATGTCTTTTAGAAAGGAAAAATATTACTTCCAATACTTATTTAAACTAAAAATGAAGTCTTTTTGCTAAATTATGCCATGAAGAAAACAGATTGTATCCGTGTAATATGCCTAAGAGTATTTAAGACAGACAGCTAAAAGTACTGATTCAAATAAATTATATTTAATATGTTAAAACAATGGTCTTAATGTTTCTAGTCATAGGCTCATTAATATAATTTTTTTTAATTTGTTACAAATGGTCTAAATGTTTCTAGCCATAGGCTCAAAGTACTGATTCAAATAAATTATATTTAATAAGTTTAAACAAATGGTCTAAATGTTCCTAGTCATAGGCTCATTAAAAAAGGTAAATTGTTACAGTAAATACAGAGCGAATGTCGGCCGACCAAATAAGGTTAAAATGTTCAGGGTACCCTGTTTAAAAAGAGGGTAAAAGGAAAAAAATGGATGTTCCCAGAGTTATGAAAACACAAAACAGTTTTTCTTTATATATCCATTTTCTGTAACGGGGAGCGGTTTTTTAAAACAAAACTTGATCTCCTTATTATGATAATAGGATTGTCCCTTGGTGTAAAGGTGTTAAAGTTAGTACTTCATTCAAGACTTCATTTTTAGTTTAAATAAGTATTGGAAGTAATATTTTTCCTCTCTGACATACTCATATAGGTTTAAGCATCCATTTGTGCTTTTTCTCCCACCATTTGTAACAAATTTAATTTTTTTATATTAATGAGCCTATGACTAGAAACATTTAGACCATTTGTTTTAACATATTAAATATAATGTATTTGAATCAGTACTTTTAGCTGTCTGTCTTAAATACTCTTAAGCATTAATACACGGATACAATCTGTTTTCTTCATTGCATAATTTAGCAAAAAGACTTCATTTTTAGTTTAAATAAGTATTGGAAGTAATATTTTTCCTTTCTAAAATACATACTCCTATAGGTTTAAGCATCCATTTGCGCTTTTTCTCCTATCACTTCTCTTTTCTGTCCACTACGAATTGATATTTAAAGGGGGAATATTATAGGAGATTTAGCTTACCTTTAAAATTAGCAGCGCAAGAAAGATTTATCCAATTGCTTATATACTTTGGAGCCCTTTCCACTTAAATACCTGAAAACATGAAAAATAATTTTTAATCAATTGTAATATTTAGTAATGTATTTTACTGTGTGTACTGTAAATATTTTGCATTTCAATGTTCTTCACATAAAGGGAAAATATATATATAAATATCTATTTATGTAAAATATGAATAACAACCTTCGGGTTAGCGCTGCAGTGTTTGGTTACAGCACGCAAGATATGTTAGGTTTTTTCAGTTTGTGGGCTTGAAATCTATGGGGAGAAGAAGTGTTTGCATGCAAGCAAAATCGTTAAATAGTCCGCCAGTTGTAATCTGGCCCTATATAAGTTCACTTCTATTAACTATACAATGGATATACCCACACTATTAAAGAGGCAAAACTCCCAATTTTTTTCTTTCATGGTTAAGCTAGAGCATACATTTTTAAGCAACTTTTATAAATTTTGATTCATTCTCTTGGTATTCTTTGTTGAAAGAGAAGCAATACACCACTGGGAGCTACCTGAAAACATAAGTCAATGGCAAGAGGCATATATATACAGCCACCAATCAGCAGCTAGCTCCTGGGCCTACCTAGGTATGTTTTTTTAACAAAGGATACCAAAAGAACTAAACAAATTAGAGAATAGAGGTAAATTAGAAAGTTTTTTTTAAATTGTATGCTCTATCTGAATCATGAAGGAAAAAAGTTTGGTTTCATAAAAGGACAGTAAAGTGAAAATTAAACTTTGAAAGTTGTTTAAAAGTGCATGCTCTACTCGAATAATGAAAGTTTAATATTCACTTTACTTTCCGTTTAAGTTAAATTTGTTCAGATGTCTTACTTTGTAATTACTCATGCCAATTATATAGATTACAAACTGATCTGGTTTACCTGTTTCTCAAAAATAATAAGCAATATCTTAGAATAAAATATTATATACAAAATTCTCTAAAGTTCTCTAGACTGGCGAGATTACCTAAGGTAAATGTTAGCTTGCAAGCTGTTTATCTCACTAAGGTCCTGTTGATCAAAGGATTGTCATAATATTGTTGTGCTGTAATGGAATCTATATTGCAAAATGAACATGCACATGAAACATTCTGGAAGTGAACACTTGTTTGAGGGTGGTCCCACAAAGAGGAGTTTTAGTGCACTTCAATGTGTGATGGGAAGGTTCTCTGCCAGTAGTGGAATAATCTGTACTGAAGCCTTGCTATGTGCAGCAAAGGTTAGTGTAAATGACGATAACAATAGCTATTAGTTTCAAAACAATAGTTACATTTGTAAATGAATAATAAACCTATTTGACCTTGGACATTATGGGTATGTTGCGTGTGATACATGTGCATAATACTGTAAAATAGTTTATTATGTATTTTAACTATTTTTGGGCTAGTTTCCATTGAGCTGGTAAAGTTTGGAAAGTGATGGTAACATAAAAATTATCCATAGTTTTTAACCCTTTAAGGACACAGCTTTCAGTTTGCTCAAAAATTCCGTCATATGTCCTTAAGAGGTTAATTGAGATAGATGTTTACCTATATTTCTATAAATTGTTGCAAATTACAAGATTGTTAAGTCTTTTTTCTACACCATTATAGTTTTTATTTGATATTGCTGAACATATACAGTACTGGATAGGATCTACTAACATTATCTCTTAATTTGTGGAACAATTTTTAATTTAATCCCTGTTCACTGCAGGGCCCTTTAATGATTGTAAGAAAAGGAATCCCCCATAGTATATTATCCCTAAGTAGACTCTCATATGAATATATATATATATAAATATATATATATATATATATATATACATATATATATATAGACTCTCATATGATTATATATATATACATCCACGATGCTAAAATTCTCATTCGTTAGCAAAGTGTTTGGAATGTTCAAAGGTAACGAGTCCTACACTTTCCTATCACATATCTTATATACAATAAGGGTCAGCCCACTTTTTTTAGAACATTTAACCTGGCAAGAGCTTTGTGAGAAATTTCTCGGTGGACACAGAGATTCTTTCATCATCGGGTCCTAAGTGGGATTCTGAAGGTGGACACGTTTTTTACCACCTCAATGGAAACTAGGGGCCAATTTATCAATGTCTGTCCGACAGCGTACGCTGTTGGCATTTAACATTGCACAAGCAGTTCACCAGAACTGCTTGTGCAATGCCGCCCCCTGCAGATTCGCAGCCAATCGGCCGCTAGCAGGGGGTGTCAATCAGCCCGATCGTATAGTATCGGACAGTTTCCCCCCTGCAGCCTTGCGTGGAAACAGGGGCATCAAGCTCCATTCGGAGCTTGATAATTAAGCCCCTAGGAATTAGTTTGCTAAAAAAAAAAAAAAGTGTTTTGTAGTTTTTAGAAAACAAGATTCCAGTATGGGATATTGATATTGCACACTCTATAAATCTTTCTAACATTGAAACTACTGAGGCGCTGAAATTGCACCAAACTGTATGTTTTCACTGTACAGAATATGCTTACTTGCAATATCGTGATAGGTACAGTGCGAAAACAATATTGCAGAGAAACACGTTCTGTACAATGAGAATTCACAGTTTGACTTGACTGCAGCAGCTCAATAGGTATAATGTTAGAAAGCTTGTCATTTAAAAAAAAAAACTGATTTACAGAGTGCAAATGGGAATAGTTGATATCACTTTCTTCAGTAAAATATCAAAATCCCATACTGGGAATCTTATGCCATATAGATAACATGTGCTCACGCCTGTGGATTTATGAGAGGACACTGATTGGCTATAATGCAAGTCTGTCAAAAAACATTGAAATAAGGGGGCAATCTGCAGAGGCTTAGATACAAGGTAATCCCAGAGGTAAAAAGTGTATTAAAGGGACAGTCAACACCAGAATTTTTGTTGTTTAAAAAGAAAGATAATCTCTTTATTACCCATTCCCCAGTTTTGCATAACCAACACAGTTATATAAATGCACTTTTTACCTCTGTGATTATCTTGTATCTAAGCCTCTGCTGACTGCCCCCTTATTTCAGTTCTTTTGACAGACTTGCGTTTTAGCCATTGAATGTTCACTCCTGGTAACTTCACGTGCATGGGCTCAATGTTATCTATATGAAACACATGAACTAATGCCCTCTAGTGGTCAAAATGCATTCAGATTAGAGGCAGTCTTCAAGGTCTAAGAATTTAGAATATGAACCTCCCAGAATTAGCTTTCAACTAAGACTACTAAGAGAACAAAGCAAAATTGGTGACTGTCCCTTTAATATAACTGGGTAATGGGTAATAAAGGGATAATCTATGTTTTTAAATAATAAAAATTCTGGAGTAGACCTTTAGTGTTATCCAAGTCAAACATAGATCGCCCACAGAATGCCTATATCTTCGCTAGTTTTGCAGCCTTTTTAACATTATAATGGCCCTTTAAGTGAACATTTTCATACCACTCTTTTATTAACGAGATGAGCCTTATTAAGAAATATACATCATTTTCTGTAAAAATTAGTTTGCATATCAATCATTTAATGTATTACAAAACAGAATACATTCAGATTTACAAAATACACATTTTACATGATATTTCTGTACACCATAAGCAGTATCGCTTGGCTGTGCTAATATTAGCGTGCAACTTGATATTACAAGTCCATGGAAAATCACATTTTTCACATAACACCTTTCCAAGGATATTGAGATCATGCTAAATAGTGCTCATATTAGAGTTGAAACTCATAGGTTTCACTCGAGTGAAAGCCAAAATTGTGCTATAATATTTTGAGCGACTTGAGACCTGGGGTATATTTATTAAAGTGCGGACGGACATGATACGATGTAGCGTATCATGTCCGCCGCACTTAGATAAATGCCGACAGCATACGCTGTCGGCATTTATCATTGCACAAGCAGTTCTTGTGAACTGCTGGTGCAATCCCGCCCCCTGCATATTCGTGGCCAATCGTCCGCTAGCAGGGGGTGTCAATCAACCCCATCGTATTTGATCGGGTTGATTTCTGTCCGCGGCCGAGCAGGCGGACAAGTTATGGAGCTGCAGTCTTCAGGCTTGATAAATTGGCCCCCTGAAGTAAAATGTAAGGGTCGAAAAAAAAGATTTCACAAAACATAAATCAAAAACATATTAAAATAAAGTATTACTATCGTACAGTATATATATATATATATATATATATATATATATATATATATATATATATATATATTGATAAAAACATTTTAAAAAGGGTATGTGTGTGTATATATATATATATATAAACACAAATTAAGAGATAATGTTAGTAAACCCCATCAAGCACTGTATATGTTCAGGAATATCAAATAAAAACTATAGTGGTGTAGAAAAGATACTTATCAATCTCATAATTTGCAACACTTTATAGAAATATAGGTCAAAATGTTACCCAAAAAACCGGAAAGTAACAATTATGGCAACACTCCTATATAGACTAGAGCAACAAAGTTCCAGACAGCGCTCTTGCTAGTGCCTTTATACGTGGTAGCCCTTATGGTGTTATACTTTCCAGACTTAATATTTTGGACACCTGCTGAAAACGTGCCAAGGATACACACACAAGTTTGGAACCCCCATCAAATGTATACATCCACGGCAGCTAACACGTTCCGGTGAATATGACAAATATGTTCTCTAGGAGGAGCGTGTACCTAACCTGACAATTGGCAGAAAGATGATACCGCTAACCTGGTGAGTGCTGAACAAGCTCTGAGAGGATCAGAGTGGGTCCGGTAAGCATCTGTGCTGATTGACTGCTATAACTCATTCCAGGAGGTTGGTTTGCCAGATGAACTTGTGCTGCAATTATTGGGAAACTAATTGGATTGGGTAAGTGTGTGGAATATCTCTTTGGAGATTACAGGCCCGATGAACGGTGATACTGCATATGTTTACTTCTACCATATGAACTTGGGAAATAAGACACAACAAAGGTGTCAAAAATATCAAGTGTGGAAAGTACAGCACCAAAGGGGTACCCCGTTTAAAGGCCCAAGCAAGTTTGATGTCTCAGCAGCATGCTATCTGGAACATTGTTGCTCTTCTCTATATAGGAGTGTTGCCATAATTGTTACGTTCCATTTTGTGTAACATTTTGACCTATATTTCTATAAATTGTTGCAAATTACAAGATTGTTAAGTCTTTTTTCTACACCACTATAGTTTTTATTTGATATTGCTGAACATATACAGTACTGGATAGGATCTACTAACATTATCTCTTAATTTGTGGAACAATTTTTAATTTAATCCCTGTTCACTGCAGGGCCCTTTAATGATTGTAAGAAAAGGAATCCCCATAGTATATTATCCCTAAGTAGACTCTCATATGAATATATATATATATATATATATATATATATATATATATATATATATATATATATATATATATACAGGGAGTGCAGAATTATTAGGCAAGTTGTATTTTTGAGAATTAATTTTATTATTGAACAACAACCATGTTCTCAATGAACCCAAAAAACTCATTAATATCAAAGCTGAATATTGTTGGAAGTAGTTTTTAGTTTGTTTTTAGTTTTAGCTATTTTAGGGGGATATCTGTGTGTGCAGGTGACTATTACTGTGCATAATTATTAGGCAACTTAACAAAAAACAAATATATACCCATTTCAATTATTTATTTTTACCAGTGAAACCAATATAACATCTCAACATTCACAAATATACATTTCTGACATTCAAAAACAAAACAAAAACAAATCAGTGACCAATATAGCCACCTTTCTTTGCAAGGACACTCAAAAGCCTGCCATCCATGGATTCTGTCAGTGTTTTGATCTGTTCACCATCAACATTGCGTGCAGCAGCAGCCACAGCCTCCCAGACACTGTTCAGAGAGGTGTACTGTTTTCCCTCCTTGTAAATCTCACATTTGATGATGGACCACAGGTTCTTAATGGGGTTCAGATCAGTTGAACAAGGAGGAATGTCATTAGATTTTCTTCTTTTATACCCTTTCTTGCCAGCCACGCTGTGGAGTACTTGGACGCGTGTGATGGAGCATTGTCCTGCATGAAAATCATGTTTTTCTTGAAGGATGCAGACTTCTTCCTGTACCACTGCTTGAAGAAGGTGTCTTCCAGAAACTGGCAGTAGGACTGGGAGTTGAGCTTGACTCCATCCTCAACCCGAAAAGGCCCCACAAGCTCATCTTTGATGATACCAGCCCAAACCAGTACTCCACCTCCACCTTGCTGGCGTCTGAGTCGGACTGGAGCTCTCTGCCCTTTACCAATCCAGCCCATCCATCTGGCCCATCAAGACTCACTCTCATTTCATCAGTCCATAAAACCTTAGAAAAATCAGTCTTGAGATATTTCTTGGCCCAGTCTTGATGTTTCAGTTTGTGTGTCTTGATCAGTGGTGGTCGTCTTTCAGCCTTTCTTACCTTGGCCATGTCTCTGAGTATTGCACACCTTGTGCTTTTGGGCACTCCAGTGATGTTGCAGCTCTGAAATATGGCCAAACTGGTGGCAAGTGGCATCTTGGCAGCTGCACGCTTGACTTTTCTCAGTTCATGGGCAGTTATTTTGCGCCTTGGTTTTTCCACACGCTTCTTGCGACCCTGTTGACTATTTTGAATGAAACGCTTGATTGTTCGATGATCACGCTTCAGAAGCTTTGCAATTTTAAGAGTGCTGCATCCCTCTGCAAGATATCTCACTATTTTTGACTTTTCTGAGCCTGTCAAGTCCTTCTTTTGACCCATTTTGCAAAAGGAAAGGAAGTTGCCTAATAATTATGCACACCTGATATAGGGTGTTGATGTCATTAGACCACACCCCTTCTCATTACAGAGATGCACATCACCTAATATGCTTAATTGGTAGTAGGCTTTCGAGCCTATACAGCTTGGAGTAAGACAACATGCATAAAGAGGATGATGTGGTCAAAATACTCATTTGCCTAATAATTCTGCACTCCTTGTATATATATATATATATATATATATATATACTCTCATATGATTATATATATATATATATATATATATATATATATACATCCACGCTGCTAAAATTCTCATTCGTTAGCAAAGTGTTTGGAATGTTCAAAGGTAACGAGTCCTACACTTTCCTATCACATATCTTATATACAATAAGGGTCAGCCCACTTTTTTTAGAACATTTAACCTGGCAAGAGCTTTGTGAGAAATTTCTCGGTGGACACAGAGATTCTTTCATCATCGGGTCCTAAGTGGGATTCTGAAGGTGGACACGTTTTTTTGTGTGATTTGTCTCCATTGGGCCTTAGGACAAGTGAGAAACCATAGTGTATATTATAGTTGATTTATTTCTGGGTGCAGATTTTGTGACATAATTAGATATACAAATTCACAAGAGATAATGATATTTAAATTTGTGAGGGATCAGGGCTGCTAGTAACTGGTGAAGAAATAAATCACTGCCACCTCAGATTAATATATTCGTTGACTCTACAGCATATTAAGGGGCCCATTTATTAAGATGCGGGCCCACTGTAGCGGATCATGTCCGCCCATCATCTCTAAATGCCGACAGGATACGCTGTCAGCATGTAACATTGCACAAGCATTCCTTGTGAAATGCTTGTGCAATGCCGCCCCCTGCACATTCGTGGCTAATCGGCCGCTAGCAGGGGGTGTCAATCATCCTGATTGTATCTAATTATGATGATTGCTGTCCGCCACCTCAGAGGTGGCGGATGAGTTAAGTAGTAACGGTCTTAAGACTGCTGCTTCTTAACTTATGTTTCCGGTGAGCCTGAAGGCTTGTGCGGAAACAGCTGCATTCGCAGCTACATAAATTTACCCCTAGGTGTCACAGATTTCTAAATTGCTACTATTCACTAGGCAAACCAATATTTCTAAAGAACCTAAACAGAGCTGGTAATAGACATTAGAGATATGACTAGACATAAATATAAATAGGGATTGAATGATCTAATCAGGGCTACAGTTGAGGGGGCAGGACTTCCTCTACAGATCATGTTTAATGTTTATATTTCTAGTGATAATTGAGGCATAACTTATAACAATCCACAAGCGTGCAATAATTTAAAGAGGCAGTAAACCTAAAAAATAATGTTATATAATTCTGCACATATTATATTAGTACTAGCTTTATGTAACATAATATTGCCACTTTAATTTGTATTAAAAAAGAGGGTTTTTCAGACCCGCCCTCTGTGCTCTACTGAGCAGGTCTGGTTTTCCCTCTGAGCACATCTGGACAGCTGTCTAGTCACAGCCCGGTCCGATCGCACCATTTCAGTTTCTTTAAGTCTATCTACTTTTGCCAGCAAGCCAGTAAATACAGCTGCACTGCCGCCCGGATTTATAGCACATTGTAGCAGCTAATGCATACTATGCATTTGTTAGAGGAGAGCCTTTGGAGTACCAAACTAGCTAATACGTAACTCCCGAAGCAAGGCAGTTGAACTACAGGAATGGAGTTCCTTGAGATGCCTTTTTCAATGGACCGGCAGTAACCAGGAAGCACGCGTCATTGGTTCAGTGACATCACTAGCACCATGAGGTACACAGAATAGGCTCAACCGCGTCTGGTGGACGGACAGGAGTCTGGGAGCAGTAGCCGCAGAGTGGTGAGAGAATCAGGTCCTGAACACAAGGAATACGGTAACAGCATGACTGTAGAGTCTTTTTGTTCTAAGGGGTTCTGTCCCTCCATGTTTTAAATGGATAAAGTTTAATTTTCTTTTCATACTCCATTTACTGGTGCTTTTCAGTTTCTTTGAGGCCTAGTTATCAACGTGTCTACTTACCTGCCTTCGCCGGCCCAATACGCCCGTCTAAGCTCACCTACCATCGCCGGCACGGACCTGAAAAATCTCGCCAAAGTTATAAAAAAAACTGTCAAAAAGTCACGCACAAAGTACGGGGCGATGAGCAGTGGACTGTGATAGTTATCAATCATTCGATCTCGCTGCTCTTCGGCTTTTTGACAGCTTTATTGACAAGCTATCACTTAGCACTCACACTAACTATACTGTTCTACCCCCTATACCGGCGCCCCCGGAGCCCCCCGCAACTAAATAAAGTTATTAACCCCTAAACCGCCGCTCCCGGACACCGCCGCAACTATAATAAATGTATTAACCCCTAAACCGATGCTCCCGGAGCCCACCGCCACTTACATAATACCTAGTAACCCCTATCATGCCCCCCCTATACCGCCGCCACCTATAATAAATTTATTAACCCCTATCCTGCCGATCCCGGACCCCGCCGCAACTAAATAAATGTATTAACCCCTAAACCGCCGCTCCCGGACCCCGCCGCCACCTTTGTTAAACTTATTAACCCCTATCCTGCCCCCCCTACACTGTCGCCACCTATAATAAATGTATTAACCCCTATCCTGCCCCCCTCTACCCCTGCCACCTATAATAAATGTATTAACCCCTATCCTGCCCCCCTATACCGCTGCAACCTATAATACATTTATTACCCCCTATCCTGCCCCCCTACACCGCCGCCACTATAATAAAATTATTAACCCCTAAACCTAAGCCTAACCCTAACACCCCCTTAACTTAAATATTAATTAAATACATCTAAATAAATTTAACTCTTATTAAATTAATTATTCCTATTTAAAACTAAATACTTATCTTTAAAATAAACCCTAATATAGCTACAATATAACTAATAATTATATTGTAGCTATTTTAGGATTTATTTTTATTTTACAGGCAAATTTCAATTTATTTTAACTAGGTACAATAGCTATTAAATAGTTATTAACTATTTAATAGCTACCTAGTTAAAATAAAGAGAAATTTACCTGTAAAATAAAAACTAACCTAAGTTAACACTACACTATACTTAAATAAATTATTCCAATTTAAAACTAAATACTTACCTGTAAAATAAACCCTAAGATAGCTACAATATAATTAATAATTACATTGTAGCTATTTTAAGATTTATATTTATTTTACAGGTAACTTTGTATTTCTTTTAGCTAGTTAGAATAGTTATTAAATAGTTATTAACTATTTAATAACTACCTAGCTAAAAGAAATACAAAATTACCTGTAAAATAAATCCTAACCTAAGTTACAATTAAACCTAACTCTACACTATCATTAAATTAATTAAATAAATTACCTACAAATAACTACAATTAAATACAATTAAATAAACTAACTAAAGTACAAAAAATAAAAAAAGCTAAGTTACAAAAAATAAAAAAAAATAAGTTACAAACATTTGAAAAATATTACAACAATTTTAAGCTACTTACACCTAATCTAAGCCCCCTAATAAAATAACAAATCCCCCCAAAATAAAAAAATGCCCTACCCTATTCTACATTAAAAAGTTAACAGCTCAATTACCTTACCAGCCCTTAAAAGGGCCTTTTGCGTGGCATGCCCCAAAGAAAACAGCTCTTTTGCCTGTAAAATAAAAATGCAACCCCCCAACATTAAAACTCACCACCCACATACCCCTACTCTAAACCAAACCCCCCTTAAATAAACCTAACACTACCCCACTGAAGATCATCCTACCTTTAGCCGTCTTCAGCCAGCCGACCACCGATGGAACCGAAGAGGAGATCCGGAGCGGCAGAAGTCATCATCCAAGGGGCGCTGAAGAAGTCTTCCATCCGACTGAAGTCATCATCCAAGGGGCGCTGAAGAAGTCTTCCATCCGATTGAAGTCATCATCCAGGCGGCGTCTTCAATCTTCATCCATCCGGAGCGGAGCGGAGCCATCTTCAGATGAGCCTATGCGGAGCCATCTTCTTCCACCGACGACTGAACGATGAATGACGGTTCCTTTAAGTGACGTCATCCAAGATGGCGTCCCTCGAATTCCAATTGGCTGATAGGATTCTATCAGCCAATCAGAATTAAGGTAGGAAACATCTGATTGACTGATCCAATCAGCCAATCAGATTGAGCTTGCATTCTATTGGCGGTCCCGATCAGCCAATAGAATGCAAGCTTAATCTGATTGGACCAGGTACCTGCTAGTTTTTGGATAACTAGCAAAAGTAGTCAGATTGTGCTGAACTTGTGTGCAGAACATCTGGAGTGACGTAAGAATCGATCTGTGTCGGACTGAGTCCGGCGGATCAAAGCTTACGTCACTAAATTCTACTTTTGCCAGTGTGTAGGGCTTGATAACTTAGGCGAATCAGCCTCGCCACAAATACGCTGCAGAATTCCAGCGTATTTGAGGTTGACGGCTTGATAACTAGGCCTCTTTAAGTCTACCCAGATCTACCTCTCAACTCCTGTTCTCTCTCCCTCTGTCTTTTCTCAAGTCAGCCACTGCTTATCTGGCATTTATTCCTGGATGGCCTATCACCACCTAAAGACTAACATGTCCAAGTCTGAGTTCCTTCTAATTTCCCCCCCCCTGTAGCTCCACTCTAATTCTTGACTTTTCTTTAACCGTCTACAGCATCACTATCTCCCCATTACCTCCCCATTACCTCAAGTCCGCTGCCTTGGAGTTACTCTTGACTCCAATCTGTCCTTCATCCCCAATATCCAATTGCTCTCTTCATCCTGCCGCAACCACTTTCACAATATCTCCCCCATTAAATCCATCCTAAATATCTTTTACAGGCTAATTCACCTTTTCTGTCACTCTGTATCTGCTGCATCCTTCACTGGCTCCCCATTCACAGCAGAATTAAAATAAAAATGCTCACCCTGACCTACAAAGCCCTTACCAATTCCGCTCCCTGCTACCTATCTTTACTAATCAACAAATATACTCCAGCCCACCCACTAAGATCCAACAATGGCCTGCTCATTGAATCTTCGATTATCACCTCTTTCCATGCTAGACTGTAGACTTCTCTCATGCGGCACATACCCTCTGGAACACTCTTCCTCATGCTGTCAGACTTTACCCTAATCTGCATGCTTTTAAATGCCTCCTTAAGACAGGGAAGTCTACTATCTAACTCAGTAATAAATTAATTCCACTACTACTACTAATAATTGCCCTCCTCTAACAATGAATTAACATAATTCTCGCCCTTGCAATCCTCACCTCCTGTTTCTCACCCTCCTACCCTTCTAGATTGTAGGTTCCCATGGGAATAGGACCCTCAATTCCTCCTCTATTTGTTTGTCAAATTTTATCTTGTCTGTTCCAAGTTTTGTATCATTGTTTTATTTAAATGAATTGTGTCCATGCAGAATATGTTGGAGCTTTATAAAGTATAATAATAATAATAATGAATATACTTTTTCACATCTGTGATTACTTTGTATCTAAACCTCTTCAAACTGCCCCCTTATTTAAGTAATTTGACAGACTTGCATTTTAGCCAATTAGTGCTGCTGATTCATAAATAACAGAAGTGAGCACAATGTTATGTATATGGCACACATTAACTAGAGCTGTCTAGCTGTGAAAAACTGTCAAAATGCACTGAGATAAGAGGTGGCCTTCAAGGGCTTACAAATTAGCATATGAGCCTATCTAGGTTTAGCTTTCAACAAAAAATACCAAGAGTACAAAGCAAATTTGATGATAAAATAAACTGATAAAAGTAAATTGGAAAGTTTATTTTTGACTAGACTGTCCCTTTGAGTATGTTTTAGTAGATTTCATTGAAAAGAAAATATACTAATCAAATATTTCTGTGAGTAAAGTTAGTTTGATAAACAGCTATGTGCTCTTTTTTTATTTTATTCTTTGCTACGCAGCCTTGACCTTTAATTTCAAAATTACACAACCTTTTATCATCTCAGATCCACAAGGAATGTCATATGACAAAGTATTTACTTACCATGTGATGTTGATATATTTTGCTTTCTTCTATGTGGGAAATTCATTCAGGTTACTAATTAATTTGTAAAACGGTTCCTGATTTCCTTTTTCTTTCTGCAGACTATTTGAGAATACATTAAACAAAATGTAAGTAAATAAGTCTGTACTTTACGATGGAAACCATCAACTAAAAAAGCAGCAGGATTATATTGTTTTCTATTGGCTAGATTGCGAGTTTTGTGGTATGAGTGATAAAGCAGCGGTAAGGCTCATAACGCTGCTTTTTCACTTACCTCTGGTATTACGACTCTTGCAGGTTTAGGGGCACCGCACACTTTTTTTTGCCTTAACGCAACATAATTACCGCAGCTTTCAAAAAGTCCTTTTTCAATGGGACTTCATTTGCGCCGCTATTACGAGTCTGCCTGGGAGGCCAAAAACTGAGCGATACACCCTAAAACTTCAAAATCAATACCGTAAACTGTCAGTAGTTATGAGTTTTGCACGACAAAATTGTAACATAAAACTCATAACTAAAGTGCTAAAAAGTACACTAACACCCAGAAACTACCTATTAACCCCTAAACCGAGGCCCTCCCACATCACAATTTCGCAAACACTAAAATAAATTTATTAACCCCTAATCTGCCGCTCCGGACATCGCCACCACTAGAATAAACATATTAACCCCTAAACCGCCGCACTCCCGCCTTGCAAAAGCTAGTTAAAAAATATTAACCCCTAATCTGCTGTCCCTAACATCGCTGCAACCTACATTACAGTTATTAACCCCTAATCTGACACCCCCAACGTTGCCGCCATTATACTAAAGTTATTAACCCCTAAACCTAAGTCTAACCCTAATCCTAACACCCCCTAACTTAAATATAATTAAAATAAATCTAAATAAAACCTACTATCATTACCTAAATAATTCCAATTTAAAACTAAATACTTACCTATAAAATAAACCCTAAGCTAGCTACAATATAACTAAAAGTTACATTGTATCTACCTGTAGCTTAGGGTTTATTTTTATTTTACAGGCAAGTTTGTATTTATTTTAACTAGGTAGAATAGTTACTAAATAGCTATTAACTATTTAATAACTACCTAGCTAAAATAAATACAATTTTACCTGTAAAATAAAACCTAACCTGAGTTACACTAATACCTAACCTTACACTACAATGAAATTTATAACCTAAATTAAATAAAATTACCTAAATTACAAAAACCCCCCACTAAATTACACAAAATAAAAAAAGACATTATCAGATATTTAAACTAACTACACCTAATCTAATAGCCCTATCAAAATAAACCCCCCCTAAAATAAAAAAAACCTAGCCTAAACTAAACTACTAATAGCCCTTAAAAGGGCCTTTTGCGGGGCATTGCCACAAAGAAATCAACTCTTTTATCTGTAAAAAAAAATACAAACAACCTCCCAACAGTAAAACCCACCACCCACACAACCAAACCACAAATAAAATCCTAACTAAAAAAAACATTGCCCTGAAAAGGGCATTTGAATGGGCATTGCCCTTAAAAGGGCATTTAGCTCTTTTTCAAGTGCCCAAACCATAATCTACAAATAAAACCCACTCAATAAACCCTTAAAAAACCTAACGCTAACCCCCGAAGATCCACTTACAGTTTTGAAGACCGGATATCCATCCTCAACGAAGCCGGGAGAAGACTTCATCCAAGCGGCAAGAAGTCCTCAACGAAGCCGGGAGAAGTCTTCATCCAAGCCTGCAGAAGTGGTCTTCCAGATGGGCAGAAGTCTTCATCCAGATGGCATCTTCTATCTTCATCCATCCGGCATGGAGCGGGTCCATCTTCAAGACATTAGGTGCGGAGCATCCTCTTCAATCAAAGTCTTCTTCCAGAATGAAGGTTCCTTTAAGGGACGTTATCCAAGATGGTGTCCCTTGAATTCCGATTGGCTGATAGAATTCTATCAGCAAATCGGAATTAAAGGTGAAAAAATCCTATTGACTGATGCAATCAGCCAATATGATTGAGCTTCAATCCTATTGGCTGATCCAATCAGCCAATAGGATTGAGCTTGCGTTTTTTCACCTTTAATTCAGCCAATCAGAATTCAAGTGATGCTATCTTGGATGACGGGGAGTTTAGGTTTTAGGTTAGCTTAGGTTTTTTTAGTTAGGATTTTATTTGGGGGGTTGGTTATGTGGGTAGTGGGTTTTACTGTTGGGGGTTGTTTGTATTTTTTTTTTTTACAGGTAAAAGAGCTGATTTCTTTGGGGCAATGCCCCCAAAAGGCTCTTTTAAGGGCTATTGGTAGTTTAGTTTAGGCTAGGGTTTTCATTTCTTTTTTTATTTTGTGTAATTTAGTGTTTGGTTTTTTTTTTGTAATTTAGGTAATTGTATTTAATAAATGTAATTTATTTAATTGTAGTGTAAGGTTAGGTGTTAGTGTAAGACAGGTTATGTTTTTTTTACAATAAATTTGTATTTATTTTAGCTAGGTAGTTAGTAAATAGTTAATAACTATTTACTAACTAGTCTATCTAGTTAAAATAAATACAAACTTGCCTGTGAAATAAAAATAAACCCTAAGCTAGATACAATGTAAATATTAGTTATATTGTAGCTAGCTTAGGGTTTATTTTACAGGTAAGTATTTATTTTAAAATAGGAATTATTTAGGTAATAATAGTAGGTTTAATTTAGATTTAATTTAATTATATTTAAGCTAGGGGGTGTTAGGGTTAGACTTAGGTTTAGGGGTTAATAACTTTAGTATAGTGGCGGCGACGTTGGGGGCGGCATATTATGGGTTAATAACTGTAGGTAGGTGGCGGCGATGTTAGGGGTGGCAGATTAGGGATTAATAATATTTAACTAGTGTTTGTGATGTGGGAGAGCGGCAGTTTAGGGGTTAATATGTTTATTCTAGTGGCGGCGATGTCTGGAGTTGCAGATTAGGTGTTAATAATTATAATGTAGCTGTCGGCAATGTCGGGGTGGCAGATTAGGGGTTAATAAGTGTAAGATTAGGGGTGTTTAGACTTGGGGTAACATTAATTTTGTTTCCCCATAGGAATCAATGGGGCTGCGTTATTGAGCTTTACGCTGCTTTTTTGCAGGTGATAGACTTTTTTTCAGCCAGCTCTCCCCATTGATGTCTATGGGGAAATCGTGCATGAGCACGTAAAACCAACTCACCGCAGCTTTCAGCAGCGCTGGTATTGGAGTGCGGTATGGAGTTCAATTTTGCTTTACTGTCACTTCTTCACTTTCATGCTGGGTTTTTATAAACCTGTAATACCAGCGCTGTAGGGAAGTGAGCGGTGGTATTAACTTTCAAGTTAGAACCGCACCGCTCATAACACAAAACTCGTAATGTAGCCGTTAGTTTGTAACATTAGAATGAAAATAATTGGTTTTCTTTTATTTAAAATATATAACTGTTTGGAAGTGTGGAACACAGTCAATGATTTGAAAAATCCTATTCTACCTTTGGCACAAAAAAGATTCCTGAGTATTATTATATTTTATTATAATTTTCCTCATCATCAGAAATGTTGTAATGTTCCTGCAAAGTTCCGCTAAGCCTTAAGAGATGTTCAAGCATTTCTTTTTAAATATGAAAAAAAAATTGTCTCGCTTGTAGCTGGTTTTGGCAGTTAGCAGTATTTGAAGGAAAAAATGATGGGTTTTAGATACATAGGGGTCTATTTATCAAGCTCTGAATGGAGCTTGATGCCCCTTGTTTCTGGTGAGCCTTCACGCTCACCAGAAACAAAAGTTATGAAGTAGCGGTCTAAAGGCCGCTGCTCCATAATCTGTCCTCCTGCTCTGAGGCGGCGGACGAAATCAACCCAATCGGGTTGATTGACACCCCCTGCTAGAGGCCGATTATCCACAAATCTGCAGGGAGCGGAATGTCACCAGCAGTTCACAAGAACTGCTGGTGCAATGATAAATGCCGACAGTGTATGCTGTCTGCATTTATCGATGTGCGGCGGACATGGTTCGCTATAACGACTCATGTCCGTCCGCACAATGACAAATGGACTCCATTGTATCTAAACCCATCATATATTGGGAAAATACTCTTAAATGATGAATCCAAAAATGTCAAAATTCAAGCTTATATATGAAATTTCAGTAAAATAGGTTAGTATCATACCTAGGTTAACACGTCCTCTAGCACTATGTAAGCAAATGCATCCAGGGAAGATATAAGGATCTTTGGCTACACTCCTTGCCCTTACTGCATCATGATACATTTTAGAGATTTAAAGTAACAGTATAGAGTCACTCACCCTTTCCTTGGTTGTGCAAATTGAAAATGTCATTGATCAGAATTCTAAAATAATTGTAAAATAAAGGTGTCAACTATACACAAAATGGTTACAGCAAGTTTCTATGTAAAACACTTAAAATATATATATATTAAGGGATTTTCACTTTAAACCATAAATCTCGACCCGCTTCCTTGCTGCTTGGTATTTTTGTAAGTGACCTTTCAAAGAGCAACGGTGAATGATTTTTAATAGGGGATGAGCCTTTATACAAGCTAAGTCCATTACCAATGCTCAAACCAAAATTACTTCCTCTTTTAGTTGCTTTTTCTAGTAGTGGAACATCCACCACACTGTCTCAATTTGTTACCATTGTTCCTTCCATAATACAGTTCAGTCTATTTTTTTACAACAAAGGCTGAACATTTATATTCACCTTCAACTACTTTATTCTTTGTAGCTTTCAAAACTAATGGATTGTCTTTGTGTTCACAAAAAATAAAAACCTCACACATGTAAAAAGCACAAGTTGTAAATGAATAATACAAAACATGCTACAGGAAATGCAATCATTCCAGAATCTATTCCTAAATATGCCTTTTGTGTTTTTAAAAAATAATAATATTTATTTCTACTGCAACTATTCAAAATTCCCTGTGCACACTTGTGTTTTTGTATGATGATAATTTAAGAATCTGAACACTGGTCCAGTCTGCCATATAAATCTTCTGTGTCTAAATCATATGCTGCATCATCATTGTAAAACAATTGTAATTACTGCTTTTCACACTGTTGTTCTGTTTCCTAGACAGCCCCCCAAACACACACACAAACAAACACACAAACATACATACACACACACAAAAAAAAACACATGCATACATACATAGATACATACACATACACACAAAAGCACACACACACAAACATAAACACATGCAAACATACACATACATGCACACAAAAACACACACATACATACACACAAAAACACACACATACATACACACACAAACTTTTTACCTCTGTGATTACGTCTATTGAAGCTCCCGGAGTAGGGATGGGAGAATGTTTCACAACATTTGAAAAATGATTTTTTTTTTTACAGTCACTTGTTCGTTTCAAATGTTTGTAGAACATTCTAACATTTGTTTACTGTAATTGTGTTTCTAATGCTCTATTTAAATGTAATATTCGAATTATGCAATATTAAAATAAGAAAAATTAAAATCAATATATTTGTATTGATTATATATCAATTTTCTAAATTCCAACGCACAAGAAATATTGAACGTCTGAATAGTATTTGTCGAAATACCATTTGTGTAATGAATTTTAATAGGTTTTTATTTGACCAAACGAACTGTGCTTTTGACATATTCACCCATGCCTACCCTGCAGACTGCTCCTTACCTCAGTGCTTTTTTAAATTTGTTTCCTATCTTGTATTTTAGTCAATTAGTGCTGTCTCTTGTGGACCTATAATCATTCTCCATGGGAGTGACCACAATGTTATCTTTATGGCGCAGTTTGTAAAACGCAGAAAAAAGAGAGAAAAGAGATAAGGGGTGACCAGCAGGGGCTTAGAAACAGGCAATAAAGAGATTATAAAGTGGGGGGGCGGAGCCTGGCTGCAGCTAAGATGGCTGCGTAACTCCGGTGCTCTGCAAAGAAGGGCTCTTAAAACAATGACCTGAAGGAGCTAACCTGAGCTACGACAACTAATTTTACATCCTAAAGCAGGCTAAACACTAAAGGCATCTACCGATCGCTGCAGATCACCCCTCACTGGTGCATAAGAGACCGCAGGACACTTCGCAGCATGTGGGACACCACGCTACTTTTCAGACTACTACACGCTGCTTGAGACATATCGGACTACCACCAGCTTATTAAGACATAACGGCAATATCCTTGATCTCATCTCACCACACTAACCACCTCTACCTGATCCCTGAGGACAGGTCACCGCAATCGCCGTGGAAGTGAGACCGAAAACCACCGATATAAGCAGGGCTCTGTGAATGGCGGTGGCCATCTTGGTGACGCCGCTCCGATAACTCAGGTAACCCTGACACACTCCACAAGTACACAGTGCCCTATCCTAATACTTAATCACCTTAAAATAGCCTGCGGACTACCATACACTTCCTATAAACCAAAAAGAGGGACAAAATAAGGCACCACAATACCCGCCATAATAACTGCGGCCTAATTTGCTTAAGTGGAAAGGACAAGATCGTCATTACAAAGAAGGGCCTTTCACACACACAGTTACAGGGACTGCTAGACGATATACCACCTATAACCCACATAAGACCTATAACAGCTGCCTGTTAACTTTCAACTTTTATTGAGGATAAGCGTCCCCCTGCTCCCACGCCATCTATTACATGGGAGAGAGAGAGGGGAGATCAAAATATAAACTTTAATACAGTCTGAGAATTACCACTAACTTCTCCAAGAACTTCTTTATGCAGTATATACGGAACCTGTCTGTGCTGAGAAGAATTTAGAAGCATTCACAACTACAACTGCTTATAGATTGCTGTGTCCCTTAGCAGTCTGACTGCACTTTACCTAACTAACACGTAAAAACAACAAACAACTAGAAGCAGGGTGATTGCAGACAGTGCACATTAGATATCCTGAAAGGTGCTGCAGATAGTCTACGTAAGACCACATTCACATTCTTCACTATCTTCTATATCAGAGCTGGATAACCTCTGCTCCTTGTGAAAAATTATTGCCTCCTATAACTAATCTTATAATGATGGCGGCTAGAAGACATACCAAACCTGAAAAAGCCCTGAAGCATGCATCAACAAAATCTCATACTGTATCATCCTTTTTTGCTACAGAACACTCCCTGTCTCCCAATCTCTCTCAAAACAAACATACTTCTATACCAAACATAGAAGAACCTACAACGGAACTCTCAGCCTCACCTAAACTACCTGACAATATTCCTACATCACTCCTATCTCAATTCGCAACGAAACAAGAGATTTCTTCGATCTTCCGGACATGTTTGCGCGAAGAACTACTAGAAATGAAACAGGACCTGCACAATTTAGGTTCTAGAGTTGACATGCTGGAAGCGGAGACTGAGGAGGTGAGAGAAGATATCCATAGAATTGAGGATAGAACTACAACACATCAGGAAACAATCACCACATTAATGGATAAGATTGACGACCTTGAAAATAGGAGTAGGAGGAAAAACCTGAGGCTACGAGGCATTCCAGAGTCTATCTTACCGAAGGACTTTCATGAATATTTACAATCGTTATTTACCTCCATCAAAGACTCCGCTTACCCAAACGACATACTATGGGTAAGAGCTCACAGGGCATTAAGGCCTAAACCTCCTGATAGCGCCCCTCCCAGGGACATCATTATCAGATTTAAAAATTTCCTTGAAAAAGAGATGCTGCTTAACCAAGCCCGTAGACATCAGCCTGTCAAGTTTAGAGGAAACGTGATACAGTTTTATCAGGACCTTTCTGCCAGAACCCTGCAGATAAGGAAAGAATTTTCCCCGCTCACATCCTTACTCAGGAATAAGAAAATCCCCTACAGGTGGGGTTTCCCTGTTCATCTTATGGTGATCCATAATGACAAACGTTACACCTGCCATACACCTGAAGACACTTCAGACTTCTGCAGGGACCTAGGCATAGAACAACCTACTATGGACCCCTCCGATCTACCCACTACTCAAACATCATACAAAAGACCACAATCCAACCTACCACGATGGCAAACCAAAGGGACACGCAAAGCACCCGAAGCAAAACAAGGCAAGGTCCGCAAGACCACACCACCCCAGAAACCTTCTCCACACCCTGATTCGGATGAAGATTGAGTTTAAGCCCTACACTTAGAATGGTTAACCAAATTCTGCTTGGTTTTCTTTTTCTCTTTTGAGGGTTTTATTTATTGTTTCCTCTCCTCTATTGGATCTTTATGGACATCCCCACTGACTGGGTGGAACTGGGAAGGTGAGAGAGACATGGTCAGGTAATATTAAAGACATTTGAAATACTAATATAGTCTCTTTCCCCTCCCCTCCGCCCTCCCTCAATGTACTTGCAATCCCCTTTCTCCTTCTCTTTCTCTCTTTCTTTTGTCGAGATCACTTATAGTATTGTGTTACCTCAGGTCACTCTTATACAGCTAGTCATCACTTCCCAGTTTTCATTCCATGACAGACCCACTAACTCAAATGTGGTGACTTGATGGAATAGCGTCAACATAATAAATAAGAGACCCATTCTTTCATATAGTACCCCCACAAAGGACTGGAACTCTAATTTATGTCTATTACTAGACTTAGAGTCATGTTTGTATTGTTTGTATTGTTGTTTTTGTTACTGTTTTTTTTGTCAAAGTTTTCAGAATATGCTCTTACTGTGTACCATATTATTTTCTCCAGAAGATGTGTAGGCTATGATAAGGTTTGTTCCCTTAGCGCAGAAACAACCCACCAACACTCCCAACACAGCTCCTATATAATATATAATACATTCACTCTCTCACACTTCTTTAAACACTAGACACATGGCTCATAGAAAAAATAAGGAACCATACCCTCTAATAATTTTATCACAAAATGCAAAAGGGTTAAACTCCCCAAGCAAACGCTTCAAAGCACTTGCTGATTTAGCGAGGAGAGGGGCAGATATTATCTATCTACAAGAGACGCATTTTAAAAAACAAAACTATCCAAAATATCTAGGCCGAACATACACCCAACATTACCATAACACAGGCCCCACTAAAAAATGCGGAGTAAGCATTTTACTTAAGAAAACATTGCCCTTCACACTACTAAAGAAAATATCTGACAAGGAAGGCAGACTCCTGGGCTTGGTAGGTCTTCTATATGGTCAACCCATAACCCTAGTAAATATATACGCACCAAATTCCACTCCTAAACCATTCTTTGTCAACTTATTTTCCAAACTACTCGATTCCTCCAAAGGCCCAATCTACCTGGGTGGAGATTTCAACTTCCCAATTCAACCACAACTAGACTGTACTAATTCCCTTACTAGAGGAAATACCAAATTCCTAACATATTTCTGGAAGAACCTTAAAGTACACAACTTACATGATACATGGAGATACATACATCCAGAAACCAGGGATTACACATTTTATTCATACCCAAATAAATCATATAGTCGGATCGATTATATTTTCACTAACCAACTCGGCCTTTCCCAAATCACCAAATGCTCAATCACACCCACCCCATGGTCAGATCACAGTGCAGTTCAATTACATGTTAATTGGCCGGAACGCAGCACACATTATCACCACTGGACACTTGACGACACCCTACTGGGTGACACAGATAATGTCATGAAACTGAGCAAAACTCTGGAGGAATACTTTCTTCTTAATGTCCCTTCAACACCAAACCAATTTTCGGTTTGGGAGGCACACAAATGCTTCCTCAGAGGCGAACTTATCAAGCTCAAATCTAAGATCAATAAGGTGAAACAACAAAAATACAAAGCCCTTACCACTAAACTCGCACATATCACCCTACAACACAAGCTCTCTCCAACAGATCCCTCTATCTTAGACGAAATAACAGCTACACGAAAGGCACTAGACGATTATTTACAGATAGAATACCATACCCTTAAACAGAAGACAAACAGCCTATTTCATTTTGAGGGGAATAGAGCAGGTAAATACTTAGCGAGATCACTCCGAAAAAGAAAACTCAAATCATACATTACTGAAATACACACACCAAATAAACCCCCTCAAAAAACTACCCCAGATATCCTAGAGGCCTTTCACACCTATTACTCAACTCTCTATAACATCCAACCTGAGTCGCCAGCAGACCAGCTTTCTGAAGCCACCCACAATTTTCTTCAAGAATGCCAACTCCCATCCATAAACGACACACAATTAAAAGATATCACCTCATATATTACCCCGCAAGAAATCATATACGCAATCCAGGAATTAAAAACAGGGAAAAGTCCAGGCACGGATGGGCTCTCAGCTAAATACTACCAGACATTTAGAGACATTTTAGTACCCCATCTAACGAACTTATTTAAATCTATAATAGACTGAGCACAATTTCCCCCTCCCATGCTAGAGGCACATGTGGTGGTACTGCCCAAACCTGGCAAACCACCCACAACACCCTCCAACTTCAGACCCATATCATTGTTAAATTTAGACATCAAGCTATATGCGAAAATGTTGGCCACCCGACTGAACAGAGTCATCCCAGATCTCATCCATACTAATCTAGTGGGCTTTACCCCACGCAGAGAAGCCCGTGATAACACCATGAAAATAATAAATATTATAGAACATGCTAATACCCACCATATCCCATCTATAGTCCTCTCACTTGATGCCGAAAAGGCGTTTGATCGTTTTAGCTGGCCTTTTCTTACTCAGACCCTGAAAAAATTTGGCTTCAATAATCAATTTATCCATATGATTTTTGCACTATATAATAACCCCAAGGCAAAAATAAAGCTGAACGACTCGTTATCTAACCCTTTTCACATTAACAATGGCACCAGACAGGGGTGTCCACTCTCCCCAACTTTATTTATTTTGGCAATGGAGACGCTAGCAACCCAAATCAGGACAATACCTCAGATTTCCGGAATTACCATAGGACAAAAAGAATATAAGGTCTCCCTATACGCAGACGATATCATACTTACTCTCACGAATCTCTCTACTTCTATTCCCTCCATAATGCATCTTGTTCAGAGATATGGAATGCTATCCAATTTCCGCATTAATAACACTAAATCAGAATACATTAACTTAAACTCTCCCCCTGAAGACCTAAATATATTACTAGTGCATAATTTTAAACACCAACCAAAGGCCTTAAAATACTTAGGGATCCTCATTACACCATTCCTGCAGGAGATAATTCCTTTAAACTTTAACCCTCTTAGAAACCACATCCAAACTACTCTATCCTCCTGGTCCAATAAACCAATCTCTTGGTTAGGACGGGTGAATGCCATTAAAATGGTTATACTTCCTAAAATCCTGTACATTTTACAGGCAATACCCAACCCCATTCCCGACTCTACTATCCATTCCTTACAGAAAATTATTAATTCATACATCTGGGGCCACAAGCGCCCTAGGATTGCCACGCAAACCTTATACCGCTCTAAATCAGAGGGGGGATTGGGAGTTTCCAATATACTTTTGTATCGTTATGCTACACTCATGACCAGAATAGTAGATTGGTGTAAACATGCCCGACATAAAGAGTGGGTGGGCTTGGAACATGTATCTACAGGAGAGATTCAATTGGGGGGTAGGTGCTGGCTCCCAATGGGACGGGATAAAGATACATTAGACCCTCCCATTTTAGTGAAGGAAACGCTGAATATATGGGGAAAAATCTTAAAAAAATATAAATCCATTTCTACACCTTGCTCCCCTTTAACTCCCACCATAGGCAACCCCATATTCCCGTCTCAGCTGCCTATTCACTTCACCGACACTCCTAACCTAACTCAAATGATCCCACACTATTCCCTTACACGGGATAGCAAGTTAAAACCTAGAGAGGAAGTGTCTGAGATACTGGGACTACCCCTTAGGGATTGGCTCTCGTACCATCAACTTGTTCATTATTTCACAACACACATAGAGAAACGTAATTTGTCCAGACCATTAACACCATTTGAATCCTTATGCTACCTGCCCCTCCCGGACACGGGTATCCTTTCCATATCTTATAAATTATTGGTTGCAGACAGATCAACTCACCCCCCATCCTACACGATAAGCTGGGAGAAAGAGCTTAATGAACAACAAACACCCAAAACATGGAAAATAATATATACACACATGAGCTCCTCCGCCTCATCCATGAACATAGCGGAAATGAACACAAAACTTCTCTGCAGATGGCACTATACCCCCGACAGATTGGGAAGGTTATTTCCACACACTAACTCCAATTGCTGGAGAGGTTGCACACAACGGGGCACATTCACTCACCTATGGTGGACCTGCCCGATTGCACAAGCATATTGGATAGACATTAGTAGGGAAATACAAATAGTGATAGGGACCTCTCTTCCATTCACACCTTGGACCTTCCTGTTTAACTATCTCCCACAGATAACATGTATACTAAGACTGAAACTAGCCACAATAATGATCAATACAGCCAAACGATATATTCCATATTATTGGAAACAGTCCACCCTACCATCTGTAAAATTCTGGCAAGAGAGGGTGTCCACGGCATTAGCATTCGAACAATACCATTATATAAAACTACGCAAATTAGAAGACTTTCTTTCCATCCGCCTTATATGGGAGGAGTATCTTCCCCCCCCAAAAAAAAAGAACCCCCCAGCACTACTCGCACTTATTGACAGGTCACGCACATACACAACCCACGGCAGAGCCCCCCGAGAATCTACGCTAAATAGAACTCAAACCCATCAAATTACACATTACCTTTTGTCTGATCCAATACATAGACCTTCTTACACTGTTCTTCATAGTTTCATAAATAATAGTTATAATTATAATGATAGCTATATTCTGAATTTGTCTGTTCTTTTGTTTGTATTATTGAATGTTTTATTGGAGAGATGTCAAGTCGCATTACAGAGGAAAAGGACTGCGCCTAATAAAGAACTCTTTTCCACCTCTATTGCAGAGGAACCTCTGTTACATGTAAACAGCTACATGAGAAACCAGTATATAATTATATCTTTGTATTGAACTGAACACATTTTATTATTGTATGCTGCATCTTGACAAAATAAAGTTTCTTTTAAAATTTAAAAAAAAAAAAAAAAAAAAAAAAAAAAGAGATTATAAAGTATATTAATATATTAATGTTGGATATGTAAAGCTGGGGAATGCGTAGTAAAGGAGTTATATATCTTTTTAAACCATAAACAATTATGCTGACTGTCTCTTTAAAATGCTTCTGCCATTAATACTCCTGAAGTTCAAAATTGTTTCTTCCCGTTGTTGTTATTTTTCTCATTATTCTTCAAAATTTTCATCCAAAAACTACAAATGTCCATTTGGTGAGTGTAGCAACTATGGGCTTGTTTCCATTGAGCCGTAATTAGGTTTGCGTGTGCTCCCAAACCAATAAATATACTGTCGGAAGCAATATCGTTGACCGACTGCTTCCTACGGCTCGTTATAACTCAATTTTTGGCAACCGGACTCCGGCTGCCGAAAACATTTTCGGGTCCCATAGAAAGTATTAGAAGCTGCTAAACTGTTAATACACTGTCGGAGGCTGCTGATACATTAACAAAAAATTCACCCAGCTCAACTAGGTGTAAGATAGGAAAAAGGTTCTTTCAAGACATATTTCCCATTGAAGTGTAACACGCCTCCCAAAAATAAACCTGACACATCAAAAACCCCTCTATCGGCCATCCTCCCACATCGCAATTTATAATAAATGTATTGACCAATAAACTGCCATCCCCCCACATTGCAAATAACAATTACCTAGATTACAAGTCTTGCAGTATGGTGCGGTACAGCTATACCGCTAAAAAATTGGCCATTGCATGTGGAATGGCAGGTCTCCAGTATTACAAGTTGCGGCTTTATAGCCACAAGCGTTTTAGCCTGTAACGCAACAATCTATTCCGCACTCCAAAAATTAGTGTGGGATTTCCATAGCGCCGTATTGTGCAGTCTGGCTAAAATGCTTGCGTTATAGCCTATACCGCCATGATCCACCAGTAGTTTTAGATTTTGCAAAACAATTTTTTTTCCACAAAACTCAGAACTAAAATGTTACAACGTACACTAACACCCATAAACTACCTATTAACCCCTAAACCGCCACCCTACTGCATTGCAAATACTTTATTAAACGTATTAACCCCTAATCTGCCGCTCACCCACATAGCCAACCCTAAATAAACCTATTAATCCCTAAACCATTGGCTGATTTAAACAGCCAATAGGATATCAGTAGCTCTTATCCTATTGGCTGATTTGAAAATGTCAGCCAATAGGAATGCAAGGTACCCCATTTTTAAAAGGGTACCTTGCATTCAAGCTTCAGTGTACGGCGGTGATCGTTTGAAGAGGAACCTCCATGCTAGATGTTCGTGCCACTGATGACAATGCTCCGCGCCTCCACAGCTCTCTGACGCCACAGCTCCCTGCCACCGGAATGAAGATAGGAGATGCCCCCGCAATGGATGAAGATGTCACTGTATGGATGAAGACTTCTTGCTGTCTGGATGAAGATGGATGTCCGGACTTCAGGAACTGTGAGTAGATTTTCTGGGGTTAGTGTTATTTTTTTAAATTTTTTGGGAGTGTTTTCTTTTAGGTTAGGGATGGGCAGTAAAAGAGTTGAATGCTCTTTTAAGGGCAATGCCCATACAAATGCCTCTTTAGGGTTAAATGGGTAGCTTAGGGTTTTTTTTAGACTTAGGTTTTTTTATTTTAGCGGGTTGGTTGGGTGGGGGTGTTTACTGTTAGGGGGACCTTGTAATTTTTAGGTAAAAGAGCTGTTTAACTTAGGGCAACGGCCTACAAAAGGCCCCTTAAGGGCTATTGGAATTTTATTGTTAGGTTAGATGGTGTTTTTATTTTGGGGGGGGCTTTTTTGTTTTTATATGGGTATTGTAATGCTCGTGGGATACTCCTCTATCAGACCGAACTCGGCCAGTAGTCTTGTTATCCCGGCGTTGACCCGGAATGAAAGGGAATATCCCAGAGCAGAGTAGGTTTGCAAGATGAAATAAATGGCACTCACCACAGGCAGAACAGTCCTTGGAAGCAATAGGCAGGAAACCAGAGACATGTTAGTGTGGTCAGGCAGGCAAGGTTTGGCAACAGTAAGGCAGTCCAGGGGTAAACCACTAGGATGGTCAGGCAGGCAGGCAGGGTTTGGTAATAGTAAGGCAGTCCAGGGATAAACCACTAGGATGGTCAGGCAGGCAGGGTTTGGCAATAGTAAGGCAGTCCAGAGGTAAACCACTAGGATGGTCAGGCAGGCAAGGTTCAGCAACAATATCAATCCAGCAGTTAAGGGTTAAAGAGGCAGAGTGGTCGGACAAGCAGAGTTCAGCAGCAGTATCAATTCAGCAGTTAAGGGATAAAGAGGCAGAGTGGTCAGACAAGCAGGGGTCAGCAACAAAATAACAATCCAGCATACGATTTAATAACACCCAGGAGAACAGTAAGTAACACCTATACTTGGGCAGTGACAGGTAGGACTGAAGTTTCTTACATAGGTGCAGGATTCACGCCACAGGAGATCCAGACTGGCTTCTGAAGAAGGAAGCGTGCGGTGATGACGTCACCGCCACACGCAGAGAGGAGCTGGCTTCCCCCTAGGCAACAAGCAGACAGCAGGAGCCACCTCCATAGCAACAGCTAAAGCGGTGCGACATAGACTCCCTCTCAAGGGTTCCCTCCGGGAACCAGAGTCAGCCTCAAAGGATGAGCAGCATGGAATGTAGAGACCAAGGCCTCTAGTTATCAAGCCGTCAACCTCAAATACACTGGAATTCCACAGTGTATTTGTGGCAAGGCTGATTCGCCTAAGTTATCAAGCCCTACACACCGGCAAAAGTAGAATTTAGTGACGTAAGCTTTGATCCGCCGGACTCAGTCCGACACAGATCGATTCTTACGTCACTACAGATGTTCCGCACACAAGTCTGACCATAGTGAAAGTTCATGTTCGCTGCTGCTAGATATCCCATTGATTCCTATGGGATATGTCTACACCTAAAACCCTAACATGTACCCCGAGTCTAAACACCCCTAATCTGTCCCCCCCTACACTGCCACAACTAAATAAAGTTATTACCCCCTAAACCGCCGCTCCCGGAGCCCACCGCCACTCTAATAAACTTATTAACCCCTAAACCGCCACTCCCGGACCCCACCGCCACTATAATAAATATGTTAACCCCTAAACCGCCGCTCCCGGAGCCCATCGCCACTCTAATAAACTGATTAACCCCTAAACCTCCGCTCCCGGACCCCGCCGCCACCTATATTAAACATATTAACCCCTAATCTGCCCCCCTACACCGTCGCCACCTATAATAAATTTATTAACCCCTATCCTGCCCCCCCTACACCGCCGCAACTATAATAAAATTATTAACCCCTAAACCTAAGTCTAACCCTAACACCCCCCTAACTTAAATATTAATTAAATACATCTAAATATTATAACTCTTATTAACTAAATTAATCCTATTTAAAACTAAATACTTACCTTTAAAATAAACCCTAATATAGCTACAATATAAATAATAATTATATTGTAGCTATTTTAGGATTAATTTATATTTTACAGGCAAATTTAAATGTATTTTAAATAGGTACAATAGCTATTAAATAGTTCTTAACTATTTACTAGCTACCTAGTTAAAATAAAGACAAATTTACCTGTAAAATTAATTAATAATTACATTGTAGCTATTTTAGGATTTATATTTATTTTAAAGGTAACTTTGTATTTATTTTAGCTAGTTAGAATAGTTATTAAATAGTTATTAACTATTAGCTAAAAGAAATACAAAATTACCTGTAAAATAAATCCTAAGCTAAGTTACAATTAAACCTAACACTACACTATCATTAAATTAATAAAATAAATTACCTACAAATAACTACAATTAAATACAATTAAATAAACTAACTAAAGTACAAAAAATAAAAAAAACTAAGTTACAAAAAATAAAAAAAATAAGTTACAAACATTTCAAAAATATTACAACAATTTTAAGCTACTTACACCTAATCTAAGCCCCCTAATAAAATAACAAAGCCCCCCAAAATAAAAAAATGCCCTACCCTATTCTACATTAAAAAGTTAACAGCTCTATTACCTTACCAGCCCTTAAAAGTGCCTTTTGCGGGGCATGCCCCAAAGAATTCTGCTCTTTTGCCTGTAAAAAAATACAAACCCCCAACATTAAAACCCACCACCCACATACCCCTTATCTAACCCAAACCCCCCTTAAATAAACCTAACACTACCCCCTGAAGATCATCCTACCTTTAGCCATCTTAAGCCAGCTGACCACCAATGAAACAGAGGAGGACATCCGCAGCCGCCGAAGTCTTCATCGAAGGGGCGCTGAAGAAGTCTTCCATCCGATTGAAGTCATCATCCAAGGGGCGCTGAAGACTTCAATCGGATGGAAGACTTCTTCAGCGCCCCTTGGATGATGACTTCAATCGGATGGAAGACTTCTTCAGCGCCCCTTGGATGAAGACTTCGGCCGCTGCGGATCTCCTCTTCTGTTCCATCGGTGGTCGGCTGGCTGAAGACGGCTAAAGGTAGGATGATCTTCAGGGGGGTAGTGTTAGGTTTATTTAAGGGGGGTTTGGGTTAGATTAGGGGTATGTGAGTGGTGGGTTTTAATGTTGGGGGGGTTGTATTTTTTTTTTTACAGGCAAAAGAGCTGAATTCTTTGGGGCATGACCTGCAAAAGGCCCTTTTAATGTAGAATAGGGTAGGGCATTTTTTTATTTTGGGGGGCTTTGTTATTTTATTAGGGGGCTTAGATTAGGTGTAAGTAGCTTAAAATTATTGTAATATTTTTTTAAATGTTTGTAACTTAGTTTTTTTTATTTTTTGTAACTGTTTTTTTATTTTTGTACTTTAGTTAGTTTATTTAATTGTATTTAATTGTAGTTATTTGTAGGTAATTTATTTTATTCATTTAATGATAGTGTAGTGTTAGGTTTAATTGTAACTTAGCTTAGGATTTATTTTACAGGTAATTTTGTATTTCTTTTAGCTAGGTAGTTATTAAATTGTTAATAACTATTTAATAACTATTGTAACTAGCTAAAATAAATACAAAGTTACCTGTAAAATAAATATAAATCCTAAGATAGCTACAATGTAATTATTAATTACATTGTAGCTATCTTAGGGTTTATTTTACAGGTAAGTATTTAGTTTTAAATTGGAATAATTTATTTAATGATAGTGTAGTGTTAGGTGTAATTGTAACTTAGGTTAGGATTTATTTTACAGGTAAATTTCTCTTTATTTTAACTAGATAGCTATTAAATAGTTAATAACTATTTAATAGCTATTGTACCTATGTAAAATAAATTGAAATTTGCCTGTAAAATAAAAATAAATCGGGGGCGGAGCCAGCTATCATGCAGAGAGGATGTGTTTGAACATGGCTCCTGCAATAAACAATAAAAAATTTATAAAATTTAGCTAATTCGCACAGCACAAGAGATGTACTCATTCTAAAAGAGCCCTGCAATAGCTGAGGACCTCACTGGCAATTTATAAGAAGGTTTTAGGTGCCAGAGAGGAGCGACAGATTGAGGCCTGGCCGTGCTCGGGGTCTCCCTGAGAGCACCGTATACTACATATCTCGCAGCAAGATAACAGTAAGAGGGCCTGAGTTCGCTTTGTGGAGCGGTGTCTGCTGGAGTGTGAGGACTCTGTGACCATGGAGGGGCTGTTAGCGACATTGCACGACTGGCAGGAGGACTTCAAGTGCAAGATGGGCCGCAGATTTGACCGCCTCCTAACCATCATGGCGGACACCCATACAGAAATTGCTGCTGAAGTCTCGGAGGTGGCATCCCATGCAGCTTTGAACACACAGCGCAGTGATTCTCAGGAGGATATTGATCAACCCCCGGCTAACTTACCGCTCACCGCAGAATCGGAGGCCTGTGGATTACCAGCGATCCGGTACAGGTCAGATCTCTTGATCCGGAGAAGTCTTCACTCTGCTGTGAATCCGAAGGGCTGCGTGCAGCCGGATATTAGTGGGATCTTCCTGCTTCCCTTTGACCCCTTGTTGTTGGCTCCTTGGAGGCCGGAGGTAACATGCGAGCTGAGATGGTAACGGGGGAGACTTTCCATGCACAGCCTGCCATGTCGACGATAAGACACTTCCCACCTCATACTATTACTGCCGGGTTACTAATTAGAGGAGCGGTCATGTGGATGGTTATATGGGCTCACCCTGGCGACCCATCCGTGATCAGAGCCGATCAGGTCTATCACAATCCCTTTGTCTTCTCATCTCCCCAGACTGGAATAGGGTAATTGCACATGGCCCTGGTCTGGGGTACCTGCTGATTCCCTGATCTATGAGGCTCTGGATTTGAGAGGCTTGCTGTGGGACAACTCTATGAGAGACCTTTGCTACTGAGACTTTGGGGGTTAAGCCTTTATTGCCCCATATATGTATATGACTTTGAAGCACTTAACATAGTTTTATTTGACACTGTTTATATATGTTAGAATGATGTTTTAGTTTACCCTCGCTTGAAGTATATGTTTGGGTTGTTTCAGCACACGCCTAATAATGAGAGTCTTTAAGTGTTTGTTCTACTCATGTGTGCGATTTTATGGAGCTGTGAGTGGGACCGTACATGTCATTCCCCTGGTAAGCTACAATGTATGTTACTCTATCTCATGTTCCGTTTTTTTTTTTTTTTTTTTGAGGTCCAGCACAGCTTACAGCAAGAGTGTAATATTATTCAGAGCCTAAGCAATATAGTGTATGCTCCTGGAACGCTGCAGCTCCTCTCATATTTGTGGAGCTAAAGGAATTCTTGTGTGTACTGAGTTCCCTAGCACTTTATATAGCAATATTATGTGTCCCTGCCCTGTAATTTATCTTGTGCTATAGGAAATTATCTGTTTTTGTTTGTATCTCATGTATGTGTGAAAGTGTGAATGCATTATCACTGGTTACTATGAGGATCTGGGCTGTGCACTGCTGATTTGAATGAGTATACATTTCCATGCTAGGCTCTGACAATTTATGGATGTCTGGTGATCCATTTATGGATTGTTAATGAGTTAATTTAGTGAATCACACTATATTATTAGAGAGATATTGAACCCAGCATTCTAGGAGCCTTTATTAAGTGAATATTGAGCTACTGTGGGGGATATACTTACTCCTCAAATGCGAGCTTTCGCCAGACTTGCCAAGATTTAGACTCCCAGATTAATTTAAACATAATCAGAATTATTGTTACCCCCCTGCACATAAGAGATTTAGGCAGGGGATAGCTTGAACCTTAGGTTTAGAGCTGCAACGTCTTGTTGCAGCCAGCATATCTTGCATACATTTGCTTGTAGGTACGCTAGTATCACTACCCACAATGTGTCAGACGATACTTTATGAAGGCTTGAAAAGTTGGATATGTGTATCTACAATGTGTGCTCAAACTAGTTTATTGCTAATTCTGCACCGAAAATATTTGAATATTTATTTCCACTATTCATGTGTTCTTCCAGAAAACTGTGTGTATATGTATATGTATGTAGATTCTCTCAAGTGTCATTATACACTGGGTTCTGAATCTTGTGGCTCTCAAGAGGTTACTCCCTGTTTGTGCTCTTTAGGAGCAGCTATTTATCTAATGTAATGTAAACATGTGTGTGCCTGCTTTAGAAATGCTGTTTGAGACTATAATTGGGAGACCAGGTATATAGAATCACACTAGCTTCTCCTGATATGTGAAGAGATAAACACCTATTTAGTTACACTACTCATGTGCTCCTCCAGAAAACTGTGTGTATGGGTATATGTATGTAGATCGCTTAAAGTGGCATTATACACTGAGTTTTGAATCTTATGGCTCTTAAGAAGTTACTTCCTGTCTATGCTCTTTAGAAGCAGCTATTTATCTAACGTAATGTAAAAATGTGAGTAACTGTTTTGTTGGCTGTACCTGAAACCTCTCTACAACCCTATCTACAATATTAGTACTTATATAACTGTTGAGTATCCTATCCAGCAAAGTTAGAGTAATTTATTGCTGGACTATCTCCCGCCCCCCACCATTCTTGTGCGGTAGGGACGAATACCTTCTCCTCCGCACTCTCTTTTGGTAGAGTTGAGCAGTCTCTACCCAGTCCGAAGTCCTAAACCTATGTTTTCCCCTGCATACATGTGAAAAGGCTCTTCGGGCCCCAATATAGGAAACTCTCCTTTGTTTATTGTATTTTGGTTAATCAAAGAGTTTTGGAACTATAGTTTTATTAATGTTCAAGTTTCTATTAATGTTCAGTATGAATGTCAAATCTATCCTATAACGGCAACTATGACCAGTTCTGGTACATCACTGTTATCATTTAGTAGAGTAATTTTGATAGTGTTGTTTTGTACTTTATTTGTATGATTATTTACTTCACTCAAAGTTTGCCTATACCCTATATGCAATAACAAGCTAACATATGATGAGGACTCTTTGAATTTCTATAGATGTCTTCAGATTGACCCTTGCCACCAGATCCCATGAGTGGATCTCTAATATATTGAAGACACCAGAGTGTTAAATATTGAGAATCTTTATCCCTGTGAGTTTTGTCTTCAGACAAGTACTAATTTCCAGGTCCCATAAGTGGATCTATTTTACTTTGTTAACACATGTTTGCCCTACTATTAAGTTATAAAATGGGGCTCCATTAGGGTCAATACCGTGCTCCTATTACTGTCTACTGTATTTATGTTTGAATGATGGATCTGTTGTCATGTAAGTTTGTTTGAGATATTGCCCTACCTACTATGTCTGTACTTTGATGTATTTTATTGCCTCAATAAAAAAAAATTTCAAAAATTTTTTTTTTTTAAAAAAAATAAAAAAAATCCTAAAATAGCTACAATATAATTATTATTTATATTGTAGCTATATTAGGGTTTATTTTAAAGGTAAGTATTTAGTTTTAAATAGGATTAATTTAGTTAATAAGAGTTATAATATTTAGATGTATTTAATTAATATTTAACTTAGGGGGTGTTAGGATTAGACTTAGGTTTAGGGGTTAATAATTTTATTATAGTTGCGGCGGTGTAGGGGGGCATGAAAGGGGTTAATAAATTTATTATAGGTGGCGACGGTGTAGGGGGGGCAGATTAGGGGTTAATACATTTAATATAGGTGGCGGTGGGGTCCGGGAGCGGCGGTTTAGGGGTTAAACAATTTATTTAGTTGCGGAGGGGTACGGGATCGGCAGAAGAGGTATAGGGGGGGCAGGATAGGGGTTAATAGGTATTATGTAGGTGGCAGCAGTGTCCGAGAGCGTCGGTTTAGGGGTTAATCAGTTTATTAGAGTGGCGGTGTGCTCCGGGAGCGGCGGTTTAGGGGTTAATACATTTATAAGAGTTGCGGCGGGGTCTAGGAGGGGCGGTTTAGGGGTTAATAACTTTATTTAGTTGCGGGGGGCTCCGGGGGTGCCGGTATAGGGGGTAGAACAGTATAGTTAGTGTGGGTGCTTAGTGACAGCTTGTCAATAAAGCTGTAAAAAAGCCAAAGAGCAGCGAGATCGGATGAGTGATAACTATCACAGTCCGCTGCTCATCGCCCCATACTTGGTGCGCAGCTTTTTGACAGCTTTTTTGATAACTTTGGCGAGATTTTTCAGGTCCACGGCGGCGATGGTAGGTGAACTTAGGCGGGCGTATTGGGCCGGCGAAGGCAGGTAAGTAGACACGTTGATAACTAGGCCTCCAAGGATGGAGCATGCACATCATCGGCAGGAACCCAGGAACGATCCGCCACAGAGTAACTATTCCAATGTACCAGATACTGCAGTTGTCTGTGCCTGTATCTGGAGTCCAGGATCTTAGCAAACTCATATTCAGGGTCACCATGGACCAGAAGCAGAGGAGGAGGAGCTGGGTAGATCTATTCTTGATGTAAGGCTTGAGTAGTGAGATATAGAAGACTGGGTGTATGCACAGAGTTTTGGGCAAGGCCACTTTGTAGGCAATAGGAGACAGTCTTTGTAAGGACCAATAAACCTAGGCCCCAATTTGTGACAGGGTTGACATAGACAAATATGTCGAGTAAAGATCCAAACACATTCACCTTCGGAAAGGGCACATATAGAAGCTCTATGACGATTAGCAAACTTCTTATATCTAGAGACAGCTGAATGTAGCTGAGAGCGAATACATTGCCAATGAGTGGTGAGTTAACTAACATGTCGGTCTGCAGCAGGAACCCCAGTAGACTGAGCAGAAAGAGGGAAGACACAAGGTTGATACCCTGCTGTGGTTGAAATGGAGACCATCGAAGAGAAGAGTGCCAATGAGTGTTTCTTGCCAGCTCCACTAGGGGTAACAACTTGGACCAGTTGGTATGGAGAGTGTTGACAAAGGCTCTAAGATAAGCCTCAAGATCCTGGTTTACTCCCTCAGTTAGACCATTGGTCTGAGGATGGTAGCCAGAAGACAAGGAAACAGTGGTTCCAATCAATTTACAAAAGGCTCTCCAAAAGGTAGAAATGGATTGAGGACCTCTGTCGGAAACAATATTCACAGGATTGCCATGAAATCGTACCACATGCAGAAGGAAAAGAGACAATAATTATTGGGATGAAGGCAGTTTTGTTAGGGGTACAATATGAGCCAGTCTGGAAAAGCGATCCACCACAACTCAGATAACTGTATGGTGGTCAGAAGGAGGAAGGTCCACAATAAAATCCATTGTTATGTGTGTCCATGGTTGTTTGGGAATGGACAATGGTTGGAGCAAGCCGGGAGGCAAAGACAAGGGAGATTTGTTGGCAGCACAAGTTGTACAGGCTTTTACATAATCCTGAGCATCAACCTTTATAGTAGGCCACCATACATGTTGGGAAAGACGCTTAAAATCCCTTATCAAACTAGAATGTCCTGACAGTTTACTGTCACAAGCCCAGGACAGTATGGAAGTGCCTAGGTTCAGAGGTACAAAAAAGATATCGGAAGCCATGGGGGCTTCAGGAGGTTGTTTTTGGTCCCAGGAAGATAAAAGACCACAAAGTTAAAATGGGAAAAGAACAAGGCCCACCTGGCCTGTCGAGGATTGAGTCAATGAGCAGTCTCTAGGTAAGTCAGATTCTTGTGGTCGGTGAGAATCTGAATGGGATTAGTGGTGCATTCCAACCAATGATGCCATTCGGTCAGGGCATTAATGGCTTAGAGTTCACGATTAACCACATTGTAATTCCTCTCTGCAGGAGTAAAGCATTTGGAAAAAAAGGCTACAGGGTGCAACTTGGAGGTTAAAGGATTCCTTTAGGTTAGAACTGCTCCAGCCCCTATCTCGGATGCATCAACCTCTAAAGTGAACTGTAGGTCAGGATCAGGATGGCGGAGCACAGGAGCAGAACAAAAGCCTTTTTAAGATGAATAAAGACATATATGGCCTCAGGGGGCCGATGTTTACAGTCTTTGTTCTGTTTTGTCAATTCTGTGAGTGGAGCGACTGTTTGGGAAAAGTTCTTTATAAACTTGCGGCAATAATTAGAGAGCCGAAAGAATCTCTGCAATTCCTTTAATGAAGTAGGTTGGGGCCACTTTAAAACTGCAGTGAGTTTAGCAGGATCCATGGCAAAACCTTCTTTTGAGATGACATAGCCAAGGATCTGGATCTAAACTTGGTCAAATTCAAATTTTTCTAGTTTGGCTACTAAAGAATTGTCCCTGAGACATTGAAGTACCTGTCTCACGTACTTATGATGCTCTTCATGAATGGAAGAGAAGATAAGGATGTCATCAAGGTAGACAATGACAGTGCGATTGAGAAGGTCACTAAAGACATTGTAGACAAATGCCTGGAAGACTGCAGGGGGTTACACAGCCCAAAGTGCATTACGAGGTATTCATAATGTCCTGATCTTGTGTTGAAGGCGGTCTTCCATTCCCCGCCTGGGAAGATACGGATCAGATTGTAAGCCCCACGTAAATCTAACTTGGTGAAGAAGCGAGCATTCTGGAGTGAGTCATAGAGCTCGATGAAGGAATGGGATAGCGGTTCTTGATAGTTATATTTTTCAGGGCCTCTAATCGATGCAGGGTCTGAGCCCACTGTCCTTCTTACTGACGAAAAGGAAGCCTGCCCCAGCAGGAGAGGAGGAAGGGCGGATGAAGCCTTTAGCTAGACTCTCTTGGATATACTCCTCCATAGATTTGGTTTCAGCTTTGGAGAGTGAATAAGTCCTCCCTTTAGGAAGTGGGGCTCCGGGAAAGAGGTCAATATTGCTGTCATAAGGACGGTGTGGTGGTGACTGCCTTTTTCTCAAACACATCTGCAAAGTCCATATATACTGAGGGAAGGTTTGGAGGAGTCTGTATACTGGCTATGGGGATATGGAGAAGAGGAGTGATTTTAGAAAGGCAGGAATGGAAACATGAGGTACCACAGGAGGCCAGTTGGCCTTCAGTCCAGTCGAACTGTGGATTGTGTATACGAAGCCAAGGAAGACCAAGGATGACATGCTGTGCTGGGGAATGAATGACCTCAAACTGCAGCTGTTCAGTATGAAGGACTCCCACAGTCAGAGTCAGGGGTGCTGACTCAAAATGAATCAACCCTGAACCCTGAACTAAGGGGGGTGCCACCCAGAGTAGTTATTTTGATACAATGTCTTTTCTGCAGAAGAGGCAAGTCAGCTTGAATCATAAAACAGCAATCCAGAAAGTTTCCAGCTGCCCCTGAATCAATGAAGGCTTGAGTGTGGACAGTACTCTGAAGGAAGGTAAAAGTTACAGGTACTAGAATCCGAGTGGAGTGAGGGGATTTAGTAGTGATCATGCTTAGAGGTACCCCAGTGTTATCACCTAAACATTGGCTTTTCCCGGCCGAATGTCACAGTCCTTTGGTTGGTGGGTGTTAGACCCACAATAAAAGCATAGTCTCAATCTCCTTCTTCTCTGTCTTTCAGATCCATGGGTTCCTCCACTGGGGTAACAGGAGCTGTTGAAGGGGTAGAGGATACTGCCGAACCCGAACAAATAGGAGGATGGGAGGGAAGGACTCTCCTAGTTCTGTCTCTTTCGGCTTGTCTCTCCTGGAAGCGAGATTCCAGACTGATACAAAGTGTTATAAAGTCATCCAAAGAAGAAGAAACATCAATATAAGTGAGTTAATTTTTGATGCGTTCATGCAGACCCCTCCTAAAGGCTGCCTTGAGATCACTTTCATCCCAAGTGGTTTCAAGTGTCAAGGTGCGAAACTCGATGGCAAAGAGTGCCGCAGTTCTATCGCCCTGGTGGAGGTACAGGAGAGATAATTCTGCAGCAGAGGTACGGCCAGAGGTCCCAAACACAGAAGATAATGCAGAAATAAAAGCATCAGCATCATGCAGGAGTGGAGTGTTCTGTTCCAAAAGGGGAGAGACCCAGGCTAGGGCCTTGTCTTTCAGTAAGGAAATGATAAAGGTGATTCTTGACTGGTGAGACTGAAAGGTGTGAGGATCATTGCGGAAGTGCAGCCTGCATTGGTTAAGAAAACCTCTGCAATCAGTAGTACCTTCATACTTGTCAGGCAATGGTATCCGGGGTATAGGAAGAAGCCGCAGTAACAGGAGCGTAGACTGGTGGTACAACAAAAGGGGCGGTATTCCTCGCTGTAACTAGTAAAGAGAGTTGGGTGGTTATAGTCTCTAGCTTGGAATCCATATTCTGCAACTGAGTGGTATGGGTTCCCAACATCTGTCACTGAAGATAAACTGCTTGTGTCACCTAATCTGGCTCCATGGCCCAAGTATAATGTAATGCTTGTGGGATACATCTCTATAAGACCGAACTCGACCAGTAGTCTTGTTATCCCAGCGTCGAGCCGGAATGATAGGGAATATCCCAGAGCAGAGTAGGACAGTCCTTGGCAGCAACAGGCAGGAAATTAGAGACAAACCACTAGGTTGGTCAGACAGGGGAAGGTTTGGCAACAGTAAGGCAGTCCAGGGGTAAACCACTAGGATGAAAAAAATGGGTTATGAAGGGGGTGCCTGAGGCAATCTGGTTTTTTTTATAATTCTTAGACTTTAGTTTGGATTTAATCTAATAGGGATAAGTTACCAATATTTATTTTTTGTCCTTAGTGTATGATGTTATGGTTCCACTGTTGTAAATTTTCAGATATGTTAGTTTGTGTATAATTTTAAAAAAATTAAAAAGACCTACTGATAAACTATAGGTTCTGTATGTGAGGTACTCTTACTGTGAAATAGTGTCTATATCTCCCAATATCAATTTAATAAATTCAAAATTCAAAATAAAAATAAAAATAGAAATGATAATAAAAATTATGAAAAAAATGCTAATAATAAAAAAATGATAATAATAAAAATCCTTCTTCCTCTAGTAGGTTTCAATTGAATAAACTCAGATCAAGGGGCATATTATCAAGCTCCGTATGGAGCTTGATGGCCCCTGTTTCTGGCGAGTCTTCAGACTCGCCAGAAACAGCAGTTATGAAGCAGCGGTCACAAAGACCGCTGCTCCATAACCTGTCCGCCTGCTCTGAGCAGGCGGACAGACATCGCCGGAAATCAACCCGATCGAGTACAATCAGGTTGATTGACACCCCCCTGCTGGTGGCCTATTGGCTGCGAGCCTGCAGGGGGCGGCGTTTCACCAGCAGCTCTTGTGAGCTGCTGGTGCAATGCTGAAAACGGCGAGCGTATTGCTTGCCGTATTCAGCGAGGTCTGTCGGACCTGATCCGCACTGTCGGATCAGGTCCGACAGACCTTAATAACTAGAGGCCCAAGTGTGTATCGTGACTGGTGTCAGATTGTGCTAATGCTAAAAATCGGTGTCAGATTGTGCTAGTGTTAAAATTGTTAAAAGCTAAAAGTAGATGATAATTGTCTTCAAACTTTAGAATTTACTGTGAATTAATTTCTAAGTGGTATCATTTGTGATGTGTAAGGGTGTGTTTGTGAAATAGTTGAATTTCTTGTATAAGGACCTTGTAATTTGATGATATAAAATAAAAAAAAATAAAAAAATATGAAAATTAAAAAATGTGGTCAAATTTTAAAATTAAGTGCAACATTTTAATCATATTAACAGTTCATTCTAACAAATAAATTGCCGATACATATTAATTAAAAGTACACAATTTCGGTTATCAGAAATTAATTTAGATTTCTAATAAACCATTGATATTCTCTTTAAAAAAAGACACTGGTGTCCCGAATAATAAAAGATGCTTAATATGCTATAAAAACATAATTTATGCTTACCTGATAAATTTATTTCTCTTGTAGTGTATCCAGTCCACGGATCATCCATTACTTATGGGATATTAACTCCTCCCCAACAGGAAGTGCAAGAGGATTCACCCAGCAGAGCTGCTATATAGCTCCTCCCCTAACTGCCATTACCAGTCATTCGACCGAAAACATGCAGAGAAAGGAAAACCATAGGGTACAGTGGTGACTGTAGTTTAATGGAAAAATTACCTGCCTTAAAGTGACAGGGCGGGCCGTGGACTGGATACACTACAAGAGAAATAAATTTATCAGGTAAGCATAAATTATGTTTTCTCTTGTTAAGTGTATCCAGTCCACGGATCATCCATTACTTATGGGATACCAATACCAAAGCTAAAGTACACGGATGACGGGAGGGACAGGCAGGCTCTTTATACAGAAGGAACCACTGCCTGAAGAACCTTTCTCCCAAAAACAGCCTCCGAAGAAGCAAAAGTGTCAAATTTGTAATATTTGGAAAAAGTATGAAGAGAAGACCAAGTTGCAGCCTTGCAAATCTGTTCAACAGAAGCCTCATTCTTAAAGGCCCAAGTGGAAGCCACAGCTCTAGTAGAATGTGCTGTAATTCTTTCAGGAGGCTGCTGTCCAGCAGTCTCATAGGCTAACCGTATTATGCTACGAAGCCAAAAGGAGAGAGAGGTAGCCGAAGCTTTTTGACCTCTCCTCTGACCAGAATAAACGACAAACAGGGAAGACGTTTGTCGAAAATCCTTAGTTGCCTGTAGATAAAATTTCAGGGCACGGACTACATCTAGATTGTGTAGCAGACGTTCCTTTTTCGAAGAAGGATTAGGACACAAAGATGTAACCACAAACTCTTGATTGATATTCCTGTTAGTGACCACCTTAGGTAGGAACCCAGGTTTAGTACGCAGAACTACCTTGTCTGAATGAAAAATCAGATAAGGAGAATCACAATGTAAGGCAGATAACTCAGAGACTCTTCGAGCCGAGGAAATCGCCATTAAAAACAGAACTTTCCAAGATAACAACTTGATATCAATGGAATGAAGGGGTTCAAACGGAACCCCCTGTAAAACATTAAGAACTAAGTTCAAACTCCATGGTGGAGCAACAGTTTTAAACACAGGCTTGATCCTAGCTAAAGCCTGACAAAAAGCTTGAACGTCCGGAACTTCTGACAGACTTTTGTGTAAAAGAATGGACAGAGCTGAAATCTGTCCCTTTAAGGAACTAGCGGATAAACCCTTTTCTAAACCTTCTTGTAGAAAAGACAATATCCTCGGAATCCTAACCTTACTCCATGAGTAACTCTTGGATTCGCACCAATATAAGTATTTGCGCCATATCTTATGGTAAATCTTTCTGGTAACAGGCTTCCTAGCCTGTATTAAGGAAGGGACCCTGGATCAGAAGGTCATGTTTCAGAGGTAGCGACCAAGGTGGACAGGATGACATTTCCACTAGATCTGCATACCAAGTCCTGCGTGGCCATGCAGGCGTTATTAGAATCACTGATGCTCTCTCCTGTTTGATTCTGGCAATCAATCGAGGAAGCATCGGGAAGGGTGGAAACACATAAGCCATCCCGAAGGTCCAAGGTGCTGTCAAAGCATCTATCAGAACCGCTCCCGGATCCCTGGATCTGGACCCGTAACGAGGAAGCTTGGCGTTCTGTCGAGACGCCATGAGATCTATCTCTGGTTTGCCCCAACGTCGAAGTATTTGGGCAAAGACCTCCGGATGAAGTTCCCACTCCCCCGGATGAAAAGTCTGACGACTTAAGAAATCCGCCTCCCAGTTCTCCACTCCCGGGATGTGGATTGCTGACAGGTGGCAAGAGTGAGACTCTGCCCAGCGAATTATCTTTGATACTTCCATCATTGCTAGGGAACTTCTTGTCCCTCCCTGATGGTTGATGTAAGCTACAGTCGTGATGTTGTCCGACTGAAACCTGATGAACCCCCGAGTTGTTAACTGGGGCCAAGCCAGAAGGGCATTGAGAACTGCTCTCAATTCCAGAATGTTTATTGGTAGGAGACTCTCCTCCTGATTCCATTGTCCCTGAGCCTTCAGAGAATTCCAGACAGCGCCCCAACCTAGTAGGCTGGCGTCTGTTGTTAAAATTGTCCAGTCCGGCCTGCTGAATGGCATCCCCCTGGACAGATGTGGCCGAGAAAGCCACCATAGAAGAGAATTTCTGGTCTCTTGATCCAGATTCAGAGTAGGGGACAAGTCTGAGTAATCCCCATTCCACTGACTTAGCATGCACAATTGCAGCGGTCTGAGATGTAGACGTGCAAAGGGTACTATGTCCATTGCTGCTACCATTAAGCCGATCACCTCCATGCATTGAGCTACTGACGGGTGTTGAATGGAATGAAGGACACGGCATGCATTTTGAAGCTTTGTTAACCTGTCTTCTGTCAGGTAAATCTTCATTTCTACAGAATCTATAAGAGTCCCCAAGAAGGGAACTCTTGTGAGTGGAAAGAGAGAACTCTTCTTTTCGTTCACCTTCCATCCATGCGACCTTAGAAATGCCAGTACTAACTCTGTATGAGACTTGGCAGTTTGAAAGCTTGAAGCTTGTATCAGAATGTCGTCTAGGTACGGAGCTACCGCAATTCCTCGCGGTCTTAGTACCGCCAGAAGAGCACACAGAACCTTTGTGAAGATTCTCGGAGCCGTAGCCAATCCGAATGGAAGAGCTACAAACTGGTAATGCCTGTCTAGAAAGGCAAACCTTAGATACCGGTAATGATCTTTGTGAATCGGTATGTGAAGGTAAGCATCCTTTAAATCCACTGTGGTCATGTACTGACCCTTTTGGATCATGGGTAAAATTGTCCGAATAGTTTCCATTTTGAACGATGGAACTCTTAGGAATTTGTTTAGGATCTTTAAATCCAAGATTGGCCTGAAAGTTCCCTCTTTTTTGGGAACCACAAACAGATTTGAGTAAAACCCTTGTCCTTGTTCCGACCACGGAACCGGATGGATCACTCCCATTAATAAAAGATCTTGTACGCAGCGTAGAAACGCCTCTTTCTTTATTTGGTTTGTTGACAACCTTGACAGATGAAATCTCCCTCTTGGGGGAGAGAATTTGAAGTCTAGAAGGTATCCCTGAGATATGATCTCTAACGCCCAGGGATCCTGGACATCTCTTGCCCAAGCCTGGGCAAAGAGAGAAAGTCTGCCCCCCACTAGATCCGTTCCCGGATCGGGGGCCCTCGATTCATGCTGTCTTAGGGGCAGCAGCAGGTTTCCTGGCCTGCTTGCCCTTGTTCCAGGACTGGTTAGGTCTCCAGCCTTGTCTGTAGCGAGCAACAGCTCCTTCCTGTTTTGGTGCAGAGGAAGTTGATGCTGCTCCTGCTTTGAAATTACGAAAGGAACGAAAATTAGACTGTCTAGCCTTAGGTTTGGCTCTGTCTTGAGGCAGGGCATGGCCTTTACCTCCTGTAATGTCAGCGATAATTTCTTTCAACCCGGGCCCGAATAAGGTCTGCCCTTTGAAAGGTATATTAAGCAATTTAGATTTAGAAGTAACGTCAGCTGACCAGGATTTTAGCCACAGTGCTCTGCGTGCCTGAATGGCGAATCCGGAATTCTTAGCCGTAAGTTTAGTTAAATGTACTACGGCATCTGAAATAAATGAGTTAGCTAACTTAAGGGCTTTAAGCTTGTGTGTAATCTCATCTAATGGAGCTGATTCAAGTGTCTCTTCCAGAGACTCAAACCAAAATGCTGCTGCAGCCGTGACAGGCGCAATGCATGCAAGAGGTTGCAATATAAAACCTTGTTGAACAAACATTTTCTTAAGGTAACCCTCTAACTTTTTATCCATTGGATCTGAAAAGGCACAGCTATCCTCCACCGGGATAGTGGTATGCTTAGCTAAAGTAGAAACTGCTCCCTCCACCTTAGGGACCGTTTGCCATAAGTCCCGTGTGGTGGCGTCTATTGGAAACATCTTTCTAAATATCGGAGGGGGTGAGAACGGCACACCGGGTCTATCCCACTCCTTAGTAACAATTTCAGTAAGTCTCTTAGGTATAGGAAAAACGTCAGTACTCGCCGGTACCGCAAAATATTTATCCAACCTACACATTTTCTCTGGTATTGCAACTGTGTTACAATCATTCAGAGCCGCTAACACCTCCCCTAGTAATACACGGAGGTTTTCCAGCTTAAATTTAAAATTTGAAATATCTGAATCCAGTTTGTTTGGATCAGAACCGTCACCCGCAGAATGAAGCTCTCCGTCCTCATGTTCTGCAAATTGTGACGCAGTGTCTGACATGGCCCTAATATTATCAGCGCACTCTGTTCTCACCCCAGAGTGATCACGCTTACCTCTTAGTTCTGGTAATTTAGCCAAAACTTCAGTCATAACAGTAGCCATATCCTGTAATGTGATTTGTAATGGCCGCCCAGATGTACTCGGCGCTACAATATCACGCACCTCCCGAGCGGGAGATGCAGGTACTGACACGTGAGGCGAGTTAGTCGGCATAACTCTCCCCTCGTTGTTTGGTGAAATATGTTCAATTTGTACAGATTGACTTTTATTTAAAGTAGCATCAATACAGTTAGTACATAAATTTCTATTGGGCTCCACTTTGGCTTTAGCACATATAGCACAGATATCTTCCTCTGAATCAGACATGTTTAACACACTAGCAAATAAACTAGCAACTTGGAAATACTTTTCAAGTAATTTACTATAATATGAAAACGTACTGTGCCTATAAGAAGCACAGAAAAAGTTATGACAGTTGAAAATTAATAAACTGAAAAGTTATAGCATCAAATCTTTGTAAAAAACACAATTTTAGCAAAGGATTGCTCCCATTAGCAAAGGATAACTAACCCTGATAGCAGAAAAAAAAAAAAAATACAGAAATAAACGTTTTTTTTTATCACAGTCAACTACAATCTCACAGCTCTGCTGTGAGTGATTACCTCCCTCAAAACAAGTTTTGAAGACCCCTGAGTTCTGTAGAGATGAACCGGATCATGCAGGGAAGACAATAAACTTCTGACTGAATTTTTTGATGCGTAGCAAAAGCACCAAAAAAGGTCCCTCCCCCTCACACATAACAGTGAGAGAGATCAGTAAACTGTCATAAATTAAATAAAACGACTGCCAAGTGGAAAAAAATAGTGCCCAAAACATTTTTTCCCCCAGTACCTCAGAAAATTAAACGATTTTACATGCCAGCAAAAAACGTTTAACATTAATAAATTGAGTGTTATTAAAAAGCCTGTTGCTAGTCCCTGCAAATTAGGCTAAAGTTTTATGCATACAGTATAATTCCAGTGAAGTGCCATTCCCCAGAATACTGAAGTGTAAAATATACATACATGACAGCCTGATACCAGTTGCTGCTACTGCATTTAAGGCTGAGTTTACATTATATCGGTATGGCAGAATTTTCTCATCAATTCCATTGTCAGAAAATAATAAGCTGCTACATACCTCTTTGCAGATTAATCTGCCCGCTGTCCCCTGATCTGAAGTTTACCTCTCCTCAGATGGCCGAGAAACAGCAATATGATCTTAACTACTCCGGCTAAAATCATAGAAAAACTCAGGTAGATTCTTCTTCAAATTCTACCAGAGAAGGAATAACACACTCCGGTGCTATTATAAAATAACAAACTTTTGATTGAAGGTATGAAACTAAGTATAATCACCACAGTCCTCTCACACATCCTATCTATTCGTTGGGTGCAAGAGAATGACTGGTAATGGCAGTTAGGGGAGGAGCTATATAGCAGCTCTGCTGGGTGAATCCTCTTGCACTTCCTGTTGGGGAGGAGTTAATATCCCATAAGTAATGGATGATCCGTGGACTGGATACACTTAACAAGAGAAAATAGCTTAATTTAAAACAGGATAGTAATGTACAATGTGTTCAACTTTCTATACAAATTTGTCAGTAGAATTAGATTGTGGAAAAACATAACATTTGTTGTAAATACTAGCTGTCTACAACCTTGTTGATATATTGTTCTCAATCTCTGAGTAGCAGCTGTTTGTTCTTTAGGGTTAATGGAAAAATTAAAAAAATGTGAACAACTTTCTATACAAATTTGCCAGTAGAATCAGATAGTGAAATTTTTTTACATTTGTTGCAAATAGTGGCTATCTACAAATGTGTTGTTATATGGTTCTCAGTCTCTGAGTTATAACTGTTTGTTCAGGGGGTGCAGAGGTCGCAATTGAGACTGGGCCCCCAAAAACGTTGACCTGCCACTGCCTGCACTGATATCGGGTGCGATCAAATATACGGCGCAGGTTTCGGGGCAAGCGTGGGAACCTGCGCCATCCATAATTTCACCTCGCACATCGGGGTATTACATAAACCCCGCCGGCAGTTCATAAAGTGCCGTAAGTCTGATAAACTAGTGATGTCCAGAAATGAGCGTAAATACTAATTTCTGGAGTCGCCAGTGACTTACGGCACTTTAGAAACTGCCGGCGCCTAAGAAAAGTAAAGAAAATAACAAATCTCCCGTAAAAGTCTAACACGTCTCCCAAAAATAAGCCCGACGCGTAAAACCCCTATATCCGCAATCCCCCCTCTCATTACTAATATTAAATGTATTAACCCCTACCGCCCACAACGCAATATGCCTATTTAAACTATTAACCCCTATATCCGCCATCAAACCCACACTGCAAGTAATAACTAAATTATTAACCCCTAAATCCGCCAACCCCATCATCGGAAACTACCTATTAAAACTATTAACCCCTAATCCGCCATTAACCCACAACGCAATAAACCTAATCAAGTATTAACCCCTAAACCGCCATAGCCCACAACACAATAAACCTAACCCCTAACCTAACCCCCCCTAACCTAACCACCCCTAAATAAACTAAAATGACCTAATTTACAAAATACTAAAGTTACTATTAAATATAAAAAAATTACACTACTTTTAAAATACAAATAAACTAAGTATAATTTAAAGGGGCAGTCTAATCAAAATTCAGGAGTAGACTGTCCCTTTAAGCAAGAATTACACAAAATAAAAAAATCTAAGATTACAGAAAATAACAAATACAATTACAAAATTTTAAATAAATTACACCTAATCCCTATGAAAATAAAAAAGCCCCCCCCCCCCAAATAAAAATACCCCCTAATCTAATAAACTACCAGTAGCCCTTAAAAGGACTTTTTGCAGGGCATTGCCCCAAGATAATCAGCTCTTTTGCCAAAAAAAGTAATGTAAATTTTTTTATATTTAATAGTAACTTTAGTATTTTGTAAATTAGGTAATTTTAGTTTATTTAGGGGGAGTTAGGTTAGGGGGGGTTAGGTTAGGGGTTAGGTTTATTGCGTTGTGGGCTATGGCGGTTTAGGGGTTAATAGACTTTATTAGTTTTTGTGGTGGGGGATTGCGGTTGACAGGTAGATAGACATTGCACATGCGTTAGGTGTTAGTTTATTTTTGCAGGTATTTTCGTGAGTTACGGTGCTCCCATACTCAGCGCAAGGCTTGCTGCGGCTGCCTTTTATGGCGAGGTAAAAATGGAGTAAGATTTCTCCATTTTCGCCACGTAAGCCCTTGCGCTGGATATTGGATACCTATTTGCGACGCGGTTCTATGTTAGCCTATGGGAGTAATAATTGCGAGCGACGGGTGAAATATACGCACGTAACTTGTATGCTACGCCGTATATATGTAATACCAAAATCGCGTAAAATCTGGCAGCGGAGGATTTTGTGGGCGACGCTGCATATGTATTGGAGGCCATCATGTGAGTGTGATGATGCTTGACTAGTGTCTCTGACTACAGAGGTTAGTCTTTCTGTTTTACCCATTGGTGTTTATGTGTGTGTGTGTATGTGACTGTGTGTGTATTTATGTATGTATGTATGTGTGTGTGTGTGTGTGTGTGTGTGTATGTATGTATGTGACTGTGTGTGTATTTATGTATGTATGTGTGTGTGTGTATGTTTGTGGAACCAGCAAATTACAGACCTTGTTACTACATTATGGGGGAGGGGATAAACAGTGTCACTATACAGTACCACTATATACAATTAGGGTTGCCACCTCAGCCATGTTTTCCTGGACACTTATGAGTTACACATGCTGCAGGGTGTGCAGGGAGGAACATGTATTGTGTTTCTGGACAGCACTATTCATATTCCTCCCTGCACACCCTGCAGCATGTGTAACATATAATTGTTCTGTATTTTAAGGGGCGGTTGGAAACCCTATATACAATACAGGGGGAGCTGGACCATGTCACAGACTACTGTAGTCACTTTATAAAGTACTGGGGTGGGTAGGGTCAGATTACAGACTGTGTCACTGACTCAATATATACAGTACTGGTGGGTTAAACAGTGTCACTATATACAGTAATAGGGGGTCAGACCATCTCACAGACTGTGGGCACAGGGTACCTCCTATTGCAGACGTAATCTGATTCACATTTTTGTGTTAAATGTAAAAAAAAAAAAAGATATGTATCAAATTCACATTTTTGGGTGGGTGGGCCCCTTCTTAGATTCTTGCACCTGGGCCCTGTGGTTTCTAGTTACGCCTCTGCATAGTACATTACTACCCTGTTTTAAATTAAGCTATTTTTATAGCATATTAAGCATCTTTTATTATTTGGGACACCGGTGTGTTTTTTTAAAGAGAATATCAATGGTTTATTAGAAAATATAAATGAATTTCTGATAACCAAAATTGTGTATAGTAATTAATATGTATAGGCAATTTATTTGTAAGAATGAACTGTTAATATGATTAAAATTTTGCACTTAATTTTAAAATTTGACCAAATTTTTTAATTTTCATATATTTTTAATTTTTTTTAATTTTATATCATCAAATTACAAGGTCCTTATATAAGAAATTCAACTATTTCGCAAACACACCCTTACACATAACAAGTGATAGCACAATTTAAAGCGAATTCTAAAGTTTGAAGACAATTAGAATCTACTAAGAACTTTTAGCATTTAACAATTTTAGCACTAGCACAATCTGACACCGATTTTTAGCATTAGCACAACTTGACACAAGTCACAATACATACTTGGGGCGTGATTACATATATGGCGCAGGTTTCGGCGCAAGCGTAAAACCCGCGCCGCCCGTAATTTCTCCTTACACATTGGGGTATTACATATACTGCGCCATTAGATGCTAAACTGGCGTAAGTAGAACAACTGGCGACCTTCTCAAATGTGCGCAAATACACATTTTATTCATCACAAGTAACTTACGCCAGTATTTTGTCTACGGAAAGTGTAAATAAAGAGTAGTTTTATGCAAATTAGGCCAACACTCGTAAAAATGGACAGATTTCAAATAAATGTGCGACACGTAATTACGCTATTCAAAATTCATACATAAACCCATGCACAGCCAGCATTTTCTTCAGTGTGTTTGGATTGTTCGTTGAGCTAAAACACACTACAGTGGAGTGGAGGATTAGTGAGAGTAGAGAGAGAGGCGCAAACAGAGGAGTTAGGTCGCATTGTTGTTTGATTAAGCTTGTACACTTACACATATTTTTACATATTGCACACATATTTTGCATACATAGATATACAAAATATACCACACTTTTTTTTCTAACAACTCACACATTTTATTTGATTTTTACAGTGTGATAGGCTGAGTGTTTGGTTGTGATTGTGTGTGATTGAACTGGGAGTGAGTGTGTGTAGTGTGATTTAGTGTGAGGATGGCAGGGAGAGGTAGGGAGGAGGGGAGAGAAGTGACAGGGAGAGGAGTATTGGAGAGGACAGGAGGAGCAGTGGGCCCCCCGTCAGGGAGTAAGTGGAGTGGGGAGAGGGAGAGCTAGAAGGGATGATGGAAGGGGAGATGCCCGAGAGCCCCAGAGAGCAAGTACATCTAGTAGAGGGACAGAGGGTGCACATGGGGACAGAAGGGGGGAGGAGAGAGAGGATAGGGAGGAACCCACACCTGGGGCATCACAGGGAGGAAGCCAAGTGTCCATGGAGGATGAGAGGCTGAGATGTCCCAACTTCTCATTTGATGAAAATTTTTCCCTTGTCCAGGCCATCATGGACAATTTCAGTGCCCTCTTCGGGCAGGAGAAGGGCAAAGGCATTGCCAAAAAGAGAAAAACTGCATGGTTGGCGGTAGAGGATGCAGTCAACATTGTGGCCCCGCAGAGGAGGACTGTTGAGGGCCTGAAAAAGCGGTAGAATGACTGCAAGAGCGGGTCAAAGAAAAAATGGGGCAGGAAGCTATGCACCAGTGGAGAACAGGCAGTGGTCCATCCCAGGATATTGAGTATAACACCTGGCAGGAGATGATACGCAGGTCCCTGAGTATCACAGCAGTCTGTGGACTTCCAGGGGCTCGTGACTCAGGGGCTGTAACCACAGCACATCATGCTGGTGAGTAACATCCCACACACCAGTATTATATGTATTTGAGATATAACATCCTTTAATATCACACATTCATGTATGTACACAATGAGGAGCATGGTATTTGGCCTACTAACAAAAACATCTACAATTATACTTGACATTACTGCTACTTAACACAATGCAATTCATGATATAAGGTTGAACAGTGCAATACTAACATGTCTCAGAGTAACACATGCCACAAGACATATGTAGAGTTTTCAGTAAATGGACACTATAGCCATCACAATACTTTTAGCTTAATAAAGCAGGTTCTGTGTCTACATCAGGCTAAAGTAAATTGTATGACCATAGTGTCACTTAAAGAACATATTTTTTCCATCATTGACATGTACACGTAACTATTATATGAAACACATACCTGTATACTGCGCATATTCAAATCCCTCATAGAACAAATCACAATGTGCACATGCATGTTATAGAGTTTGACATGAGAATCAGTATAGGCCCTTGCATGTATCAATGTACATTGTATGCCCACATGGACCTAAATCTGACTGTACTAATCCCTCTCATCATTTGACTCCTCCACAGAACCTCCTGTCACAAGGATACAAACAGCCATGCCGCCGCCACCACCACCACCACCACCCTTCAGGCAACCACACAAACAGTATGCTCACAGGCATGAGCATTGTTGGATGGCTTCAGTTGAGGACCCAGGAGTGATGCCACCACCATTGCCATATGACCCCTGGCAAGATTCCTGGCCAGAGGAATTGTCTTCTTTTGTCTTTGAGGGGGGGCCAAGACAGCCACAAAGGCTCCATGTATTTACCCCCCAACACAATCGCATGGCAGTCATGGCTTTTACCCACAGACTATGTCACAAGAAGTGCCAATTGGACAGGCTGAGTGATCACACACTGGTCATCAGTGGGACTGTCAATCAACCATAAGAGCTCCACCATCCTCATCACTTGGGCGAGTTCCACCATCCTCATCACTTGGGCGAGTTCCACCATCCTCATCACTTGGGCGAGTTCCACCATCCTCATCACTTGGGCGAGTTCCACCATCCTCATCACTTGGGCGAGTTCCACCATCCTCAACACTTGGGCGAGTTCCACCATCCTCATCACTTGGGCGAGCTCCACCATCTGCAGATGAAAATATAGCAGAAACTACTCAAGCACCATCAGATCCAGCTGAACCTGCCCCACCAGAACCAGCAGATGCAGCTGAACCTGCCCCACTAGAAACATCAGATGCAGCTGAACCTGCCCCACCAGAACCAGCAGATGCAGCTGAACATGCCCCACCAGAACCAGCAGATGTAGATGAACATGTCCCACCAGAATCAGCAGATGCAGGTGACCCTGCCCCTCAAGCAACTAGAAGCCCTGCTGCTCAAGAACCTGTGGATGCATGTTATTCTCCTCTGGGTGAGGAATACATTACACTCCAGAGGAGGCTCATAACAAGCACCAAGAGCATACAAAGAGGCCAAGAGAGGCTCTTCAGGAGACAAGAGAGGTTCTTCAGGAGCCAAGAGAGGTTACACAAATGTAGCATAGAGCTACAGAGGGGTATGGCAGCATCATTAAGTGGAAGTGTTCAAAACCAGTCACAGATGATGCAAATTCTGTCTGATATGCAGATGCAGATGGACAATAGATGGAGAGAACAAAATCAACTCTTGGGTGTGTTGGTTGAACACTCTACACACCAGCAGGACACTACCTCCAGCCAATCATCTGTTGCCAGCACACCAGCAGAAACACCAGAAGCTGCTAGAACAAAGAGAACAAGGCAATCCACTACAGGAACCTCAGCTCCCTCATCCAAAAAACCCAAGAAAAATAAATAATGTTATAGTTCACCATAAACATTGTCCTTTGTTATCTATCATGTAATTGTCATACATATCAATGGGATGTGTGTTTTTTACACTAATATTGTTAAAACATTATAATATGACCTGTGTTGAAATAGCCAAACAAAACAGGTGAGATTATCATGTTTATGACATATTCATGTACTATAACCAACATCACATAGTTGTATATGAAGGGTACATATAGTAATATTCACTTATAAAGATGTAAATCAAGGTTTCTCACATCCAATATAAATTGACACATGGGTATATATATATAAATGAGGGGTCCCAACGCTGCTTTTTAACGCCCACTGGTATTACGAGTCTGGCAGGAGAGGGTCTACCGCTCACTTTTTTTCCGCGATTTTAGCTTACCGCAAATCCCCTTACGTCAATTTCGTATCCTATCTTTTTAATGGGATTTTCCTAACGCCGGTATTATGATCGCTGGAAAAAGTGAGCGGTAGATCCTCTCCTGGCAAGCCTCCTACCGCATTTAAAAGTCAGTAGTTAAGAGTTTTGTGGGCTAACGCCGTAACATAGAGCTCTTAACTAAAGTGCTAAAATGTACACTAACACCCATAAACTATTAACCCCTAAACCGAGCACCCCCCCCACATCGGAAACACTTAACTAAAATGTTTAACCCCTAATCTGCCGACCGGACATCGCCGCCACTTTAATAAATGTATTAACCCCTAAGCCGCCGCACTCCCACCTCACAAACACTAGTTAAATTTTATTAACCCCTAATCTGCCGTCCCTAACATCTCTGACACCTACCTACATTTATTAACCCTTAATCTGCCGCCCCCAACGTCGCCGCTACTATATTAAATTTATTAACCCCTAAACCTAAGTCTAACCCTTAGTCTAACCCCCCCTAACTTAAATATAATTTAAATACATCTAAATAAATTTACTATAATTAATTAAATTATTCCTATTTAAAACTAAATACTTACCTGTAAAATAAACCCTAGTCTAGCTACAATTAAACTAATTGTTACATTGTAGCAAGCTTAGGATTTATATTTATTTGACATGCTACTTTGTATTTATTTTAACTAGGTACAATAGTTATTAAATAGTTATTAACTATTTAATAACTTCCTAGTTAAAATAAGTACAAATTTACCTGTAAAATAAATCTTAACCTAAATTACAATTACATCTAACACTACACTATCATTAAATTAATTAAATAAATTACCTACAATTAACTACAATTAAATACAATTAAATAAAATAAAGTACAAAAACCCCCACTAAATTACAGAAAATAAAAAAAGAATTACAATTTTTTAAAACTAATTACACCTAATCTAATCCCTCTAATAAAATAAAAAAGCCCCCCAAAATATTTTAACTAGGAAGTTATTAAATAGTTAAGTTGCCTGTCAAATAAATATAAATCCTAAGCAAGCTACAATGTAACTATTAGTTATATTGTAGCTAGCTTAGGGTTTATTTTACAGGTAAGTATTTAGTTTTAAATAGGAATAATTTAATTAATTATAGTAAATTTATTTAGATTATTTAAATTATATTTGTTAGGGGGGTGTTAGGGTTAGGGTTAGACTTAGGTTTATGGGTTAATAAATTTAATATAGTTGCGTCAACATTGGGGGGGGGCAGATTAGGGGTTAATAAATATAATGTAGGGTTTGGCGATGTTGGGGGCAGTAGATAAGGGGTTCATAGGGATAATGTAGGTGGTGGCGGTGTCTGGAGCGGCAGATTAGTGTTAGGTGTAGACATAAAAAGTATTTCCCAATAGGAAACAATGGGGCTGCGTTAGAAGCTGAACGCTGCTTTTTTTAATGTGTTAGGTTTTTTTTCAGCCAACTCAGCCCCATTGTTTCCTATAGGGAAATCATGCACGAGCACATTTTGCCAGCTTACCGCAACAGTAAGCAGCGCTGGTATTACATTGAGAAGTGGATCTAAATTTTGCTCAACTCTCACTTTTCTGAGGCTAACGCCGACTTGCAGAAAACTCGTAATACCAGCGTTGTCTTAAGTGAGCGGTAAGAAAAAAAGGCTTGTTAGCACAGCACAGCCTTACCGACAAAAACTCGTAATCTAGCCGAATGTATTTACAGAAGGTGTGAACATAAGGTATAAACATCCATTTTCATTTTTCTTAATAGTCAAGAAATCATAGTGACCTAAACATGAATTAAACAAATGAGACATTTTCAGTAATTAGGGTGGTTAAGGGAATGGGGGTGGGATGTAGTAGTTTCACTTACATGCAGTGGAAATCCGCAGTATGTAATTCTGCAAGACATGATATATACACATGCAATGGTTGGTGAGGTACAGTCAAACATCATAATACATGTGAATGTTATGGTTTACTGTACTTATGAACAAGTAACTTACAGGTGAAGTATTCATGGAAGACAAAGTCCCTCACTTCATTCCCCCTCAGTGTCCCCCTGTCCACGTCCTCAGGTACAGAAACCAGCTGATGATCTTGGTATGGTTCTATGTCCCCCAATATACGTGTGTCCACAGCAATGTTATGTATGTATGCATTGACAATGGAACACACTTTGTTGGGGTTATACTGTAAAGCTCCGCCTGTCAAATCCAGACACCTGAATCTGGTTTTGATTAGGCCAAAGCTCCTTTCTATTACATTTTGGGTACGTATGTGGGTCTCCTGGTACCTGAGTTGTGGCTCTGTAAGGGGGTGTGCCAAGGGGGTTAACAGCCATGGTCTGCAGCTGTACCCTGCATCACCTGTCATGTAACATATGTATTCTGATTACTACAGGTTCATCATGTGCTTAAAGGGACATAACATGGATTTAATTTAAAAGATATCGTTTTCAAAAACATTAAATTGGTGCATTGTAAGCAATATACTTTTATGCCAGGATTAGTCTAGACAAAATTCTATTTTCATGATTCTGATAGAACATCCCATTTTAAGAAAATATCCTTTTAAGTGAAAAACTACTTATAGTATACTGTCCCTTTAAAGGGACATGAAACACACATTTCTTCTTTCATAAGTTAGAAAGAACCTGCAATTTTATTCAACTTTATAATTTACTTCTATTATGTAATTTGCTCCATTCTCTTGACATCATTTGCTGACAAGCATATTAGATATGCTCAGTAGCTGCTGATTGATGGCTGCACATAGATTCCTCATGTGATTGATTCATCTATATCCAACAAAGGATATCTAAAGAATGAATCAAATTAGATAATAGAAGTAAATTGTAATGTTGTTTAACATTGTATTCTCTATCTGAAACATGACCTAATTATTTTGTGTTTAGTCTCCTTTTAGTAGAAAAATACAGACAGAATGAAGGTAGTGCATACTCACCAAGCAGCCAACCTCCCAAGAGTGTTCCAGAATCAAAAAGCTGGAATAAGGAGGTCTGGTGCAGGATGTAGGAATCATGGGCACTCCCTGGAAAGCCTGCATACACATGTGTGAATTTCAGAGTGGTATCACAGATCATCTGACAATTCAAGGAGTAAAACCCTTTCCTGTTAATATAGAGGAATGGCTCCTCATGTGGGGCTACAATACGCACATGTGTGCAATCAATTGCCCCCATGACATTGGGAATATCCCCCAGTCGATAGAAGCCTTGTTTAAGACTGTTCCATTCCTGAGGTGTATGGGGGAAATTAATGTATTGCTGTGTCTTGTTATCTAGAGCAGTCAAAACCTCCCCTTGGAGCCTGGAGAAGGTGGACTGCACTAGGCCAGACACAAGGCCCTCTGTTGACTGGAATGAGCCGGATGCCAGGAAGTACACAACACACAACAGCTTCTGCATACCAGTCAGAGCTTGGTTCCTATTCGCTTGAGGGTCAATATCATCCTTCAAGACCTCATATAGGTCAATGATACTTGCAGAAGTCAAGCAATACTTTTCCCTGACCTCCCCATCTGTCATTCCATACAGGGTGACCCTAACCCTGTGTATCCTTGGTGCCCTTGCTCTTCCCCTCTGCTGATGCTGACGTCTTATAGACCTTGCTAGCCTATGACCAGCTGCAGCAACAACAGCAGAAGGGGCAGCACCAGGAACAGGGACAGCAGCAGGAGCAGGGACCACAGCAGCAACTATATCAGCAGCAGGTATATCCTCCACAGCAGCAGCAGGTATATCCTCCACAACAGGGGCTTGTAGAGCTTCTAGCACCCCTTGTGCCCCATGATGCTGTCTCTCTAGATATTTTAGGTAAAGCAGGGGAAACATGGTGGCTAATGAGGGTGTGCATTGACAGGTGTTTTAAGGCTGCAGGTGAGAGGTTGTGCTGTTTGTGATTGGTTTGACACACTTGCAGGGGCAGGAATAATAAATGCTTAGAAGAGGTTTAACTGAGATTAGCGGCTGATATGTATGTGATTGCGCATGCGTTTGTTAGGCCTTCAGGGAGTTACGTTGCTTTTTTAGAGAATATATAAATGGCATAAACAAGGAAAAGTATCACCAGCGCCAAAGTGTAACTAACCAAGCTCCGAGTTGCAAGATCTCTCAACCAGATCTTAAATATAATAGACAAAAAGCGATGTAGGAGCGCTAGGAAACCTTTAAAAGGGGTCCTGGCTAAAGGTGTGGTCTAGAGGGTAACCAAACTCATAAGACAACTAGCATACAGAATATTTCAAAAATAAGAGGGTATGATCTAAAAAAGTTTATTCTAAATCCTAGACATCTGATAAATAAAATTCAGTTATGCACGGTAAGTAATCTAACAAATTTGAATTTAAAATTAAACATTTTTTATTTAAAATCCTGTACAAGTATTAAGCAGACTGCTAAAAGCATAAAATAGAGTCCCTCCGGCTCTCTATTGGACAAGCGTGTTTATACAAGTTGAAACATGTTAAAAACAAACTCTAAAACATTGAATAAACCTTAGCTCTAGTGGCCTGGTATCTTATACAATGTCTTATAAATTCAACAAGTGCAGCTGAATATATAACAACCAATTGGTTGTGAGTATGATGCAGATCAAATAGCACAATCAATATGTATATGATATAAGTAGTGCAAAAATATAACACAAGAAATATAAAATATCGAAAAAATGATGAAAAAATGATAATGGTGTCAGTCCAATTCTAATTTATCCAAATACGTGTTCAAATGATCAAACTTTAAAGTACAAAGTCAAATCCAAGTGGAATACTGTGAAAATAGTGACAAAAAAAGGAAAAAGGATGAAAAAAAGAAAAAGGTGAAAAAATATGAGGAAAAAATATATAGGTGTACACCTAAAAAATGTGGATAATCTCTCAACTTTAAATCCAAAAATAGTGTTTAAAAGTGTCCAAATAGAAAAAATATATATATAAAATGTAACTCCAAATGCGGTATTTAAAAAATGTGATGTTTAAACAATCTTCTTATAATATAATGCTTGTCTGAAAGTGTTTTTGATCCAAGTAGTTTATCCCATAAAATACATATCTTCAGTGTCCTGCAGTGTCAGACCCCGGGCTTTTAGGAGCCGCCGTCTACCTAAAGGAAGCGCAGTCAAAACTCGTTCCCAGAGTGTGCTGAAAGACTGGCTATGTGAATTCTCCTCCTACTCCTTGTTCCTCAAGAAAACCGCTTCCAAGCGGTATGCTCTAAGCTTGGAAGCGGTTTTCTTGAGGAACAAGGAGTAGGAGGAGAATTCACATAGCCACTCTTTCAGCACACTCTGGGAACGAGTTTTGACTGCGCTTCCTTTAGGTAGACGGCGGCTCCTAAAAGCCCGGGGTCTGACACTGCAGGACACTGAAGAATAAGATATGTATTTTATGGGATAAACTACTTGGATCAAAAACACTATCAGACAAGCATCATATTATAAGAAGATTGTTTAAACATCACATTAAAATAATTAAAATTTACCTGTAAAATAAAAACTAACCTAAGTTACAATTACACCTAACACTACACTATACTTTAATAAATTATTCCTATTTAAAACTAAATACTTACCTGTAAAATAAACCCTAAGATAGCTGCAATGTAATTAATAAATACATTGTAGCTATTTTAGGGATTATATTTATTTTACAGGTAACTTTGTATTTATTTTAGCTAGTTAAAATAGTTAGTAAATAGTTATTAACTATTTAATAACTACCTAGCTAAAAGAAATACAAAATTACCTGTAAAATAAATCCTAACCTAAGTTACAATTAAACCTAACACTAAACTATCATTAAATTAATTAAATAAATTACCTACAAATAACTGCAATTAAATTAAATAAACTAACTAAAGTACAAAAAATTAAAAAAGCTAAGTTACAAAAAATAAAAAAAATAAGTTACAAACATTTAAAAATATTACAACAATTTTAAGCTACTTACACCTAATCTAAGCCCCCTAATAAAATAACAAAGCCCCCCAAAATAAAAAAATTCCCTACCCTATTCTACATTAAAAAGTTACCAGCTCTATTACCAGCCAATCAGATTGAGCTCGCATTCTATTGGCTGTTCCGATCCGCCAATAGAATGCGAGCTCAATCTGATTGGCTGATTGGATCAGCCAATTGGATTGAACTTCAATCTGATTGGCTGAATCAATCAGCCAATCAGATTTTTCCTACCTTAATTCCGATTGGCTGATAGAATCCTATCAGCCAATAGGAATTGAAGGGACGCCATCTTGGATGACGTCCCTTAAAGGAACCTTCATTCGTCGTTAGTCGTCGGGAAGAAGAGGATGGGTCCGCGTCGGCTCGTCTGAAGATGGCTCCGCTCCTCTCCGGATGGATGAAGATTGAAGACGCCGTCTGGATGAAGACTTCTATCGGATGGAAGACCTCTTCAGCGCCGCCTGGATGATGACTTCATCGGATGGAAGACTTCTTCAGTGCCCCTTGGATGATGACTTCTGCCGCTCCAGATCTCCTCTTCGGTTCCATCGGTGGGTCGGCTGGCTGAAGACGGCTCAAGGTAGGAAGATCTTCAGGGGGGTAGTGTTAGGTTTATTTAAGGGGGGTTTGGGTTAGATTAGGGGTATGTGGGTGGTGAGTTTTAATGTTGGGGGGGTTGTATTTTTATTTTACAGGCAAAATAGCTGTTTTCTTTGGGGCATGCCCCACAAAAGGCCCTTTTAAGGGCTGGCAAGGTAATAGAGCTGGTAACTTTTTAATGTAGAATAGGGTAGGGAATTTTTTTATTTCGGGGGCTTTGTTATTTTATTAGGAGGCTTAGATTAGGTGTAAGTAGCTTAAAATTGTAATATTTTTTAAATGTTTGTAACTTATTTTTTTAATTTTTTGTACTTTAGTTAGTTTATTTAAATAATTTAATTGTAGTTATTTGTAGGTAATTTATGTAATTAATTGAATGATAGTGTAGTGTTAGGTTTAATTGTAACTTAGGTTAGGATTTATTTTACAGGTAATTTTGTATTTATTTTAGCTAGGTAGTTATTAAATAGTTAATAACTATTTCATAACTATTCTAACTAGCTAAAATAAATACTTAGTTACCTGTAAAAATAAATATAAATCCTAAAATAGCTACAATGTAATTATTAATTACATTGTAGTTATCTTAGGGTTTATTTTACAGGTAAGTATTTAGTTTTAAATTGGAATAATTTATTAAAGTATAGTGTAGTGTTAGGTGTAATTGTAACTTAGGTTAGTTTTTATTTTACATGTAAATTTCTCTTTATTTTAACTAAGTAGCTATTAAATAGTTAATAACTATTTAATATCTATTGTACCTAGTTAAAATAAATTGAAAGTTGCCTGTAAAATAAAAATAAATCCTAAAATAGCTACAATATAATTATTATTTATATTGTAGCTATATTAGGGTTTATTTTAAAGGTAAGTATTTAGTTTTAAATAGGAATAATTTAGTTAATAAGAGAAATATTATTTAAATTTATTTAATTAATATTTAAGTTAGGGGGGTGTTAGGGTTAGTGTTAGACTTAGGTTTAGGGGTTAATAATTTTATTACAGTGGCGGCGGTGTAGGGGGGGCAGGATAGGGGTTAATAAATTTATTATAGGTGGCAACGGTATAGGGGGGCAGGATAGGGGTTAATAAATTTATTATAGTAGTGGCGGTATAGGGGGGGCAGGATAGGGGTTAATAGGTATAATGTAGGTGGCGGCGGGGTCCGGGAGCGGCAGTTTAGGGGTTAATACATATATTATAGTTGCGGCAGGCACCGGGAGCGGCGGTTGAGGGGTTAATACATATATTATAGTTGCGGCGGGCACCGGGAGCGGCGGTTTAGGGGTTAACATATTTAGTATAGCTTTCGGTGGGCTCCGGGCGCGGCAGTTTAGGGGGTAAATACTTTATTTAGTTGCGGCGGTGTAGGGGGGGGGGACAGATTAGGGGTGTTTAGACTCGGGGTACATGTTAGGGTGTTAGGTGTAGACATCTCCAATAGGAATCAATGGGATGTCTGGCAGCAGTGAACATGAACTTTTGCTATGGTCAGACTCCCATTGATTTCTATGGGATCCGCCGCTTCCAGGGCGGCGGTTTTAAAACCAGGTACTCTGGGCCGGAAAAGTGCTGAGCGTACCTGCTAGTTTTTTGATAACTAGCAAAAGTAGTCAGATTGTGCCGCACAATCTGTGTGCGGAACATCTGTAGTGACATAAGCATCGATCTGTGTCGGACTGAGTCCGGCGGATCAAAGCTTACGTCACAAAATTCTACTTTTGCCGGTGTCTAGGGCTTGATAACTAAGGCGAATCAGCCTCGCCACAAATACGCTGCGGAATTCCAGCGTATTTGAGGTTGACGGCTTGATAACTACAGGCCATTGTATAAGATATCACACATAGGACCCCAGTCAATACCAGGCCACTAGAGCTAAGGTTTATTCAACGTTTTAGAGTTTGTTTTTAACATGAGTCAACTTGTATAAACACGCTTGTCCAATAGAGAGCCAGAGGGACTCTATTTTATGCTTTTAGCAGTCTGCTTAATACTTGTACAGGATTTTAAATTCAATTTTTTTAATTTTAAATTCAAATTTGTTAGATTACTTACCGTGCATAACTGTATTTTATTTATCAGATGTCTAGGATTTAGAATAAACTTTTTTAGATCACATCCTCTTATTTTTTAAATATTCTGTATGCTAGTTGTTTTATGAGTTTGGTTACCCTCTAGACCACACCTTTAGCCAGGACCCCTTTTAAAGGTTTCCTAGTGCTCCTACATCGCTTTTTGTCTATTACATTGTTTTTTTTAGTCAGTGCAAGGGTTACTACGCCTGCAATTTGTGGCGAGATGAGAATGGAGTAGATTTTCGGAATTCTGCGTGCGTAAATCCTTACGTTGTATATTGGATACCAAATTGCGTGGCTATTCTATGTTAGTCTATGGGTAAAAAAAAATATGGCCGAAGGGTGAAATATATGCGCGTAACTTGTATGCTACGCCGTATATCTAATACCAAAATCGCGTAAAATCCGGCGGCGAAGGATTTTGCGTGCAACGCTGCATATGTAATGGAGCCCTTGATCTGAGTTTATCCAATTGAAAGCTACTAGAGGACGAATAGTTTTTATTATTATCATTTTTTATTATTATCATTTTTTTATTATTATCATTTTTTTCATCATTTTTATTATCATTTCTATTTTTATTTTTATTTTGAATTTTGAATTTATAAAATTGATATTGGGAGATATAGACACCATTTCACAGTAAGAGTGCTTCACATTGAGAACCTATAGTTTATCAGCAGGTTTTTTAAAAATATTTAAAATTATACACAACCTAACATACCTGAAAATTTACAACAGTGGAACCATAACATCTTACTCTAGATACAAAAAATAAATATTGATAACTTATCCCTATTAGATTAAATCCAAACTAAAGACTAAGAATTATAAAAAACCCAGATTAGCCCATTTTTTCTTTTTTTTAAACCTGTGGAGTCAATTGTGAGAGACCCCACTAGTAAGGGAGGCCATATCTGGTTAAGAGTTCAAACAGCTCATGAAAACCCACATTTTGTATAAACCACTAGGATGGTCAGGCAGGCAGGGTTTGGTAATAGTAAGGTAGTACAGGGGTAAACCACTAGGATGGTCAGGCAGGGTTTGGCAATTGTAAGGCAGTCCAGGGGTAAACTACTAGGATGGTCAGGCAGGCAGGGTTCAGCAATAATATCAATCCAGCAGTTAAGAGGTAAAGAGGCAGATGGTCAGGCAAGCATGGGCCAGCAACAAAATAACAATCCAGCATACGAATCAATAACACCCAGGAGAACAATAAGTAACACCTATACTTGGGCAGTGATAGGTAGGATTGAAGTTACTTACATAGGCTCATGATTTGTGCCACAGGTGATCCAGACCGTCTTCTGAAGGAGGAAGCATGCGTCGATTACATCACCGCCGCACGCAGAGAGGTGCCGACTCCCCACTAGGCAACGAGCAGACAGCAGGCGCGGCGTCCCTAGCAACAGCTAGAGCGGCGCAGCGTGACAGGTATTAGATTAGGTGTAATTTTTATTATTTTGGATAATTTCTTTTATTATTTTTTGTAATGTAGTTTTCTTAATGTTAGAGTTTTTATATTTTTGTAATGTATTTTTTTCCCCGTAATTTTAGAATTTTATTAATTTGTAATTTAGTTTTTTTTATTTTTCATTAATTTTATTGTTTTAAAATAGTAAAGTTAGGTTACTTTATAGGTATATAAGTTTTTTTATTTCACAGGTAAGTTTTTAATATTTATTTAAAGATAGTTATATTGTAAATTTAGTTTAAAATTAGGGGGTTTAAATTTAGGGGGTGTTAGGTTAGGGGGCTTAGTGATTAGATTAGTTATATGCATTGTGGGGGATAGCGGATTAGGGGCTAATAGTTTAAATTGGTAGATTGTGTTGTGGGGGGATAGCGGATTAGGGGTTAATAGTTTCAATAGGAAGATTGCGTTGTGGGAGGATGGCGGATTACTGGTTAATAGTTTAAATAGTTAGATTGCATTGTGGGGGATGGTGGATTAGGGGTTAATAGTTTAAATAGGTAGATTGCGTTGTGGGGGGATGGCGGATTAGGGGTTAATAACTTTGATAAATACCTTGCGACATGGGGGTTGGAGGATTAGGGGTTAATACAATTATAAAATATTGCAGTGGTGGGATGGCGGTTGAGAGGTAGATATTGTGCATGCATTAGGTGTTTGCTTTTATTATAACAGCGAGCAACGGGAAAATATATATGCACAGCACTTGTATTCGGCGCTGTATAGTAGATCGAGAGCAAGTGTACTGTAAGGTTGGGTTACCATAGTAACCTATTAGTTTTCAAGAAATCTGGCATCAGGTGGAAGCGTTAACACAACGCTTACTTACCCCTATACGAAAAGGACGATTGCACGCAATGCGCTAAATAATTCAATGGAAACCTAGTACTAAAATAGAGCCATAAATTACTTTTAGCTGCCGGCAACTTCGGTAGCTTACGTCTTAATTTTTAACAGCTCAATGGAAACGAGCCCAATGTCAGATTGAAGTGACTGATTGTTGATGTTCCCTTTTTGACCCCTTAAAGACATTGCCATACCCTGTATGTCAAGGGTTAATAGTTTAAATAGGTAGATTGTGTTGTGGGGGGATGGCAGACTAGGGGTTAATAGTTTAAATTGGTAGATTGTTTTGTGGCGGGATGGCAGATTAGGGAATAGTTTAAATAGGTAGATTGCGTTGTGGGAGGATGGCTGATTAGGGGTTAGTAGTTTAAATATTTAGATTGCATTGTGGGGGGATGGTGGATTAGGGGTTAACAGTTTCAATAGGTAGATTGCGTTTTGGGGGGATGGCTGATTAGCGGTTAATAGTTTAAATAGGTATATTGCATTGTGGGGGGGATGATGGATTAGGGGTTTATAGTTTATTTAGGTAGATTGCGTTGTGGGGGGATGGTAGATTAGGGGTTAATAGTTTAAATAGGTAGATTGCATTGTGGGGGGATGGCGGATTAGGGGTTAATAACTTTGATAGATACCTTGCGACATGGGGGTTGGAGGATTAGGGGTTAATACAATTATTAGATATTGCGGTGGTGGGATGGCGGTTGAGAGGTAGATATTGCGCATGTGTTAGGTGTTTGCTTTTATTATAACAGTGAGCAATGGGAAAATATATATGCGCAGCACTTGTATTCGGCGCTGTATAGTAGATCGAGTGCAAGTGTACTGTAAGGTTGGGTTACCATAGTAACCTATTAGTTTTCAAGAAATCTGGCATCAGGTGGAAGCGTTAACACAACGCTTACTTACACCTATACGAAAAGGACAATTGCACGCAATGCGCTAAATAATTCAATGGAAACCTGGTACTAAAATAGAGCCATAAATTACTTTTAGCTGCCGGCAACTTCGGTAGCTTACGGCTAAATTTTTAACAGCTCAATGGAAACGAGCCCAATGTCAGATTGAAGTGACTGATTGTTGATGTTCCCTTTTTGACCCCTTAAAGACATTGCCATACCCTGTATGTCAAGGGTTAATAGTTTAAATAGGTAGATTGTGTTGTGGGGGGATGGAAGACTAGGGGTTAATAGTTTAAATTGGTAGATTGTTTTGTGGCGGGATGGCAGATTAGGGAATAGTTTAAATAGGTAGATTGCGTTGTGGGAGGATGGCTGATTAGGGGTTAGTAGTTTAAATATTTAGATTGCATTGTGGGGGGATGGTGGATTAGGGGTTAACAGTTTCAATAGGTAGATTGCGTTTTGGGGGGATGGCTGATTAGCGGTTAATAGTTTAAATAGGTATATTGCATTGTGGGGGGGATGATGGATTAGGGGTTTATAGTTTATTTAGGTAGATTGCGTTGTGGGGGGATGGTAGATTAGGGGTTAATAGTTTAAATAGGTAGATTGCATTGTGGGGGGATGGCGGATTAGGGGTTAATAACTTTGATAGATACCTTGCGACATGGGGGTTGGAGGATTAGGGGTTAATACAATTATTAGATATTGCGGTGGTGGGATGGCGGTTGAGAGGTAGATATTGCGCATGTGTTAGGTGTTTGCTTTTATTATAACAGTGAGCAATGGGAAAATATATATGCGCAGCACTTGTATTCGGCGCTGTATAGTAGATCGAGTGCAAGTGTACTGTAAGGTTGGGTTACCATAGTAACCTATTAGTTTTCAAGAAATCTGGCATCAGGTGGAAGCGTTAACACAACGCTTACTTACACCTATACGAAAAGGACAATTGCACGCAATGCGCTAAATAATTCAATGGAAACCTGGTACTAAAATAGAGCCATAAATTACTTTTAGCTGCCGGCAACTTCGGTAGCTTACGGCTAAATTTTTAACAGCTCAATGGAAACGAGCCCAATGTCAGATTGAAGTGACTGATTGTTGATGTTCCCTTTTTGACCCCTTAAAGACATTGCCATACCCTGTATGTCAAAGGTCGAAAAATCTGTTTAAAATTTAGGAGCCAGTAAGAATATTTAGGAGCTTGGCACACGTTTTGGAGCCAGACAGTGATATTTGTATATAGATATATGGAGAATAACGCAAAAAGTTAGGAACCAGGGGTAAAAGTCAAGCTCTGCGGTACGTCACCTGTTGCAAGGGTTTTAAAGGGCTCTAAGAGCGAGTGTCTCTCCAACAGTGATGCAATAACTATTTCTGCTTGCCACACTGCTTTATATAGTGGGCATGTGTGTTTGTTGTTAGGTTATCTACCTGGCAGATTTTTATTAGTTTAAAATTGCTTATTATCAATCATTTTACTTTAATTGATTGAGTATGTATCATTTGTATCTGTTTGGTGACATTGCATCCTATTGTCATAATGTCATCCAATATGGTTGCCTCATTCCAGTGTGTTTTTGTAACTAATGTTACATTCAAAAAGTTTTTGGGCTACTCAGTAATAAGTGTTGTCTTTGAGTTATCAAGTCCTTTTAGTCATAAAATTTATAAATGAAAAATAGAAACATAAATCTGTAATTTAGGATCAAGAATTTTGATTGTAATAACTAAAAACAGAACTGACTCATATAAAGTTATGGACCATATTTAACTGAAAAGATAATGAATCCCATATGTACACACAGACATGCACACATGCAAGTAAACATACACTCACATATGTACACATGGACATGCACACACATACATGTAAACATACACTGACACATGTACACACAGACATGCCCACACATGCATGTAAACATACACACACATATGTACACATGGACATGCACATACATGCATATAAACATACAATCACATATGTACACACAGACATTCACACACATGCAAGTAAACATACACTCACATATGTACACACGGACATGCATACACATACATGTAAACATACACTGACACATGTACACACAGACATGCCCACACATGCATGTAAACATACACACACATATGTACACACGGACATGCACATACATGCATGTAAACATACAATCACATATGTACACACAGACATTCACACACATGCATGTAAACATACACACACATATGTACACACGGACATGAAAATACATGAATATAAACAAACAATCACATATGTACACACAGACATTCCCACACATGCATGTAAACATACACTCACATATGTACACACAGACATGCACACACATGCATGTAAACATACACTCACATATGTAAACACGGACATGCACACACATACATGTAAACATACACTCACATATGTACACATGGGCATGCACACGCATACATGTAAACATACACTCACATATGTACACACAGACATGCACACACATACATGTAAACATACACGCACATATGTACACATGGACATGCACACACATACATGTAAACATAGACTCACATATTCACATATGGACACACGGACATGCACACACATACATGTAAACATAGACTCACATATTCACATATGCACACACAGACATGCACACACATGCATGTAAACATACACGCACATATGTACATACGGACATGCACACACATACATGTAAACATACACTCATATATGTACACACAGACATGCACACACATACATGTAAACATACACTCACATATGTACACACAGACATGCACACACATACATGTAAACATACATGCCCATATGTACACACAGACATGCACACACATACATGTAAACATAGACTCAAATATTCACATATGTACACATGGACATGCACACACATACATGTAAACATTCACACACACATGTACACACAGACATGTACACACATAAATGTAAACAAACACTACATATGTACACACAGACATGCACAAACATACATGTAAACATACATGCACATATGTACACACAGACATGCACACACATGCATGTAAACATACACGTACATATGTACACACGGACATGCACACACATACATGTAAACATACACTCACATATGTACACACGGACATGCACACACATACATGTAAAGTTTAAACATACATGCACATATGTACACACAGACATGCACACACATACATGTAAACATAGACTCACATATTCACATATATACACACGGACATGTACACACATCCATGTAAACATACACTCACATATGTACACACGGGCATGCACACACATACATGTAAACATACATGCATATATGTACACACAGACAGGCACACACATGCATGTAAACATACACATACATATGTACACACGGACATGCACACACATACATGTAAACATACACTCACATATGTACACACGGACATGCACACACATACATGTAAAGTTTAAACATACATGCACATAAGTACACACAGACATGCACACACATACATGTAAACATAGACTCACATATTTACATATGTACACACAGACATGCACACACATCCATGTAAACATACACTCACATATGTACACATGGACATGCACACACATCCATGTAAACATACACTCACATATGTACACACGGACATGCACACACATACATGTAAACATACACTCACATATGTACACACGGACATGCACACACATACATGTAAAGTTTAAACATACATGCACATATGTACACACAGACATGCACACACATACATGTAAACATAGACTCACATATTCACATATGTACACACTGACATGCCCACACATACATGTAAACATACATGCACATATGTACACACAGACAGGCACACACATGCATGTAAACATACACATACATATGTACACACGGACATTCACACACATACATGTAAATATACACTCACATATGTACACACGGACATGCACACACATACATGTCAAGTTTAAACATACATGCACATAAGTACACACAGACATGCACACACATACATGTAAACATAGACTCACATAGTCACACATGTACACACGGACATGCACACACATCCATGTACACATACACTCACAAGCAGTGATCAAGTGCACCTGGTGCACGAAACATGTCTGCATGGGGATCAGCTCACTTGCCTGATTGTTAGAGTCACTGCTGGCTCTGTATAGGACATCCTGGTTTTGTCCTTTTTAACGATTGGAATAAAGTTCTTCTTTTTACATACCCTGCCTGGAACTTGACATTATTTGCTCTTTGGAGTACAGTGCTTTTTTTAGCACTTTCAGCATCATATTCCTTTCTACTTGAGCGCCTTCTCTACTTTTGCATTCCATACACTCACATATGTACACACGCACATGCACACACATCCATGCAAACATACATCACATATGTACACACGGACATGCACACACATACATGTAAACATACATGCACATATGTACACACAGACAGGCACACACATGCATCTAAACATACACATACATATGTACACACGGACATGCACACACATACATGTAAACATACACTCACATATGTACACACGGACATGCACACACATACATGTAAAATTTAAACATACATGCACATATGTACACACAGACATGCACACACATCCATGTAAATATACACTCACATATGTACACACGGACATTCACACACATGCATGTAAACATACACTCACATATGTACACACAGACATGCACACACAGACATGTAAACATACACTCACATATGTACACACAGACATGCACACACATACATGTAAACATACAATCACATATGTACACACAGACATGCACACACATACATGTAAACATGCACTCACATATGTACACACAGACATGCACACACATACATGTAAACATACACTCACATATGTACACACAGACATGCACACACATACATGTAAACATACACTCACATATGTACACACGGACATGCACACACATACATGTAAACATACACTCACATATGTACACACGGACATGCACACACATACATGTAAACATACACTCACATATGTACACATGGACATGCACACACATACATGTAAACATACACATACATATGTACACACAGACATGCACACACATACATGTAAACATACACTCACATATGTACACACGGACATGCACACACATACATGTAAAGTTTAAACATACATGCACATAAGTACATACAGACATGCACACACATACATGTAAACATAGACTCACATATTTACATATGTACACACGGACATGCACACACATCCATGTAAACATACACTCACATATGTACACACGGACATGCACACACATCCATGTAAACATACACTCACATATGTACACACTGACATGCACACACATACATGTAAACATACACTCACATATGTACACACGGACATGCACACACATACATGTAAAGTTTAAACATACATGCACATATGTACACACAGACATGCACACACATACATGTAAACATAGACTCACATATTCACATATGTACACACTGACATGCCCACACATACATGTAAACATACATGCACATATGTACACACAGACAGGCACACACATGCATGTAAACATACACATACATATGTACACACGGACATTCACACACATACATGTAAATATACACTCACATATGTACACACGGACATGCACACACATACATGTCAAGTTTAAACATACATGCACATAAGTACACACAGACATGCACACACATACATGTAAACATAGACTCACATAGTCACATATGTACACACGGACATGCACACACATCCATGTACACATACACTCACAAGCAGTGATCAAGTGCACCTGGTGCACGAAACATGTCTGCATGGGGATCAGCTCACTTGCCTGATTGTTAGAGTCACTGCTGGCTCTGTATAGGACATCCTGGTTTTGTCCTTTTTAACGATTGGAATAAAGTTCTTCTTTTTACATACCCTGCCTGGAACTTGACATTATTTGCTCTTTGGAGTACAGTGCTTTTTTTAGCACTTTCAGCATCATATTCCTTTCTACTTGAGCGCCTTCTCTACTTTTGCATTCCATACACTCACATATGTACACACGGACATGCACACACATCCATGCAAACATACATCACATATGTACACACGGACATGCACACACATACATGTAAACATACATGCACATATGTACACACAGACAGGCACACACATGCATCTAAACATACACATACATATGTACACACGGACATGCACACACATACATGTAAACATACACTCACATATGTACACACGGACATGCACACACATACATGTAAAATTTAAACATACATGCACATATGTACACACAGACATGCACACACATCCATGTAAATATACACTCACATATGTACACACGGACATTCACACACATGCATGTAAACATACACTCACATATGTACACACAGACATGCACACACAGACATGTAAACATACACTCACATATGTACACACAGACATGCACACACATACATGTAAACATACAATCACATATGTACACACAGACATGCACACACATACATGTAAACATGCATTCACATATGTACACACAGACATGCACACACATACATGTAAACATACACTCACATATGTACACACAGACATGCACACACATACATGTAAACATACACTCACATATGTACACACGGACATGCACACACATACATGTAAACATACACTCACATATGTACACACGGACATGCACACACATACATGTAAACATACACTCACATATGTACACATGGACATGCACACACATACATGTAAACATACACATACATATGTACACACAGACATGCACACACATACATGTAAACATAAACGCACATATGTACACATGGACATGCACACACATACATGTAAACATAGACTCACATATTCATATATGCACACACAGACATGCACACACATGCATGTAAACATACACGCACATATGTACATATTGACATGCACACACATACATGTAAACAACATACACTCACATATGTACACACGGACATGCACACACATACATGTAAACATACACTCACATATGTTTGTGAAAATATACATCCATTTAGCTGAAAAAAGGGAGAAGAATTGCAAGAAAGCAATACATTTTGAAAAATTACCCTAGCATATCTAGGGACAAGGCTTCACTTAACACATAATTTAATCCAACTACCAGAGACAAAGTATTTATGTATTTTATTCCTGCAGGTTACTCTATTGCCAAGGAAAACAGCTAGCTACTTCTATTATCCTAAGGCTTACATTCAGTTGGTATGAAAACTTGACATTAATGTATCAAAATGTATCTTTTTAACATATCAAACTTCACAAATCTAAAAGAAAATCTAGTCTACAAATATAAATTAGACCCTAGTTAGTCAGCTTCACTGGCTGCCAATGCCCATTCAATAGTACCCAGATACAAGGCAGGACTAGCACAGTAAAACACAATCCACACTGTATTACAACAAGTACAACATCTCTATGATAAACATCAGTACTTCTAAACCACAGTCCTCAAGTAAACCTAGGCCAGGGCTCAGCAACCTTCAGCTCCCAGATGTTTTGGAACTACATTTCCCACGATGCTGAGACACTCTTTAGGCTATCTGAGCATCATGGGAAATGTAGTTACAAAACATCTGGGAGCCGAAGGTTGCTGACCTAGGCTATATAGGCAATATTTTCAGAACGTCTTAACTGGAGCACATGTAAAATAATCAGTAACCATGGTAACTAACCTGGCTCTCACCATAGGTACTGATTATTTTACGAGTGCTATAGTTAAGACATCATGAAAATATGGCCTGTTAGGGCCACTTCTGGTTAAGAAACACTAATGTAGAATAGACTTACAAAATTACAATGAATATAAAGATGAATAATTTTTCAAATTAAATTCTTAGAAAAAAAAACAACTAAATAAATGCACAAAGTAAAAGCAGGTAGCCACCTATCACTATCACCTGGATTTTTGCCTATAAAAAATAATAGACCACATATTACCTCTCCAAAAATATATGAAATTGATTGAAGATGAAGATAAAAAATGCGTCTTCTCATGGTGTGCAGTCCACCCTCCACAGTTGTGTCCACACAAAAATAAAAAATAAAAGATGTTACAGGAGCAAATAGATAGATAATAGTAGTATATAAAAAAATTGGTATCAAAATATTCCAACACAACCACCAAACCAGTACGTCCCTTTTCTCCAAAACTAAACCTGTCAAATAAAATTTTAACAACTACAACTATACCATTTACATATGGGAGGGAATAAGTTGATTTGAATATTTAAATTTGAATATTAAATAATTCTAATATTTAAAAGATAACTGAATTATAAAAACTAATTAAAATTTGAATACTTCATTACAAAAGAAAATTGTAGCTTAGAAAAACTATTTCGAAATTAAAATCAAATTTGAATATTACAAACAAAATCAAATATATATATATATATATATATATTTATTTATTTATATATATATATTGGAATTGAATTCGAATATTACATTTCAAAATCGAATGTGATATATTGAATCAAATTCGAATATTACATTTCGAAATCGAATGTGAAATATAGATATCGAATTTGAATATTGAATATAATACAAAGCCAACCATTCTATTATTAGAACGAATATTTTCGAATGTAATCGAAAAATTTGAAAACGAACATTCAAAAATCAAATGTTAGAATGTTATATAAACATTCTAAATTCGATTCGAATGAACAATGTATAAAAATTAGTTTTAAATTCCGAATGTTTAGAAACATTCGCCCATCCCTAGTCCTGATTTAAGAAATGCTCTCAAATTTTATTTTAAACCGATATGTGCTGCCCTTTGGTTGTCTCCACAAAAAGCTTTTCTCTAGCAGTAGTAATGAAAGGCAGATATGACACATTATTTATATTATTGCGTATACCAAATTTTTATTGCAATATTACAAAGAAACATTATGAAAAAGAAAGAGGAAAGATCAATCTTCGGTTACATTTGCAAGACACTCTTACAGAAGAACTGTTCCTCTTGTTGGGGAACATACAAATGTGCACAATGTTCAGATATAGAAATTGAGATTAACACCCATATAGATATATAAGTAGTAATGAAATGTATCCTTTCTTGTTTAGCCCAGTATACAAGTGTGATACACCATATTACATCATCAGAACTGGCATAATTTTTTATTTCCTAAACATGTATGGAAGGGTGAGTTAACAATGGGTGATCTTTCTTTCTTTTTTTACCTTAAGGGGACACTGAACCCAAATTTTTTTGTTCATGATTCAGATAGAGCTTGATATTTTAAGCAACTTTCTAATTTACTCCTGTTATCAAATTTTCTTTATTCTCTTCATATCTTTATTTGAAATGCAAGAATGTAAGTTTAGATGCTGGCCCATTTTTGGTGAACAACCTGGGTTGTCCTTGCTGATTGGTGGATAAATTCATCCACCAATAAAAAAAGTGCTGTCTTGAGATCTGAACCAAAAAAAAGCTTAAATGCCTTCTTTTTCAAATAAAGATTGCAAGGGAACAAAGAAAAATTGATAATAGGAGTAAATTAGAAAGTTGCTTAAAATTGCATGCTCTATCTGAATCACGAAAGAAAACATTTGGGTTCAGTGCCCCTTTAAATACGATTGTCTGTTGAGATTGTATTCAATACAGTCCTAGATTGTTCTCCCAATTATTAAAATTTGATAGCATACCTTTTAAAATCTACATTAATTAACTGTTTTTCAAATGGAGTAAATTTCTTCAGCATATTAAATTACTGAGGGCGAGTTTGAATGAAATGCCTTAAAGGGACATGAAAAACATTGAGGCCTAGATTACAAGGGGAGCGAAAAAATATTAGTGCTATTGAGCACTTACACAGCTCAAGTTAAATTAGTAGGGTTCTTTTCCTTGCACTCACATTCCAAGTTGAGAGTAAAATTTTAGAGAATCCGACCTGCAGATGTTAGTGCACCAGAGGCTTCCTCTCAAACAAAAAGGCCACTGATATTCAAAACATTGTCAGGCCGACGTGAAATTGCGTGTTTCGGTTTGCCAGGCTCGCAGTCCGTTGGTCTGTCGATATATTCTAAAAAATTGGGCTGAACCTTGTTGTGCTGATGAGTGACGATGTGTCTCACAAAAGATATAATAAGTATTGCAACTTCAGAAAAAGTCCGCTATTAAGCTGCCATGTAAGCTGCAAGAGGGCTGTCTTTAAAGCGTGTTTACACTAAATAGACTGTGTACTCGCAAAAATAAAAGTATTTTTTGTGTAGTAACACTTCAAATTATGTATATATCAATTCAGTTTCACTTCACATTCACTAGATTTGTCACACTGGGAAATATTGTCACTGAAAAGCAGGTGAGACTGATATGGTTGAAAAGAGAGAGCTAAGATGGAGGACCATCATTTAGGTATTAGAAACCAAGGGCGATGTTTCACTATTAAAATACAGGTTACACCAATGGAACGCCCTTGAAACTCCCACAGAACACTTTTAATTTCAGTGTATTAATCTTAATGAACAAAATAAAAATATTAGCATTTTTATTTTTTAATAAAGTAGCTGCATAAGTCAGTTATAAGGGGCTAAAGTTGGCGGGTGTGGGTGTTTGAAAAAAAAAAAACAGCACTGCCTTTACATTGGAATTGTGTTTTCCCTGTAAATATATATGTATATGCTTATATACATATATATGTATGTGAATATGTGTATATACACATATTAAAGTGATAGCAAAGTTGCGGTCTATTTTTTGTTTCTTTAGGTAGCCCATTCCTGTGTGATAATAGTCTCTAAGTTTTTTTCTGAGCAATACATAACAAAAAATAATAATAATGCTTTCTAAATGATCGCTTACCATACCTCGCTCCTTCCACGTCAGACATCCAGTTAAAGATATAGCTATAGCAGAGAGCGGTTCAACACGCTCCCTATGTCACTATTCAGGCTCGCTCCTGGTACATAAGCTTTGCACATTTAATGATTTGAAAAACACTAATCACTTGCGCATGCGCCTTAGAGGTAGGGGCGATTTAGAAAAAGTCCTGGTCACCTAACGGCCTGGATTTCAATTGGATGACCACAAAAACATCACAAGAAAGCTAAAAAAATTGAGGCGGGTGGACTATGGAATGATAAAAATCAAACGTTGCAAAGGTAATAATTTCGTTAAACATGAAAAATGTAAATACTCATGAATGAAAGTTATATTTATTTGACTAGAGCAATCAAACAGTGGATGCAGAAACATGCAAGTTTACAATCACTTTAACACATAAATATATATGTATATCAGCATATTCCTATATATTTAAAAATACTGCCCATCGCTGCATGACTTGTACCCTTCACTGCGCTTAGGTTTTGTGCCGTGTATTACGGCATCAGAACAAGGCTCCCATTGGAGCCTATGGAAGTGCGTGCTTGTGAGTGCAATGTTTTTGTGCAATGTGAACGATTGCACCTAACTCGTGATATGCAAGCACTAATATTACAAAGTGGAAGCGATATTTTGCGCTCTATTTATAATCTGGCCCTATATATATATATATATATATATATATATATTTACTGTATATATATTTTTATTTTTTTATTGAGGTTATGAAGGATTTTACATAAGATATTCACACAGAAACAGAAATAACAATGTGATAATACAGACACCCTTAGCCAAAAAACATAGCTCAAATCCCAAGTGGTAAAAACTCTTAAACATGAAATCAGGAAATCCGTAAATCTCTGAACAGGTGTAAACAATAGGGATGGGCGAATGTTTCTAAATTTCAAAATTTAAAACGAATTTTGATACATTCATTCGTTCTAATTGAATTTCGAATGTTTAGCTATGTATTCATTCAATTTTGAAATGTAATATTCGAATTCAAATGTGACATTCGAATTTGAATGTGACATTCAAATTTGAAATAGTATTTCTAGTCTACAACTGTGTTTAATAAATGTAATATTCGATTCGAATGTGATATTCGATTCGAATGTGACATTCGAATTCGAAATAGTATTTCTAGTCTAATACTGTGTTTTATAAATGTAATATTCGAATTTGAATGTGACATTCGATTCGAATGTGATATTCGATTCTAATGTGACATTCGAAATAGTGTTTCTAGTCTACAATTGTGTTTTATAAATGTAATATTTGAATTCGAATGTGATATTCAAATGTAACATTCGAATTTGAATGTGACATTCGAATTCGAATGTCACATTCGAATTCGAATGTGACAGTCGAAAACTGTAAATAACATTCGAAAATTGAATTTTTAAGAATATTCGTTCATATCAACATTCTATTATATAAATCGAATTTCTACAATAACGTTCGTTCTAACATTCGAATTCGGATATAAACACATTCGCCCATCCCTAGTAAACACTGTGCCTGTATAGTATATAGCTTAATCTATTATTCTACCTTTCTGTAAAATGAGAAAGGAGTGTACGATATGGATCTAGTAAGTGGAGATGGTAGTCTGAAGTAATTTAAACTAGTATGTCCGTGGGAAACTCATATAGGGTTTAATGGAACCTCAGTTTTATGTTAAATGTAGAAGAAAAACGGTCCCCTCATTGCTATGAAGAACATTTATTATGGTATCTATTCTAAGAGGAATGGGGCAAGGGGGGGTTAGCTTGTTTTTTTGGGGGGTTTTGGGAAGGAAAATTCAGCGGGCAAGAGCCGCTCAAAATGAGGAAAAGGGGGGGGGGCAAAGTTAGTTAGGATGCTAGACTGGAAAATACTTTTGAACTTTTAAACTATAAGTGAGTACATAGCGAGAAAGTATATCACCTATCAGTGCTGTGTATAGAGGGGGGAAGCTGAGATATGGTTTAATCCCTTTCATCATATAACATATATAACAACAGTATGCCATAGCCTGGGTATATAGGAGACTCAAGAGGAGTGTAATGTACTGTGGGCAGGGAGGAGTAGCTGTTCTACAGTGCTGTGGTAGTCTAGCTAAATATATGGCTGTAGTTTTGGTGACCTACACATTAAATTTGGATTGACTATATCAGCCAATACAAAATGCACATATACGTACCAGGGAATAGTATCAGAATTATAAACAGTCGTGCATATACAATTAATGGATAACAATGTGCAGATAATACAATCCTATCTACATTTTACAATATTAGTCCTCACTGTATAGTTAGCAAGCTTTACCCCACTCTTTATCGTGTAAAAGGTATAATAAGGGAATAAAATAATACGGCTGTAATCTCAGTAAGCTCCTATCAAGCCAGCTATATATTTTGTATAGTAAATCTTGTCAAACACGTTTTATAACCCCATGTTGTATCCAAATAGGCAAATAGTTAAAGAATTAGATATGGTCGGAACAAACTATTGAATATGCACATAACAGGTAGATTATAGAGAAGTAGTTTGACCCTATGCTCCTAGTAGGCTAGAGTTACTATGACTATAGTAATAGCTATCAGCGTGCTAATTTTACAATATACTAAATATATCTTACAAAAAGAGGGTGAAATCTTCTAGTGGATGGCAATAATAGTTATCAAGCTTTGAATTAAACATTAAACTTGAAATTAACTAGTTCCAAGAAGACGTATAACATGTAGGATACCAAGCCAACAAAACTTGTATACAAGTTAACAATAGGTACGAACAAATAAGTATTAGCATCCCCCTAGCCATAGAGAGCGGAGTAATAGGATTAGGTGTAGCCTCTAGCACCAATTATAAACCCCAAAACACCTACATATCAAAGGTACGTAGGTTAACAATCTCTGATTAGGGTTCTAAGGTAAATACTTTCCATAGAGGGATATGGCGAAACATCTCATATAGTAGATATGTGCATTCTTATGGGGGGAGCTACTGTGGGTTATTAGGAGCGGTGATAGAGCAGTTAGACAGAGTGATAATCTATATCCCAACCCATATTACTAAACAGGGTAAGTTATAATATGCCTTCTTATAAAGGGAGCAACGGGTAAATTTATTACAGCCTCCCCCAGGGAGCCATTTCACCCAGTTAGTAGATCTGCAATGATAATCGGGTGAACATGTATAAGGTATTTCTGAGACTATTGACAATAATATATCTCCCCTCCAACAACTGCAAAGAAGGAAAATGATTGGAACGTAGTATAAGTAGCCCTCCTGAAATGGACTATGTGAAATAGGCTGAGGGCGGTAGTGGCGCATGCCTCAGTAAGGGTAGACTCTGCAAGGAGTTGTATGAGCGCCCAACATGCTAACACAAACACACATAGAGAAATGATATAAATATAAAATATAAAAAAACTCCTCTGAGGGAGGGAGAAAAAGGTGCATATAATCTAGCATTATTTAAAACAAACACAATAAAATAATAAGTGGAGAGCTATGTTCCCAACAATCCTTAAGGTATTCTTTCATTAGAGTCTCAAACTTAAAATTAAGACAATCAATCAGACTCTATATGTCCCCCGGTCACTAGATAAGTTAACAAAAAGCTACCCTACTCCAGTTCTCCTGAGATATGCAAGGTCCTGCACATTGGTTAAAGTTGTCTTGGAATGTCCCATGGTGGGTCTAGTAGTCACAATAGCCCAGAGTGGTGGTTGCATAATGGCAGAAAGTTCAGAGTGATTAGATACATGTATCGTGATATACCGGGTAGATCTCTCTATTATACAATTACCCTCAGCAGCATGCAAAAAGTACCCGGATGAGAATGAGGACCAAATTGGGAATTCGGTGTCACTTGAGAGGTCCAGCACGGGATGTAAGTCACCTGCCGGTGGGATTGCAGAGATTTGCCATAAACTCTCAGTCGAGGGTTTATCAGAGCAATCACCCATCTCATGTTGGAGATCCGTGGCGACGGACATGACACTTTGCGCCTCCCCTCTCGGATGCTGCTGAGGATCCAGTGGGTCTGTGCTGTTTGAGGCCTCTAGCCTGTTATTTGCTGCCGATATCTGAGTCGGGTCCGTAGAAGTTCTCAACTCACAGAGTATATCCCGGTGGTGGCTATCAAGCGCTGTCATTAGGTTGCGCAGCATGCTTGCAATGATCCTTTCCATATTTGAAGGGAAGGCTGTGGCATATGTATTACTTGTCTGGAAGTGTTTTGCGGCAATTGTGGCTTCTTACTTGTATTTCCAGTAAGGCTGGGAGAGGGAGGATGAGATGCGGCTAAAGCCGTAACTTATGGGGTAATTGCTAATGCACTATGATATGCAATGAGATGTGGATATCTCCTAAGATGGCGGCTCAATCCATTCTAACATAGTAGCAGGCTTTCTGATCGACGGTATATGTCAGCTATCTCTTCGTTGCTGTGTGATCAATAGATTGTCCTGCAGTCCAGGGTTTAAGTGAATGTGAACTTTGTGGGAGAGACACTTTCATTTGTATATTATAGTGTTTTATATTCTCGACGATCAGGAGCTCCCAAGTCTTGCTCCTTCAGCTGCTGGCTCCGCCCCCTATATATATATATATAAATATATATATATATATATATATATATATATATATATATATATATATATATACAGCAACAGCAGCTTGTAAGAAGGATCCGGTGTAAATCCCAAGGTTTACTCAGCAGCATAAGAAGCCAGCACAAAAGCATAAATGTATCACCATTTATTGAAGTGATACATTTATGCTTTTGTGCTGGCTTCTTATGCTGCTGAGTAAACCTTGGAATTTACACTGGATCCTTCTTACAAGCTGCTGTTGCTGTGGATACCTCTACATAGCCGTGCACATTGCTGTTGGTGGTGCTGGTGAGTGCTGATCTTACTGTATATATATATATATATATATATATATATATATATATAAATATATATATATATATAAAAATATATATATATATATATATATATATATATATATATTATATATATAAATAAAATCAGAACAGGTACTCTGACTTCTAATTGCTATTCTTTTAATGATAGGCAGTTCCAATATACTTTACATCAGGGGTTATTAACGTTGGCACCCCCAAATGTTTTGGAACTACATTTCCCATGATGCTGAGACACTCTTTAAGCTGAGCATCATAGGAAATGTAGTTTTAAAACATCTGTGGTGCCAAGGATACTTACCCCTGCTTTAGATACTGTATACTGGCACAGAAGCTAGGCTTGTGTGAGAGCTTTAACTTATTAAGCAATGTGTCACAGCTAAACATGTGCATTTAGATGAATATTAAAAAAAAAGTATTTTTTTCTATATTCATAGCATGAACTTGATATTATTAATATTGTTCAATTTCATGAATCACCAAATGAACAAATGTATGAGACAAAATATTTAGCTTGTGACATTCATGCAAAAAAAATGTTTGTCTGTGCACATGTTAAAGGTTAGGCGACTAGCGCTGCTGATTGGATAAGCAGCATTTTCTGCTCGGGAGGACCAGTAGTGCAGGGTCATTAGTATTAAAGTGATATGAAACTACAAATTTTTATTTCATGATTCAAACAGAGCATTCTATTTTAAACAAATTTCAAATTTACTTCTATTATTTCTTTTCTTCGTTCTCTTGGTATCTTTTGTTTAAAAGCATGGATGTAAGCTTAGGAGCTGGCCCATTTCTGGAGCACTATATGGCAGCAGTTTTGCAAGAATATTATGAATTTACAAGATCACTAGATGGCAGCAGTATTTCCTGTCATGTAGTGCTCCAGATGCCTACCTAGGTATCTCTTCGTTCGACACAGAATATCATAGGAACAAAGCAAATTTAATAATAGAAGTAAATTGGACATTTTTGAAAAAATCATTAGAGAATGTCATTTTAAAGGGATATGAAGCCCCCAAAAAATATTTTGTGATTCAGAGAGGCCGAATTATCAAATGTCTGTCGGACCTGATCTGACAGTGCGGATCAGGTCCGACAGACATCGCTGAATGCGGAGAGCAATATGTTCTATGTATTCAGCATTGCACCAGCAGCTCACAAGAGCCGCCCCCTGCAGACTCGCGGCCAATGGGCCACCAGCAGGGAGGTGTCAATCAACCCAATCATACTCGATCGGGTTGAATTGTGGCGATTGAATTGAGTCTGAAGACTCTCCAGAAACACGGGCCTTGATAAATGGGCCTCAGAGTGTCTGAATCACAAAATAATTTTTTTGGGTTTCATATCCCTTTAAAATTACATTCTCTGACGATATAGAGCTGTGATTTTTGTTACTATAATGGCACTTTAAGTGACAACCCTCTCTTGCAGCCAAGAAATTACAACACAAACCAAGACTCTACCTACCTATTTTGAAGATTTTTTTTTACAAAACGGAATACTTCTTGTGTTGATAAAATACATGATAATCTATTTGATTGTAATCTTTTGTAGTTCTGAGTTGAGCTGTCATTTCATTTTATTTTCAGTAGTACTGGGATAGTAATTTTGCTTTTTCATGTTAGATAAACACATAATTATAAAACAAAAAATGTGACTAAAACATCAAAATAATTCAAAAACCTCTTGTGGTTTATTATAGGTTTTCACATTATTTTCTTAGGCTTTTTTTGATAGTTTAGTATAATGCTTAAGCAAAGTATTTTAGAGGCAGCACAATTTTATTTCTTAGGAGTTATGTTATTTGATAATGACATTAAATATTAGAAGCTATAACAGCTGGTGTGTTTATCCTTACTTGAGTGTATTAACCTCTTTAGCCTTTTTTCCAGAAGAAGGATTCAGCATTACAGATTTGACTGTCAGCTGCAGTGCCTGGCGGCCCATTGGATTGGCATACTGACAGAATTTAAAGTCCAGTGCCGCAAGTAAACATGGAAGGCATTGCAGACAAATAGAACTGGCTGACTTGAGGCACCTGCAGCTGCTTGCACCAGACAAAAAAAAAAAAGCAGAGGTTGTGCTAACTGAAGTGGAAAAACATTGAATTTACCTCTAGTTGTTTTGCCCAGTGTACTTCTGGCTTATTATGTATTTTTTGAACATTTGAAAACTATAGCAATGGAAAGGCTTTTGTTTAGTTCCATGTCAGTCTAAAAAGAACTAATTCGACTAAAGCAACCATGGTCTAAAAAAATCATGATTTTAAAATGTAAAGTATTTTATCTATGATAAATCTATCTATCTATCTATCTATCTATCTGTCTGTCTGTCTGTCTATCTATCTATCTATCTATCTGTCTGTCTGTCTGTCTGTCTAATGTATACAATAGGATTACCTATAGGAGAGCACCTACTGAACAACAGATATTAACTATAATGGTTTTAAAAAAATAACACATATATACTTTAAAAATAGTGCATCAAATAGTAGAAATCACATCTTTATGTGTGATAAATGTTATCATATAAAAAAGCAGCTATCTTAAATATAATACAGAAAGAGATTACTTCCCTTCTAAACAATGGGCAGAGACAGCACTAAAGATGATACTGTACAAATAAAGCCAGCGCCCAATATATTTTATATGAAGTGTTTATATATATATATATATATATATATATATATATATATATATATAGTATATATATATACAGGTAGCCCTCAGTTTACACCGGGGTTAGGTTCCAGAAGGAATGGTTGCAAATTGAAACCGTTGTAAATTGAAACCCATTTTATAATTAGAGTTAGGTTCCAGGCTGCTCTCAAAATTGTCATAAGTAACACGTAATACATTATTTTTAAAGCTTTGAAATGAAGACTTTAAATGCTAAACAGCATTAGACACAGAATATATAATTAAACGAAGTTAAATGAACAAAAACATTTGCTAAAACAGCATTATAAACCTAATAAAAAACCACACAACACAGACTTTACTTGCATTTTTTTGCAAACAGTTCTTTCTATGCATTCCAATCTGGACGAATTTCTAGACAGGAAGATCTTGTTCCTTTGAAAGCTGTTCGATAGCTCAGGTCTAGCTAGCTACACTCAATACTTTTCAATAACAGGCACATGACTGAAAAAAAGGTTGTTATTCTGAAACAGTGCAAATTGAACCATTGTAAACCGAGGGCCACCTGTGTATATATATATATATATATATATATATATATATATATATATATATATATAATTTATATTAAATATATATATATATAATAGATAACAATAATACTTGCATTGATAAGTCTTAAGACATGCAAGGCAGTCTATTGCTTAGTCTCAGCACCGCAATTGGAAGCACAGAGTCACTGGACATAAATCCTCTAGAAACACGAGCCACTACGTTTCAAGGAAAGATCCTCTTCATCAGGTAGCATCTAATGTATACGTGTAGATTACCAACTAGGGGGAAAGTTAATATTGGGGAAGATAAATAATAAAAACAAAACATTTCATGACCTAGGATATTCCTGCATGCCTATAAAAACTAGACATGTGCATTTGTTTAGGTACAAATGCATATTTGTAACAGGAATATGGATATTCAAACAAATACCCAAACAAATGCAAAAACAAATTTAAAGAAAACAAATATATACTAACAAAATTTGTTAGAAGAGATGTGCAGACGAGAAATTTTTAGAATATTCAGGAAAATTTGTTTCGCCCCGAATATTCGGTGGCTACAGTATTTGGTATTCGTTTTGTTTAAAGTTAAACATTTACATTTGTTTTCGTTAAAACAAATGAAATTATTTCAAAGCTACATTTTTTACTTTAAAACGCACTGTTAAGAGCACTAACCCAATCCCCTCATTGCCATAGCACCGGCAGGGCTAACAGCAGACTTAACACTCTCTGTTCCCAGGATCTGTACTAACGTTAGTGTAGGTCCAGGAAACTGAGTGCGCTAAGCCTCTTGTTAGTCCTGCCGGTGCTCTGGCAATAAGAGGATCGGGTTAGTGTGCTCTCCAGACCTTGTTAAGGTAAGTATTAACATCTTAAAAAAATAAAGGAAACAAATGAATACTGATGATTTTTGTCAGTATATTACAATTTTCTTTAATTTTCTTTGAGCATTCATTCAGATATTCGTTTCATTAAAACAAAAAACAAAATCCAATTTTCATCACGCATGTGAATCTGTGAAAAAAAACTACGCACAAGTCTATCTGTTAGTATATATATATATATATATATATATATATATATATATATTTTCCTTTAAATTAACTTTAAAAGGTAAAATACCTATAGCGTGTCTGGGAGCCGCACTCATCCTGACACTTCTTCACAGGGCCCAGCCTCCTATTAGTTTGACCGATCCCAGAGTCTACACTAGAGGAGAAGGTCCTTTATGCAAGTTTTGTGATCTGTCGCGTTAAGCCTCCTAATAGCGCAGCCCTGGGCACCCCCTGCCTGTTATAGTTAAAGTTAAAGTCAACCCTAGTGTTTCACAAATGCTAAGATTGAATATTGAAACAAATAAAGGGGACTTTCATTCGTGAAGTATAGCATACTTCATGCTGAAAGCTCCTTTATTTGTTTCAAGCGATTGCCAATCTGAGCTGCTACGGCAGCTCATGGCAGATCACTGTTTTGCTAGAGAGGTGACGTTTTTACCTCTTAGCCAATAGCCATGCGGTAAATCCGGCTTGGCGCCCTTTGGAGCCGGATTTAACCAGAGCTCTGAAGTTGCGATATCCCGACGTTCATTAAAGTTCAATTGCGCTCAAGCAGATTTCTTTACTTTCAACTTGTAATGCACGCTCGCACACAAGAGTAAGTGCGATACTCGTAATTTAGCCCTTAGTGACCTATTTATCAAAGTGTCAACTATGTTGCATTCGCCGGCGTCAATACGCTCGGCAAACATCAACAAACATTGCTGCCCCAGATCTGTGGTCGATGTTGTGGTTACTTGGGTTTTTCCCAACTTTATTTATACTATTTCATTACTGTCCATGAACAAGCACATTTCTCTATTTTTGCAACTGTTAGTGTCCAAGAAATAGCTAGATTTATACCTCAACTAACAATAGCTCATAGAAACTTATTTTTATATTTATTTGTAATATGATACTTTCACATAAATTAATGTATATTTGTATTTCTAGAAGTCATGATATGCTTTTATCTCATATTTTTTTTATAAATTATTATTAATGCTAGAATTTGTACATATATCTTTGCACATACTTGTAAATATATATAAATAGATATGTGTGTGTGTATGTGTTATGTCAGAAATCTTTTGCAAACATATTTACATGTGGGCAGTGGGTCCTGATAATATTCATCCAAGGGTTTTAAAAGAACTTCGATCAGTGCTAACTGTCCCATTAACTGATCTGTTTAATCAGTCACTATTAACAGGAGCTGTCCCAGATGATTGGAGAATAGCAAATGTAATACCCCTTCATAAAAAGGGCAGTAGAGAAGAATCTGGCAACTACAGGCCAGTTAGTTTAACTTCAGTAGTAGGGAAATTAATGGAAAGCCTCTTAAAAGAAAGAATTATGACTTACATAAAGACAAACAATTTAGAGGACCAAAATCAGCATGGTTTTACTTCAGGGAGATCATGTCAGACTAATCTAATTGACTTCTTTGATTATGTAACAAAAGTATTAGACAAGGGAGGAGCAGTTGATGTAGCATATCTAGATTTCAGCAGAGCATTTGACACCGTCCCACACAATAAACTTATTCACAAACTATATCTCCTTGGTCTAGATTCAAAAATTGTGAACTGGGTGGAATGCTGGCTTAAGGACAGAAAACAAAGTGTCTTAGTAAATGGAGTGCATTCAGCAGAGGGGGCTGTTACTAGTGGTGTTCCTCAGGGGTCAGTTCTGGGGCCTGTTTTGTTTAACATATTTATCTGCGATATCAGCAAAGGGCTACAGGGGAAAGTATGTCTCTTTGCAGATGATACAAAAATTTGCAACAGAGTGGATGTTCCAGGGGGGGTAGACAAAATGAGAAGTGATATACAACAATTGGAGGATTGGACAAATGACTGGGGTCTAAAGTTTAACACAGCAAAGTGTAAAATAATGCATTTAGGGAAGAAAAATCCAAATGTTAATTACAGACTCAATGACACTTTACTGACTGTTACAGACGAGGAACAGGACTTGGGAATTATTATTTCAGATGATTTAAAACTTAGTAAACAATGTAGTAATGCAGCGAGTAAGGCTAGCAGAATGCTTGGATGTATTGGTAGAGGTATTTGCAGCAGAAATAGTAAGGTTCTTATGCCACTTTATAAATCATTAGTTAGGCCTCATCTTGAGTATTGTGTGCAGTTCTGGAGACCATATCTTCAGAAGGATATTAACAAACTTGAATCTGTGCAAAGGAGGGCTACCAAAATGGTACATGGTCTAAAAAATAAAACTTACCAGGATAGGCTCAATGACCTAAATATGTATAGCTTAGAGGAGAGAAGGGAAAGAGGTGATATGATAGCAACTTTCAAGTACATTAAAGGGTTTAGTAAAACTGAGGCTGTGGGTATTTTACATAAAATGGAAAATTCAAGAACAAGGGGTCATGAGCTCAAGCTAAAGGGTAGTAGATTCAGAAGTAATTTGAGGAAGCACTTCTTTACAGAAAGAGTGATTGATTTATGGAATAAACTTCCTCAAGAGGTAGTAGCAACAAACACTGTGGGGGACTTTAAAAATGCATGGGACAAGCATAGGGGTATCCTACGAACTAGATAAGTTTATACTGTTAGGTAAGGTCGGGCAGACTTGCTGGGCCTATGGCTCTTATCTGCCGTCAATATCTATGTTTCTATGTTTCTATGTCCCTAAATTACTTTTTTTTGTTCTAAACAATGTTGTCTTTCATATCCCTGTTTATTTATACCACTATATGTATATATTTTTTTATTATTCTGAGCATAATTAATTGTGAATATAGCATGTAATCAGGGTATCATATGTATTTATTTGCAATCAATGGATATTTTAAGAGCTGGGCCAGTTTTCTCTCTGTACCTGTGTAACCCCTCCTGATTGCAATCTAGTTTTAAAAAACACCCCTTCACAGATGTTATAAAATGGGCTGGCATATAAGATGACATTTCTTACTCAAAAAGAAATTCAAAAGAAGGAAGAAATACACTGAAAATAGCATGCCAGTAAAGAGGTGATTTTAATTTCTGCTGTATCTGAATCATGACAGTTTAAAGTTAGGTGGGCTATCCCTTTGAGCTATCATCTTAAGATTATATTGAATCAAACATCAATTCAAATGTTAAAATCCTTGTCTAAAATATTACACTGTGTGCCCTAATGTCAGCATCAATGTTTATCTTTAATACTAATTTCACATATACATACTTTGAAAGTATAATACAAAATGTAACAAATGGTACTTACAAGTTCTGATGAGTGATCAATGACAAGTATCGAGCAATTTGATTAGTTAGTGATAGTTTATAATGTGTATTTAAATCAAATCAACTGGTGTCATAAATCATGTGATATGCATATTCCAATCAAAATTGATGGAAAAATTCACTAGTGTTTGGGTGGTTTAGGAGTTTGTGTCATAATTGATGCGCAAAGTGTTGAGTCAAATATGGCGCGAAGTGGAGAGTGGGACTTGTATTACATGGCTTAAAGATGGTGCACATAGATTTTTCCAAAAAATAAAAAGGAAGTTAGCTATATTATGTGTTGTCTCATTTAGGTTTAAGATTTATGGGATACATTTCTTTTCTATAAGTATGCTTGTCAAATATGTTGCAAATACAGACAGGAGAAATTGTAACTGTATTTAAGTTATCTCTTTAAGTTATCTCTTTTTGTATTTACTAAATTTTGCTAAATGAACTAGAGTCATCTAGCTAGCATAATATCTTAGAAATATCATCATCAAGGCAAAATTGTATATACTGTTTTGTACAGTGAACAGGTTAATGGATATAGCATAGATAGTAAAAAGTTTTATACAACTCTTTGCCTTTAAATATCTTTTCACATGCAGTCTAGAGTTAGATATCTTACTATTTTCTCCTTTAACATACTATCGGCTCGTACAACCTATACACATGTGTTAGCATTTCTGTAAATAAGGTATTAGTGGGAGGTATAGCGCATTCTGTTATCCAAAGATATTGTATTTTACCCTTTTTAAATCCACAGAATAATGTATGCATTAGGCTAAGACTACAGCTGATTGCCGAAACGCATAAGCCTGTGTGCTGCTCTATTCTCTCCACTCTGTTCTGGATTGCTATCCACATTTTAACATGAATCTACAATAAAGTTTTTGTGATTTTAGGAGCAACAGGGTTTTTTTTTCTTTTTTTACACTTTATAAATGTATTTACAGACATATATATACATATATAAACACATAAATATATATCGGCTAGATTACAAGTTTTGCGGTATGAGGGGTGCAGTCCTAACTTCCATGGTTTTGTCACCGCTCACTTTCCTACAGCGCTCGAATTACAGGTTTTCATAAACCCAGCATTATCAAGCAAGAAGTGAGCGTAGAGCAAAATTGAGCTCCATACCGCACTCCAATACAGCATTGCTGAAAGCCGCAGTGAGCTGGTTTTACGTGCTCGTGCACGATTTCGAGCCGGCTGAAAAAACACCTGCAAAAAAGCAGCGTAAAGCTCCGTAACGCAGCCCCATTGATTCCTATGGGGAAACTAAATTTATGTTTACACCTAACATCCTAACATGAACCCCAAGTCTAAACACCCCTAATCTGCCACCCCCGACACCTACATTATACTTATTAACCCCTAATCTGCCGCTCCAGACATCGCCGCCACTATAATAAACATATTAACCCCATAAACCGCCACACTCTCGCATCGCAAACACTAGTTAAATATTATTAACCCTTAATCTGCCGCCCCTAACATCACCGCCACCTACCTACATTTATTAACCCCTAATCTGCCGACCCAACGTCGCCACCATTATACTAAAGTTATAAACCCCTAAACCTAAGTCTAACCCTAACCCTAACACTCCCTAAATTAAATATAATTAAAATAAATCTAAATAAAAATTACTATCATTACCTAAATAATTCCTATTTAAAACTAAATACTTACCGGTAAAATAAACCCTAAGCTAGATACAATATAATTAATAGTTACATTGTATCTAGCTTAGGGTTTATTTTTATTTTAAAGGCAAGTTTGGATTTATTTTAACTAGGTAGAATAGTTACTAAATAGTTATTAACTATTTACTAACTACCTAGCTAACACCTAACCTTAAACTACAATTAAATCAATTACCTAAATTAAATACAATTACCTAAATTACAAAACAAACCACTAAATTACACAAAATAAAAAAAGAAATGATCAGATATTTAAACTAATTACACCGAATCTAATAGCCCTATCAAAATAAAAAAGCCCCCTAAAAATAAAAAAAAACCCTAGCCTACAATAAACTACCAATAGCCCTTAAAAACATAATTTATGCTTACCTGATAAATTTATTCTCTTGTGGTGTATCCAGTCCACGGATCATCCATTACTTGTGGGATATTCTCCTTCCCAACAGGAAGTTGCAAGAGGATCACCCACAGCAGAGCTACTATATAGCTCCTCCCCTAACTGCCATATCCAGTCATTCGACCGAAACAAGCCGAGAAAGGAGAAACCATAGGGTGCAGTGGTGACTGTAGTTTAAATTAACATTTAGACCTGCCTTAAAAAGACAGAGCGGGCCGTGGACTGGATACACCACAAGAGAAATAAATTTATCAGGTAAGCATAAATTATGTTTTCTCTTTTAAGGTGTATCCAGTCCACGGATCATCCATTACTTGTGGGATACCAATACCAAAGCTAAAGTACACGGATGAAGGGAGGGACAAGGCAGGCTTAAATGGAAGGAACCACTGCCTGTAGCACCTTTCTCCCAAAAATAGCCTCCGAAGAAGCAAAAGTATCAAATTTGTAAAATTTTGAAAAGGTATGAAGCGAAGACCAAGTCGCCGCCTTGCAAATCTGTTCAACAGAAGCCTCATTTTTAAAGGCCCAGGTGGAAGCCACAGCTCTAGTAGAATGAGCTGTAATCCTTTCAGGGGGCTGCTGTCCAGCAGTCTCATAGGCTAAGCGTATTACGCTCCGAAGCCAAAAAGAAAGAGAGGTTGCAGAAGCTTTTTAACCTCTCCTCTGTCCAGAGTAAACAACAAACAGTGTAGATGTTTGGCGAAAATCTTTAGTAGCTTGTAAGTAAAACTTTAGTGTTAGGTTTATTTAAGGGGGGTTTGGGTTAGATTAGGGGTATGTGGGTGGTGGGTTGTAATGTTGGGGGGCTTGGGTATTGTATGTTTTTTTTTACAGGCAAAAGAACTGAACTTCTTGGAGCATGCCCCGCAAAGGGCCCTGTTCAGGGCTGGTAAGGTAAAAGAGCTTTGAAATTTAGTTATTTAGAATAGGGTATGGCATTTTTTTATTTTGGGGGGCTTTGTTATTTTATTAGGGGGCTTAGAGTAGGTGTAATTAGTTTAAAATTGTTGTAATATTTTTCTTATGTTTGTAAATATTTTTTTATTTTTTGTAACTTAGTTCTTTTTTATTTTTTGTACTTTAGCTAGTTTATTTAATTGTATTTATTTGTAGGAATTGTATTTAATTAATTTATTGATAGTGTAGTGTTAGGTTAATTGTAGGTAATTGTAGGTAGTTTATTTAATTAATTTATTGATAGTGTAGTGTTTGGTTTAATTGTAACTTAGGTTAGGATTTATTTTACAGGTAATTTTTTAATTATTTTAACTAGGTAACTATTAAATAGTTCTTAACTATTTAATAGCTATTGTACATGGTTAAAATAATTACAAAGTTGCCTGTAAAATAAATATTAATCCTAAAATAGCTATAATATAATTATAATTTATATTGTAGCTATATTAGGATTTATTTTACAGGTAAGTATTTAGCTTTAAATAGGAATAATTTATTTAATAAGAGATAATTAATTTTGTTAGATGTAAATTATATTTAACTTAGGGGGGTGTTAGTGTTAGGGTTAGACTTAGCTTTAGGGGTTAATACATTTATTAGAATAGCGGTGAGCTCCAGTCGGCAGATTAGGGGTTAATGTTTGAAGTTAGGTGTCGGCGATGTTAGGGAGGGCAGATTAGGGGTTAATAAATATAATATAGGGGTTGGCGGTGTTAGGGGCAGCAGATTAGGGGTACATAAGGATAACGTAGGTGGCGGCGCTTTGCGGTCGGCAGATTAGGGGTTAATAAGTGTAGGTAGCTGGCGGCGGCGTTGTAGGGGGCAGATTGGGGGTTAATAAATATAATATAGGGGTCGGCGGTGTTAGGGGCAGCAGATTAGGGGTACATAAGTATAACGTAGGTGGCGGTCGGCAGATTAGGGGTTAAAAAAATTTAATAGAGTGTCGGCGATGTGGGGGGACCTCGGTTTAGGGGTACATAGGTAGTTTATGGGTGTTAGTGTACTTTAGAGTACAGTAGTTAAGAGCTTTATAAACCGGCATTAGCCCAGAAAGCTCTTAACTACTGACTTTTTTCCTGCAGCTGGAGTTTTGTCGTTAGATGTCTAACGCTCACTTCAGACACGACTCTAAATACCGGAGTTAGAAAAATCCCATTGAAAAGATAGGATACGCAATTGACGTAAGGGGATCTGCGGTATGGAAAAGTCGCGGCTGAAAAGTGAGCGTTAGACCCTATTTTGACTCCAAATACCGGAGTTAGCCTAAAACCAGCGTTAGGAGCCTCTAACGCTGGTTTTAGGCTAACGCCAAACTCCAAATCTAGGCCTATGTAAGCAATTCACTAGTAATCACACGTAAGTAGTACTGATCTCAGATGAACATATAAAAATAATATTTGAAGCTTATCTGAGACTTAGGATACATAAGAAAACCATGGCAACTGTGACAAGCTCGGTGAACTATGCATAGAAGTTTAACAGATATATAACTAAATGGATAACTAACACCACTGTAAACATTTATATACTAAGTAGGATCAGTGTGATCCTCATGAACCTTCCTTTAAAGGAGTGAAGATCCCTTTAACAGTAGGTCATCAAGAGTAGTAGAAATTTTACCATATCAGGAGGATATTCAGGGATATTTCAGTATGGCCAAACATCAAAAAGCATTTAAAACTAGTTTAGTATCTACTGCATTTCTAGCTAAATTAGTTAATCCGACAGTAATGGCCTTAATCTAGTATATGCATAATCCCAAATTGTCGGTAAATTAAGGGATTCACAGCCATATAGTCATATAGGTTCCATCTCAAATATGTATTCACTTATATGCAATTAATAAAAAGGAACACGAGTTAACATTGCAGAATGTATAGTATGCAATAGCTATTGTACGCTAAACAAAGAACCTAAGAGGTGTGAAAGGATTGTGTAGATTATAAGAGCCTATAGTGCTGCAGGAGAAGTCTAACTGACATTGTGTGTAAAGTTATAGACCATCTAATCACGTGAGTATCAAGCAATATACGGTAGGTTAATCTAAACACATTATATATGCGGTACATAACATAACCGGTAAGTAGGTATAGCAACTTATGAAATCCCTTTGACAGTAGGTCACCAGGAGTAGCAGAAGTTTTACCATATCAGGTGGACATACAGGGATATTTCAGTATGGCCAAACATCAAAAAGAATTTAAAACTAGTTTAGGAAGGAAAGGATAGAGGGCGCCACATGGTGCAGATCATAAAAATAAATAAAAACAGCAGCAAATGGATCACAAGAATCCTACTCACACAGTGTAAGGCACCAATGTGCAGTATTCGCAGTCTGGAACCACATGTCGTCCGGTAGACCTCTTTCAAGGGATGTCGTCAAGTGGGATTCCTCGTCTCACCAGGGAGAGTCCAGGGAAATCCAAAATGGTGTTATGGGAGCAAATCAGTGTCCAATATGGCTCATACCAAAAAATCCCAAAAAATCCAAATGGATAGTAGTAATATAAAATTGGCCTAGGCCAAAAATGATGCAGCAGATAGAGAGTTAAAAAGTGATAAAATTTAGGGGGGCGGAGCAAGCAGCCGATCAGGATGGACGCACTTCACTGAGGCTCCGTTATCAGACCGGGTGTCCAAGCTTTCAATAGCCTTAAAAAAAAATATTTGGCTTTTTATTAATGCTTAAAACTGTAATCGCCACTCCGGAGTTAATCCCAGATGAAAGCTGGTCGACCTGGAAACTCTCTAACCGAAGTTAGTAACTCTTAGGCTGACGGCCTACATCGCGGCACTTCATCTAAGCGGAAGATCCAGCCAAAAATGGCACCTGATACAACATCAACTTATGCAATATAAGAACAACATAAAGAAGCCACAACACCGACCTCTATAACCGAGCAGGGCAGCCGGATCCCCTTTGGAACAACGCAAGCCACAATCGGTAAGCAATACATGCCGATTATTTCATGCTGCGCACTTGCCTAATTATCAGGGCACACTGACCGCATCAAGGGTATTCAAAAAGGGACTCCACACTACTTAGAAAAATACGGAGGCCACTTCACTGACATTAATAGATGCCTAACACAGCGCATCCCTCCTATATAAAAGTATAAACACAAAATGATCACAGAGGCCCTCGCTATCTGATAGCTGCCACGCACAGACCTATTATTAACAATATATACTTTAAACACCATCACTGCCACTACAGAGACATAAGGGGAAATGACAGATCTCTATACTCGATAGAATGAATTGTGGCATAACAATAAGCTAAACCTCAGGCCTTCTACCCACTAACAATACTACCGATGTTGTTGCTTCTTGCGGATACAGTGACAAGATATATGGGAAATATCTTACTTCAACAACAAAGAGACATTAATTAAATCATCCCACGTCACAGTTAGACAACAGTCCAAATAACCATCATTTATGATTCAACAACTACCATCTAAATTACTCTGGTTTTTCATGTATTAGGCACGTACCCCCATCCCTTTTCCCGCCACACTGAGTAGTGGCGGGTCATATCCTCATCACCTTTTTCTGGAATCGCCCTGTGAGGGTAATACTCCCCAGGGGGTATAGTGCCAACCAACACCGCAAAATTCCTCCTGAATATAGGACACTCTTATAACCACAATGTCACAAAGAAAGAACTCTCGCCAAGACAAACCGCAGAAGAATTCACAAAATACACAAAGCAAAGTACACACTTTCTTTAAGCAGACAGAGCAGAGCACCAAAAGCACTGAAGCTGATCCTTTATAGATTAACCAAGAAGAAGATCAAGAACAAGATACTGTACAATCTGAAGTAGGAAATGATCCAGCTGTAAGCCAGACACATAGTGATGACACGCCGATCACATACCAAGCAATGGCGGCCCTAATTGAACAGGTCAAATCCTGCATCAAAGATGAGTGCGCAGGCCTCAAAAAAGAAATAAGCGAACTAGGTCATAGAGTGGACACTCTTGAAGAACACGAATTTGTTGTATCGCAAAAATTGGCGAGTCTATCTAACAACCAAGCACATCAAATTCAGCATATAACTGACTTAGAAGATAAAATTGATGACTTGGAAAACCGCACTAGAAGAGGCAATCTCCGCTTCCGAGGAATTCCTGAAACAGTGATGAATCAGGAGATCAGAGATTACTTACAAGCTCTATTTAACGAGGCATTGGGTGACACTACTTTAGACAACGAGGAGATTCCCCTAGACAGGGCACACCGTGCACTACGTCCAAAACCACCCGATGATGCCCCTCCAAGGGACGTTGTAGTGCATTTTCAAAACTACAGACAAAAAGAGGCAATATACAACGCAGCAAGAAAGACCCAAATGATCAATTTCCAAGGTCACAAAATTCAAGTATTTCAGGATATTTCCCAAAGAACCTTACAAAAAAGGAGAGACTTTCAAGCTCTGACTTCACACTTGCGGACATTGCATATCCCATATAGATGGGGTTTCCCCACCTCAGTCATAGTCACGAAGAACGGAAAGAAAACTGAATGTTCCTCTTTAACAGAAATAAACAGATTCTGCAACCTACTGAACATTACTCCACCTGATAACCGAACTCTCCCTTCTTCTTATACACAACAAAATAAATTAGACAACCCTAAACCTCAAAGAAGACCAGGCCCTGACACCAACAACAAACAGCCCAAAAGACGACAGATCTCTCAGACCACTTCTGGCGGCATGGACACAGACTCTCCAGGATAAGTAACTATAAATGTCTGAATACTTCCTTTCTAATTATTGTTTTATTTCCTGATCAGCAGCTACACTGTGGAGATCAGGATACCTTATCTCCTACCGATATTTATCTGTAGACAGATAAAAATTGTCCTCCATCGACAATGCTGAAACTATTAACAAGACAAAAGACATTTGATTCTGTGCCGAGATGACTTTGACTAAACCGAACACAGAATTTCACTCTTTGTCTATTACTTAATATGTCTAAAGGTTCTTATTTAAACTCAATACTTTTTGGTGTTCCTATAGAGTTGATTTACGTTATGTTGATTAACATGTTTTACTGCTATTATTGTAGATTATGGCTACCTGCTCTCTTGCAATGGTAACCACATCATTATAAGTAATGCTTTCAAGACCTACCTCCCCTTTAGAGTAACCTAGTTTATTAGATAATTACACAACAAAGATAAATCCAGCTACCTTGCCCCTAACAGTATTTTTTCTTACAGATAGAACTAATCACCGATTTGTGGATAGCTAAACTCCCCAAGATTAGAAACTGTTCCATATTATTATTATTATTTTCAATTTCGCATGTTATAACCTAAATAAGTGTTTATTCTAATACGTACATGTTTCAAAGTAATAATTGACTTTTATGATGCAATTCTGTTAGGACTATGCTCCTGTCAACATTCCTATTTTTTTTAGAATCTAACAGGTCAATTGTGTTTTTGTTTGTTCTATACCGCTAACCTCATTACTGTTATATGTATGCGACACATTGAATCTATCCTGCTCATACAATTGTTATACTACGACTTAACACACTAACCACAATTATATATATGCCCAAATCAGTTAAGTACAATGTTATCGCAGACCAATAGATCAGACAAAACCAGATAGCTCTTCCATTTGCCAAGATCCGATCAAATGGAATACGACTGTTATAAATGGCATAGTTAAGAATAATACCAGGCACGCTATAAGGTAATTAGATTAGATATCACAACTTAGCTTCAGCTAGTGACACTCTCCTAGACAACAAGCCATCACTAAACTCAATGAAGATTTTTGATTCACCCCAACTCATAGAAACACCCGGTCTGTAACTTAAAGCTCCCACATTACACTCACCATAAAGGTCACAATTGGATTTACTACTGTAATCTAATTGAACACCTCTGATACTACTATTGTTATACTTATTCTTACATGCCCCAATCTCGCTTCCTAGAGATTTACTTATCCCTTCTTTCTAAACTTACCCTACTTTTTTCTTCAACTAATATCCCTTCCCTTCAGTATCCCTGCTGGTCCCCACTGACTATCTAAATTATCTCTGCAACTACTAAGTATTAAAGATGACTCAAATAACTCTCCCAAAAATGGATACTTTCCACATAGCTACACAAAATGTCAAAGGTTTTCTCTCAGCAGAGAAAAGATCTATCGACTTTCACGACTTTTACAAAAAAAAGATAGATATCATACTAACTCAAGAAACTCACTTTAAGAAAAACCATGAGCCCATATTATCTAAGAGATACTACGACCAACATTTTTGTAGCTCAGGCACACATAAGAAAAATGGCGTGAGCATTTCATTTAGACGAAATTTCAACTTTGAACTTCTACAGAAACATTCTGATAAAGACGGCAGAATCCTGATCCTAGTGGGCTTATGCTATGGTGCTCCGATAACCTTAGTTAACATTTACGCTCCAAACAAACCAACCCCACAGTTCTACAAACCCCTTACCAACATAATACTGGACATAGCTAAAGGCCCAATTATTGTTGGAGGAGACCTTAACTTTCCCTTAAACCCAATACTAGACACATCCACCGGGAGATCTTACATGCGCAATAATATCCTCAAATCCAACTATACAGCCCTACAAACCATCAACCTTTTTGACACATGGAGAACAGTACACACAGATAAAAGAGACTACACATTTTTCTCACACCCATAACATTCCTACTCCAGATTGGACTACATTCTATGTGATCAGACCCTCCTCTCTAACCTCATACACTCAAAGATCACTCATACCTCTTGGTCTGATCATAGTATGGTTTCTACTATATTCAATTGGTCTAATAAACCCCAAAACACATTTAACTGGAGACTCAACGACCATCTACTCACTGACCACGAGACAATAGAAAACATTAGAGAACACACAGACGAATATTTTTCCCTAAACAAACCAGAAGATATGTCATTCGCAAACAATTGGGAGGCCTATAAGTGTTACATTCGAGGAGTTATCATCAAACATAATGCCCAACAACGTAAAAAACACACAGCCCAATACACCTCTTTAACTAAAGAATTATCAACATGCGAAACAGCACTCAGAGCAGACCCCTCCTCTACCCATAACCTTGCTAAACTGACAAACGCAAGAGAAAAGCTTAATAACTTCCTTATACAGAAAGCTCATATGAGGGCAATGACCACTAAATCCAAGTTCTTCATAGAAAACAATAAAGCGGGGCGACTACTAGCCAGATCTCTCAAAAAGAGGAGAATCTCTAGCTATATTAAAACAATTAGGAATCACACAGGGGGGACCGCCCACACAAATGAAGAAATTACTAATGCATTTGTCTCTTACTATACAAACCTATACAATATACAAGGTTCCTCAACTCAAGATAAAAGAAGAAACTTAGAACCATACTTAGCCTCTATAGACACACCGTCCATAACTGACGAAAACAAACTACTATTAGATTCCCCTATCACCCTTCGCGTCATTACTTCAGTAATACAATCTTTACCAAACGGCAAATCACCAGGCCCAGATGGCCTTACGGCTAAATTTTATCAACTATTACAAAAACAGATAAGTCCCCACCTCCTATCACTCTATACTGATATAGACGATGGAAATACTCTCCCTAGCTCCCTTTTAGAAGCATTGATCACAGTCTTCCCAAAACCAGGTAAATCAAGTGACATAGTGGGTAATTACAGACCAATATCTCTGATAAACATAGATATGAAAATTTATTCCAAAATCCTAGCTAACCGAATGAGCTCAATATTACCTAACATCATACACCCAGACCAGGTGGGTTTTATTAGAGGTCGAGAGGCGAAAGATAATACCATAAGACTACTTCACTCTATACATCACGCATCCTATAATCATACACCACTAATTTTACTCTCCACAGATGCTGAGAAAGCATTTGACAGGGTGGACTGGCATTTCATGTGGTCTACCCTGTCAAAATTTGGCTTTTCCGAAAAATTTATACACAGAATACAAGCCCTCTACCATAGCCCAAATGCTAAAGTCAGAATAAACAACACCATCTCACAGCCCTTCCCTATTTCCAATGGTACTAGCCAAGGCTGTCCACTCTCCCCCTTGTTATTTGCCCTCACAGTCGAAATACTAGCTTTACAAATAAGAAACAATAAATATATTCAAGGTTTACAATTTGGAGACATTAATCAGAAATGCCTCTTGTTTGCAGACGATATAATTCTTACATTACAAACTCCAAATACCTCTCTACCGGCTCTTATAACAACACTAGAAAAATATAAAGAAGTCTCCAACTTCTCCATTAATATGGAGAAATCGGGACTGATGCCTCTTAACCTGACGTCCGAGGAAATACAGTCCATATCATTAAGAACAAAATTTGCACTATCAGAAAAACTTAAATACCTAGGGTTGACAATCCCCAAAGATACCAATAAGCTGTTCTCAGATAACTATACAGTCCTTCAGAATAATATTAAAAATCTGTTGGAGTCATGGCATAGACAGGGACATCTATCATGGCTAGGTCGGATTAACACAGTTAAAATGATGGTAATCCCCAAATACCTATATCTATTCCAAACCCTACCTATGACTATGCCTAAAAGTTACCTTCAAACTCAACAAAAGTTGATATATTCCTTTATCTGGTCCTATAAACGCCTGAGGATTGCTCAACATACGCTGTACCTTAGCAAAACAGATGGCGGCCTTAATGTCCCTAATCTAACAAACTACTATAAAGCCACACAGTTAACTAGAATAGTAGCCTGGAATCACTCCACACCATCAAATATATGGATACAAATGGAGAGTTATTTATCACAAGTTAGCCATATGAGAGATTTACCATGGATCCCCAGGGACTCTAGACCTCATATAATTCAATATAATGAATACATTAGGACAACCCTAGCTGTTTGGGACGAAACGATCACACGTATAAAGGGTATATCAACACAAATTTCACCTTTGACCCCTGTCCTCCGATACCACTTATTTTTAAAACACAGCCTCCACACTCATGTTAATGATAATAAACTTTTGCTAAATCTTCCAATATACCTAATAACTACACCTCTTGGAATCAAAGACAGAATTACACTTAATGAGGAATTGGGACCGCCCTTTCACAACTGGTACGCATACCTCCAAATCAGACATGCCATTAATCACAGCCCACATAAACAAGACATACTGAGACCACTGACCGTATTCGAACAACTATGCACCAACCCAAAAAACATGAAGGCTCACCTATCTCAGATATATAAAATCCTCAGAGGTTCTTTCCCAGAGAAACGCCGAACATACCTATCAAGATGGTCAGAAGAACTACATATAGAACTAGACAATGAGACCTGGACACAAGGCTTTCGCCACACACACTCCTCATCAACCTCATTAATCATGTCTGAACTAAATTATAAGATTCTAGCCAGATGGTATTTGACCCCTCAGCGCCTACGAATTATTTACCCCACGGCTTCATCCAGTTGCTGGAGAAGATGTGGAGATGAGGGTACACTCACCCACATCTGGTGGTCATGCCCAAATCTCGGTGACTTCTGGACTCAGATAGAAAGGCACATAAACAAAGTCCTAAATATGGATATAGCAGTATCTCCACAGATTGTTCTCCTCAACCACATACCAAAACTCCCTTGTCTTTACCGCAAAAAACTTTTACTTTTAATGTTAACTTGTGCAAAGAGGCTAATACCTAGGTTAAGGAAAACACAAGAGAAACCTACTATAGCTCAATGGAGATCGGAGGTTAATCATGTCATCACACTAGAAAAGATGCATTATTGTTACCAAGGGAAACAGGATACGATACTAAACATACAACTCATCTGGGAACAAAGTGTTCTCACTGACCTATAAGTCATCCATGACATAGGAATTGGATGGGTTAGACCGGCAGGGATACTGTCTCCCCTCCTACACCTCTCCTCTAACTTACTAATCCCCCCCTTCTACCTTCTCTACCCACTATACCCTCTGCTATTTTACCTCACCTTTTAATATGAATGTTGAATTATGGTTTATGTCTCTCACTAAGTATTTTGAAAAACTCAAAGAAAATTTGGTCGTTGACTGTATACAATATCATTTTTTTTTGTATAATACTACAAACTGATATCTCATATTATAATGATAATTATATGTTTTGTCAATTGTCAATGTACCGATTTTCAATAAAAATTATTTGAACAAAATGAAAAAAAAAAAAAAAAAAAAGTGATAAAATGTATTCCAAATTAAAAACAACAGCAACACGTTTCTCATTGTTCAACACAATTATTTTTATCTTTATAGTTCATTTACTTTTGTCATCACTAATCTTTGTAATACCTATCCTAGGCACATCTTATAAGTGCTTTAGTGACATCATCACTGAAGCACTAGTTATTGTTTATAAAACTAGTTTAGCATCCACTGCATTTCTAGCCAAATTAGGTAATCTGATATTTATGGCCTTAATCCAGTATATGCATAACCCCAAATTATAGGTAAATTAGGGGATTCAGAGCAATATAGTCATATAGGTTCAATCTCATATATGTATTCACTTATATACAATTAGCGAAAAGGAACACCAGTTAACAGTGTGAAATGCAAAGTATGCGATAGTAATTGGACATTGAACTAAGAACCTAAAAGGTGTGATAGGATTGCGTAAATTGTAATAGCCTATAGTGCTGCAGGAAAAGCCTAACTGACATTGTGTGCATAGTTATAGACAATCTAACCACATTAGTGTCTTGCAATATGCGGCATGTTAGTCCAAACATTGACATCAGAAGTGACAGGTTTTATCAGGTAGCATAGAGGCAATCACAGTTAAACAAACAGAGCTTGGACTAGTTACTATACTGTAGATGTTTCAGCTAATACATGTTAGTCACTGAAGTGGTGTTCTCATTTCTGTACATACTTTAGCAACAGTGCTTTGCTTGTGGTGGCTCAGAGGGGTATTGTGTAGGCAGCAAATTTTCTGTTCGGCCAGCCACATGGGTGTCATATCTGGATAAGCGAGCAACGCCATCTTGGCCGCATAGCTCCTCAATGTCGGATCTTAAGATGCAAAAATGAGTATCAGCTTTGTCAAGAAGGTCCCTCAGGATAGAAGCAAGGTGTATGGAGGATTCCTCCATCTCATAGGCTTGATAGATAAAATATAAAGATTTCTAAAACAGCATATAGAAAGGCTTTAGTGACCAGGTTTCAGGAGCTCTCCTAAAACACGTCTTTCCTCTATGATAGTTGGCTCCGCCCCCCTTTGTAGTGTAAATTTTAATTATTTGAGTAGGGTTAGGTGTTTAAATATATACTATATTTAATTTAATTTGTAGTTTTATGTAATTTTAGTATAAAAGTTAGGTTAGATTAATTTTTATTTTAATATAGTTTAATGTAATATTAGTTTAAAAGATAGGTTGGATTAATCATTAATTTAATATAGTTTAATGTATTTTTATTATAATAGGGTAGGTTAATTAATAGTTTAATGCAATTTTATTATAATAGTTAGGGTAGATTAATTAATAGTTTAATATAGTTTAATGTAATTTTATTATAAAAGTTAGGGTAGATTAATTAATAGTTTAATATAGTTTTATATAGTTTAATTTAAATCTAAAGATACATTTAAATGTATTATAAAATAGGGATGAGTTAATACTTAATATAAAGTTAGCAAGTTGTTTAGGGGTTAATAGGTTAATTTAGTTTATGGCGATGTGGGGGGCTGGCGGTTTAGGGGTTAATATGTTTAGTAAGTGGTACTGATGTGGGAGGTCAGTGGTTAATAACTTTATTTAGTTGCGGTGGGCTCCGGGAGTGGCGGGATAGGGGTTAATACTTTTATGTAGGTGGCGGTGGTGTCGGACGGCAGATTAGGGGTTAATAAGTATAATGTAGGTGGCGGCGGTGTAGGGGTGGCAGATTAGGGGTTAATAAGTATAATGTAGGTGGCGGCGGTGTCGGGGTGGCAGATTAGGGTTTAATAAGTATAATGTAGGTGGCGGCGGTGTATGGGGTGGCAGATTAGGGGTTAATAAGTATAATATAGGTGGCGGCGGTGTAGGGGGCAGCAGATTAGGGGTGTTTAGACTCGGGGTACCTGTTAGGGTGTTAGGTGTAAACATAACTTTTATTATACCATAGGAATCAATGGGATATCGGGCAGCAGCGAACATAAGCTTTCGCTGCTTTCAGGGTCCCATTGATTCCTATGGCATCCGCCGCCTCCAAGGCGGCGGATTGAAAACCAGGTACGCTGGGCCAGAATAGTGGCGAGCATACCTGGTAGTTATTTGATAAGTAGCAAAAGTAGTCAGATAGTGCCGAATTTGAATTCGGAACATCTGTAGTGATGTAACCATTGATCTGTGTCGGACTGAGACCGGCGGATCGTATGTTATGTCACAAAATTCTACTTTTGCTGGTCTGTAGCCTTTGATAAAATAAGGGTAATCAAGCTCTCCACAATTACGCTGCGGAATTCTAGCGTATTTGCGGTTGACGGCTTGATAAATAGGCCCCCATGAGTTCTAATCAGCATGGTTTTAGGAGAAATAGATCATGTCAAACTAATCTAATTAGATTCTATTTAGATTCTACGAGGAAGTAAGTAAAAATATAGATAAAGGGGAATCAGTTGATGTGATATACTTAGATTTTGCATAGGCATTTGATACAGTACAAAATGAAGGGACTGGGAATAGCTGAAAATGTTAGCTCATGGATAAGTAACTGGATAAAAGATAGGGAGCAGCGAGTAGTAGTAAATGGATCATACTGATCAGTACTGGGCCCTGTTCTTTTAAATATTTTTATAAATGACTTGGAGCAAGGATTAAATAGCGACATCTCTATTTTTGCAGATGATACTAAGTTAAGTAAGGTCATTAGGTCAGAGCAGGATGAACTTTCCTTACAAAGGGATCTGCAAAAATTAGTATGGGCAAGTAAATGGAAAATGAGATTTAATACGGGAAAATGCAAGGTTCTACATTTTGGAAGTAAAAATAAGCAGGCAATGTATTTTTTAAATGGGACAAGACTTAGCCAAACAGAGGAGGAAAGGGATTTGGGAGTAATAATAGATAACAAGCTAAAGATGGGTGCACAATGCAGGGCAGCGGCTTCAAAGGCTAATAAGATACTAGCATGTATTAAAAGAGGCATTGATTCAATGGAGGAAAGCATAATTATGTCACTATATGAAGCCCTGGTAAGACCTCACCTTGAGTATGGAGTGCAGTTCTGGGGACCGATTACAAAAAAAGATATTGCAGAACTAGAAAAAGTTTAGAGAAGGGCCACAAAGCTAATAAGGGGATTGGAAAATGTAACCTATGAGGAGAGGCTAGCCGAACTGGGTCTGATTTCTTTAGAAAAAAAGGCGCTTGAGAGGTAACATGATTACTTTATATAAATATATTCAAAGCCCATATACAGATGGCAGAAGCTCTGTTTATTCCAAGAAAATTGGAATTAGTAACCCCCTTTTAGTGGGGTTATTTAAGCTTAACTGGAGCTTTCTGTAAGTATTTTAGACTTGTATAGGTTGAACTTGATGGACTTCGGTCTTTTTTTCACCTTATCTACTATGTTACTATATATAATGGTGATGTCTTGTCAGTGCTCAGTCCTTCCCATAGGCAGACAAGCTTCATTGATCTCAAGGTTCTGGATGGTCCTAAATTGAGGGAGAGATGAAAACTCTTCATAGATTCATAGAAGATGGCATTGATCCTTCTCTAATTTGGCTGGGGACCCGTCATTTGTTTTTTCATCCAGGGAGGGGGAAGATTTGTCACTTCTGCTACCACAGCCTATATAAATCCGGTGTGGGCTAACTTACTAACTTTCCACAGGAGAGAGGGAATCTGATACCCGGTACTAATGCAGACTGACTTGTATGCCTCTTTCATATTATGAATAACCAGTTATCTTCTAGTTATCTTTATTTTCATAATAGTAATTCAATGTTAGAAGTTGATGGTACTTGATCAAAATATGTGAATGTGAACTGTAGTATTGCCTATGCTTCTCCAAGATTTTGTTTTGAGATGGGGCAAGAAAATGTAATGTGGGGGTTCCTGGGAGGAATATGGTATGAGCTCCCAAAATATATTAATGGTAGTGAATAGTTGCATGTGGTGGTTCTTAGCAGGGACCCTCTATATATTACAAACGCAGGCGCTATATTATAGGGCTGCTCTCTCTTGATACCAATAGTTGTCCTTACTGGGAAACTTGACAGGAGCTGCTGACCATGGATGGGTTAGAGATATCAAAGGTCAGGGAAGGCAGCACTCTAATCATCCTACAGCTTTAATTATTGGGCAACAGCTTCCTTATCTATTGTGTCATATTTTACAGGAGATAATTTATAGGTTTATACATATGACCTGCTTAGTGCACGGAGGTCTAATCTCTATACTTTACCATAGTCTTCTGGGGTCCTAGTCTAGGATCACAAACAGTCCTTGTCCCGCAGACAGAGGCTGGGTCCATAGGTTAGGACAAGTGCACTTATAAAAAGGCTCCATATCTATGTGCTGTGCCATTAATACTTCAGTTATGTGTACAGTATTTTCTTTTTACCTCACTGTTGCCATTCTAAAGAAATGTGGAATCCTTACCCGGTTTATTTAGGCAATTAGGTATGAATACATCAATAATAGTCTGTACGTGTATAATTATATTACAGTGTTTTGCTCTTTAGGTGTTACATTGTTCCCATTTTGGGTGGTGTGTGTATCTTAGGGCTTCCCCTAGCATTAATAATCATCAAGGTTTGTTGTTCTCTGTAATATATTTCAAGTTAAGAAGTATTAGTCCCCAGTATTTATCCTAACAAGTGACCACATAGTAACCATCATCAGGTTCGATAGTTAGCACCCTTTATCTTATAAGTGGTTACGATAGTAATTGCATAATATATTAAGTTGAATATACTCTTTTACTTCATTTTCTATTATATCTAATTCTGCTAAGGTCCAAGAGTGGCCATTGTTATTATAATTCCTCTTGCTTATATCAATAGTATAGCAAGGTCCAAAAATGACCCTCTAATTATGTGAGGAACATATGCTAGAGAATTAAATAGTTCCATTATAATAAAGAATTGTGCCTCTCATATTGTATGCTAATACTCTAAGTATTCCAGATTAAAGTATCAACCCTACTAGGCAGTATATCCTGACAAAGGGGTACTACAGACATCTCAATAAGCATAATAAGCATAATACAAATCTAAGGTATCAATTTGGTTTACCATACTTGCACTAAGAATGGCTATTACAATACTTTTCATTTGTTATGATTCTTTTGCATAAGTTCTACTAACCAATTCTTGGGTAATTCTCTGGAGTGTTATCTTTGTATTTAGATGTGTGATCTCAGAGGTTACTTGTATATTTTTTTTTAATTTTTTTTTTTTTAGTTAAACATAGAAGTTTTATTCAATATGAAGAACAACCAGAACTTGTGTATTTTTTATCTGTCATTCTGTACAGAGGATTGTTTTTGTAGAAATGGTATTTCTGATGACATAACAAGAATGTTGTATTACTAAATACCTTAAATAAAAAACTTTCGGCTAGATTACGAGTTTTGCGTTATGAGTAAAAAAGCAGCGTTAAGGCTCATAAGGTCTTGTAGGTACAGCTGTACCGCACACTTTTTTGGCCGTACCGCAAATTAAAGTAAAGTAAGTAAAGTCTTTTTTTAATGGGACTTCCATAGCGCCGATATTACAAGCTTTTTTTTGTAGGCCAAAAAGTGAGCGGTACAGCCTATCCTGCAAGATTCGTAATGCATTCTAAAGTCAGTAGTTATGAGTTTTACACTACAAAGCTGTACCATAAAACTCATAACTAAAGTGTTACAAAGTACACTAACACCCATAAACTACCTATTAACCCCTAAACTGAGGCCCTCCCGCATCGCAAACACTAAAGAGCAGCATAAAAGTCATTAATGCTTTAAAAACATTTATTAAAATCAGGTTAAAACAAGCTATCGGGTTTGCGCACGTGTAAGGTGTTAGTTTTATTTTTGGACTCCATTGGAGTATATAGGGGAATACGTTAATGCTGTCGCAATATTAGAAAATTGTTTTACTTTCTACTTTTAATATGCGCGCTACCAGACGGTCGCAAAAAGTTTACTTCTAGTGAAGCTAACATTCGAACGCTAAATAGCATCCCACTTGTAATCTAGCCCTAAGATAGCATGCTAATTTATTACAAGACAGCAAAAACTATTGTAATTACAAAGTATTTTATGTCAGGGCCCCTGGGCCACCTAATCGCAAGCCAGATATGGTGAAAATATTGCACTAAAATCCCTGTCACCCTTTAATGCAGCATTCCAAGTCCAATTAATAATCCCTACTAATAAATATCTCAATATCTAGGCGATGTACTTCAGAGTTGTCAGTTTTCAGTGATTTTGCACATATTACAAAACAGGCAAATTTTGATTGCATTCCAATCTTACTTGCTATTGAGAAAGCAGATTGTTCTGTTTCTACTCAAAAGGACATAAAACATCTCATGTTTTGGTGTAAAGATTATGCTTTGTCCCTCACTCCCTGTAACCTAGGTTTTAAAAATGCTGCAAATGTCCTAACCTAGTTATGTGATGTGCAGCATTTGCTTTGAGTCCTCTCTAGGGAGTGTGGCTCAAGCACAATTTTACACAGAAGCAAAATGTGTTCAATGTTTTTTAAACAGTAGATGCATTACCATGGGACCCGTGATCCTTTTCTTTAATCTCATTAATTACATGTAAGCCAATGTTTCCAAATAATATATATAAACTATATTTTCTATATTTTTGTCAAAACCTTTAGGGCTTTAAAAAGTATTTAAAAAATAACTTCTTTCAGCTAAATAAATGTAAGGATACTGAGGTCTCTAATGTTCATAGACACAGATAATGATGCCACTCCAACAACTACATGTGTGCCCTTTGAAAACTCAAAAGAGCTTCTTGGTCCTTTCAAAACTTAGGGCTCAATATGTATTAAGTAGCAGATGCAGCTTTTGAGCACTTGTGAGGCAGGGTTTTGACCACTGCTTCTGCCATCTTTGCCACATCTGAAGTGAAAGACGTAAAATACCCTGAATATGTTTGTTCAGGGTGATTGAGAGGCCCTGCTCTCTAACGATCGGTCATGTTAGAGCAGGGGGCAGCATTGCAAAGCAAGGCGCGAAGGTGGGAGGACAGGTTCCCAAGTCAGGAACCTTGTCCATCCACAACGATTAATATATAAATAGAAATAAAAAAGTAATATAAGGCATTCTATGGTAAACATAAGTCATTATACATATATAGAATGAAAAGTGATTTTTTTTTTGTTCATATAACAAGAAATACGTTAAATTCTGGCACATTATTACTCCTCTTCTCATGTGAAGTAGGAGTTAGAGGCAAGGATGATTATCTCACTACACTATGGGCTAGATTCCAAGCGGAGTGTTGTTTGCACCACAGAGTACTCATGTTCTGCCTGTCGCATCTATGCCTGGAATTGATTCTTGGACATCCAGTCTCTGGCCAGTTGCCTTACCTCCTGAGCCACTGGAGCATTCAGTTGCTGAACTATGTTGCTGACCTTACCTGTTTTGACCTCGCCTTTGGATCACAATTCTGCCTGTCTTTGCCTGGAAGTGTTTTGACCCTTGCCTGGACTTAGTTACTCTGACTTCAGATTATGTACTGTCTTCTGCTGACCTTTGGCCTGAATATCTGCTCTGCTTGCTCCCACTACTGTTTTGGCCACGTCTTGGGTTTCATCTTCTGTGCTAAGACTGTGTTATAAGTGTACCTTCCCTTCCTGGACAGACAATATACTACCAGTGAAACACGCTTTGAGTGTTAAAACCACTAGAAGTATTTTTTTTGCACTCAGAGATTCGTGCTAGTTTTACGAGTTGAAAGTAAAAGGTTTGTGCTCTCATGTTCATAACGTTGTGGTAACAAATAGACTTTGAGAAGTTGTGAATGCAAAATCGCTTTCCCCATAGACTTCAGTGAATGCAAGTGGTTACTTAAAAGTGCATCATAAAAAGATAATATTACATATTTCATAATCCAATGTTCTGCACATAGCAGAATATGTTCTATTTATTCTTAAAGATATATTTAAATATGCACTAACCGGCCACTTTATTAGGTATGCCTTGCTAGTACCAGGTTGGACTCCCTTTTGCCTTCAGAACTGCCTTAATTCTTCATGGCTTAGATTCAACAGGGTGTTGTAAACATTCCTCTGAGATTTTGGTCCTTATTGACTTGATTGTCGGCTGCACATCCATGATGCGTATCTCCCATTCCACTACATCCCAAAGGTGCTCTATTGCATTGAGATCTGGTGACTGTGGAGGCCATTCGAGTACAGTGAACTCATTGGGGCCAATTTATGAAAGTGCGAGCAGACATGATACAATGTAATTCAGCCCCATTGTCATGTTCAAGAAACCAGTTTGAGATAATTTGAGCTTTGTGACATGGTGCATTATCCTGCTGGATGTACCCACCAAAATATGGGTACACTGTAGTCATAAAGGGATGGACATGATCAGCAACAATACTCAGTTAGGCCGTGGCATTTAAACGATGCTCAATAGGTACTTATGAGCCCAAAATGTGCTAAGAAAATATATCCCACACCATTACACCACCACCAGCCTGAACTGTTGAAACCTTCCATGCTTTCATGTTGTTTATGCCAAATTCTGACCCTACCATCTGAATGTTGCAGTTTAAATCAAGACTCATCAGACCAGGCAACTTTTTTCCAATCTGCTATTGTCCAATTTTGGTGAGCCTGTGCGAATTGTAGCCTCAGTTTCCTGTTCTTAGCTGACAGGAGTGGCACCCAGTGTGGTCTTCTGCTGCTGTAGCCCATCTGCTTCAAGGTTCGATGTGTTGTGCATTTAGAGATGGTATTCTGCATACCTTGTTTGTAACAAGTGATTTTTTTGAGTTACTGTTGCCTTTCTATTATTTCGAACCAGTCTGCCCATTCTCCTCTGACCTATGACATTAACAAGGCATTGTCATCCACACAAATTGCTGGGAATTTTCTCTTTTACACAGTTTTTTAAATACTTAGACCAGCCTGTCTGGCACCAACAACGATGCCACGTCCAAAGTGACTTAAATCCCCTTTCTTCCCCATTCTGAGGCTCGGTTTGAACTTCAGCAAGTCGTCTTCAGCACGTCTAGATTCCTAAATGCATTGAGTTGCTGCCATGTGATTGGCTGATTAACAATTTGTGTTACCAAGCAATTGAACAGGTGTACCTAATGAAGTGGCCAGTGAGTGTATATATCAGATGGATTTTTGCACAAATATGTTTTTTAAACATATATATATATATATATATATATATATATATATATACATATATAAATCAACTTGTAATACGAGCGGAATTTAACTTGCACGCACAAGGGCCGTGAAAACCAGATATCACTTGTGCACAAATTATACCTTGCCACTTGTAATCTAGCCCTATATGACTAAACAATGCAGTTAATTGGACTAGACATATATAATTATACAGACACTGTTTTGGAATTTACTTTTTTATCCTATATCCATCTCAGTTCTTTATTTCCTGGTTTGTCTGGACTTAGTGACCTTTGATCTGTGACATCACAAAAACACAAAAAACAAATGGTTAGGGAAAAATCTGATTGCTATGTCTGTCACCTTGGAATAATAGCAAAATATGTTGCTTCTTTATATAAGAAATACTTTCAACAGTGGGGCAAAAAGTAAAATAATGTAACTTAATAGCTAGCAAGATTTGACAATTCTTGGAATTACTAACCTATAGAAAGTGCAGATAAAATAGCTGAAAGATCTTAAATGCACATTCTAAATTATAGTACTTTAGTGGTGTGAAATGTGTCAAATGCAGATTTTTTAAAAATGTATTAAGAATTAAATACAATTATTCTCAGCCCATGCTTATTCTAACAATATCCCAGAAAGATATTTACATTTATTTATTCATATTTATACATATGAAGGCATTATACAGCTAAGAATAACAATTGCTGGAATACTTTTGTTTTTCCAAATATGTGTAATTAAAGTACATATACAATAGACTCATTAGTAACAATATAGACTGTGGTACATAAAGCATATTTATTTAATTTGTGTTATTGTTTTTTTCTTTTCAAAAGGGTGCAATAATTTACATTTTGTAAGTATATGTACTTTCTAATTGAACGTTCCTTTTTTTCTTTACTTAGCAGGATAGGAAACCCAATTTTTTTTTTTTCTTTCGTGATTCAGATAGAGCAGGCAATTTTAAGCAACTTTCTAATTTACTTCTATTATCCATTTGTCTTCATTCTCTTTGTATCTTTATTTGAATAGCAGGAATGTAATGACGATTATTGGTTCAGCACCTGGGTAGCGCTTACTGATTGGTGACTAAATGTATCCACCAATCAGCAAGAGCTATCTAGGTGCTGAATGGGCCGGCTCCTAAGCTTGCATTCCTGCCTTTTCAAATAAAGATACCAAGAGAACAAAGAAAAATTGATAATAGGAGTAAAAAGAAAATTGCTTAAAATCGCATGCTCTATCTGAATCATGAAATAAAAGATGTGGGTTTCCTATCGGTTTAACTGTTGCTGCTTTCTCTGCCATGCAAATAATATTTAAAGAGTAAAGTAAAAAATAAACTTTCATGCCTTTTTAAACCACTTTCCAAATTACTTCTTTTATCTTATTTTACTTTGTTCTTTTGAGATCATTTGTTTAAAAGCATCAATACACTACTGGGAGCTAGCTGTGGCTTGGTGACTGTACACAAATGCCTTTGGCCATTGGCCTACACAATGTTTTCATGTAGCACGCTTGATGTGCATATGCCTCTATAGCTATTTACAGCCTTCTTTAGCATCAAAGGGGTTGACACTTCACTCATTTAATGGATTGTATAAACAAATGTGTAATAAAGGTGTAGTACTGAATGGTCACCTGTCTCCGTTAGCTTTGTGGTTCCAGTGAGTGCTTATAGTGGTTGTCACCTTGCTCTCTTCTCCTTGTCTGTGTGCTGCAAGATGCAGAAAGGGAATTAAACAGCTCTCTGTGAAACACCTGACAAATAGCCTCAGAAAAAGCATTTCATTTGAATGAATCAAACAAGGAGCAGGGTATAAAGTGTCAGGATGGCTAAAAATAAAGGGATAAAACCAAACACAAGTGAAGCATGTTTAGATAAAAAAAAAACTTAAAAAGTGTTAACAGAAAAATACATTTTGGGCCAGATTACAAGTGGCGTGCTATTTAACGCTTTCGCTTGAGCGTAAAACTTGTGTCGGGTTTTGTGTGTATTAAAATTTAAAAGTAAAAAGTTTGCGCATGAGTGAAACTGGACAGGCGCTAACCAAATATCGCTACCGCAGTAGCATATTCTCCGAATAGAAGTCAATGGAGAGCACAGAAGAAAATAAACCTAACACCTATCGCTCGCACGCTAACCCGACAGTAGTAATAAATATTTCACATTTTAATATTCTTCATATACAGGATAATGTAATTTTTATTGTAAAGTATTATATATATATATATATATATATATATGTACCTACAACTGAATATATATTATTATAGATATATACATACATATACAGGGAGTGCAGAATTATTAGGCAAGTTGTATTTTTGAGGATTAATTTTATTATTGAACAACAACCATGTTCTCAATGAACCCAAAAAACTCATTAATATCAAAGCTGAATAGTTTTGGAAGTAGTTTTTAGTTTGTTTTTAGTTATAGCTATTTTAGGGGGATATCTGTGTGTGCAGGTGACTATTACTGTGCATAATTATTAGGCAACTTAACAAAAAACAAATATATACTCATTTCAATTATTTATTTATTTTAATTATTATTATTATTATTAATTATTAGTGAAACCAATATAACATCTCAACATTCACAAATATACATTTCTGACATTCAAAAACAAAACAAAAACAAATCAGTGACCAATATAGCCACCTTTCTTTGCAAGGACACTCAAAAGCCTGCCATCCATGGATTCTGTCAGTGTTTTGATCTGTTCACCATCAACATTGCGTGCAGCAGCAACCACAGCCTCCCAGACACTGTTCAGAGAGGTGTACTGTTTTCCCTCCTTGTAAATCTCACATTTGATGATGGACCACAGGTTCTCAATGGGGTTCAGATCAGGTGAACAAGGAGGCCATGTCATTAGATTTTCTTCTTTTATACCCTTTCTTGCCAGCCACGCTGTGGAGTACTTGGACGCGTGTGATGGAGCATTGTCCTGCATGAAAATCATGTTTTTCTTGAAGGATGCAGACTTCTTCCTGTACCACTGCTTGAAGAAGGTGTCTTCCAGAAACTGGCAGTAGGACTGGGAGTTGAGCTTGACTCCATCCTCAACCCGAAAAGGCCCCACAAGCTCATCTTTGATGATACCAGCCAAAACCAGTACTCCACCTCCACCTTGCTGGCGTCTGAGTTGGACTGGAGCTCTCTGCCCTTTACCAATCCAGCCACGGGCCCATCCATCTGGCCCATCAAGACTCACTCTCATTTCATCAGTCCATAAAACCTTAGAAAAATCAGTCTTGAGATATTTCTTGGCCCAGTCTTGACGTTTCAGCTTGTGTGTCTTGTTCAGTGGTGGTCGTCTTTCAGCATTTCTTACCTTGGCCATGTCTCTGAGTATTGCACACCTTGTGCTTTTGGGCACTCCAGTGATGTTGCAGCTCTGAAATATGGCCAAACTGGTGGCAAGTGGCATCTTGGCAGCTGCACGCTTGACTTTTCTCAGTTCATGGGCAGTTATTTTGCGCCTTGGTTTTTCCACACGCTTCTTGCGACCCTGTCGACTATTTTGAATGAAACGCTTGATTGTTCGATGATCACGCTTCAGAAGCTTTGCAATTTTAAGAGTGCTGCATCCCTCAGCAAGATATCTCACTATTTTTTACTTTTCTGAGCCTGTCAAGTCCTTCTTTTGACCCATTTTGCCAAAGGAAAGGAAGTTGCCTAATAATTATGCACACCTGATATAGGGTGTTGATGTCATTAGACCACACCCCTTCTCATTACAGAGATGCACATCACCTAATATGCTTAATTGGTAGTAGGCTTTCGAGCCTATACAGCTTGGAGTAAGACAGCATGCATAAAGAGGATGATGTGGTCAAAATACTCATTTGCCTAATAATTCTGCACTCCCTGTATAACAGTATCAAATATATATAGAAATTTAAATGTAATAATATAAATTCTATATGAAGAACATAGGAATATAAATCATCAATTAGTGATGTAATTGGTGCTTTAGATATTACAATTTCTTTGTGTAGGATCATTTTAAAGTTTGCCACCACTGATGCCATTGATGATGTCATAAGTTATGTCACTATTGATGTAATTGATGATGTCATAACAATGTCATGTGGGATGTAATCAGTGGTGTCATTGATGATGTCATGCAAAATACCCACAGCATGGGACAGTTTAAGTTTGGAATTTCCTTGCTTTTTTAACATTTGATTGAAAGCTTAAACTCTAGACATTACATTTTTAAGGGACAGGGCTCTGGTCTGGTAGCGCGAGCGAGCTACATTCAGTTCAAAGTGATTAAACTGCACGCCAGTGAAGCGCTTTTGAAACCCAAGACCCAATCAGAAGTGCCTGGAGAGGAAACTATGTAAGTGCAACTTTGATAGAAAAAAAATCTCTCAAACCTTTTGATTTTGAAAGCTGCCACTAAGATAATGTTATATAATTCTGTACTAGGTGCAGAATTATATAACATTATTTTTTTGAATTTACTGTCCCTTTAATATAGTCAATGAATTTATAAACTTATACAGCAAAAGTTACCATAACTAATATGATTGCTAATATTCAGTCTTTATAGCAGATACTGTTTCAATGTCTTCTAACTGGTAAAAGGGTCCTACAAAACAGAGGAATTCAAAATCTAGAGAAGACAGATGAGAACTAGGAGACCACTTTGGGCCCAAACTAAAGGTTAAACCTTTATTTTATACTTTTATATAATTACTAACTTAGATAAAGTGCTAGTTTTAACAAGATCATGCAAAAATAGGGGAAGTTACACTTAAATATAAGTTAATTAAAAGCAGACTTTAATGAATAGGATACAAGTCCTATATAACTATAATGGATAAAGCATGGTAAAATGTGAACTAACAAGAATAAGAGCTGTAAGTAGAAAAATAATAGGAGTAGTTCCCTTAGGGAAACTGAATCTAGTTTCAAAACCGTTAACTTAGAATTATAAACGTTACATGTGTGAGAAAGCTAAGGAAGCTGATATAAAACACTTCGGGGCATATGTATCAAGCTCTGTATGGAGCTTGATGCCCCGTGTTTCTGGCAAGCCTGCAGGCTCGCCAGAAACAGCTGTTATGAAGCAGCGGTCACAAAGACCGCTGCTCCATAACCTGTCCGCCTGCTCTGAGCAGGCGGACAGACATCGCCGGAAATCAACCCGATCTGCAGGGGGCGGCGTTGTCTGCAGGGGGCGCCGTTGCACCAACAGCTCTTGTGAGCTGCTGGTGCAATGCTGAATACGGCGAGTGTATTGTTCGCCGTATTCAGCGATGTCTGTCGGTCCGACAGACATTGATAACTAGGGGCCTTCCAATAAACTTACTGGATCTATGTAGCTAAACAACAAACCAGAGGAAATATGTAGCACTTTATATAGTTTACAATATAATATCCATATGTCTCTACATAAAGGGAAGGTGAAAAACACATACAGGCTTTATTATTAAATAAATAGAAGTGTGGATGAGTGGATGAGTTTTAACTAGCATAATAATGAAGTGTATACAGGGATTCTAAAGTTTATGTACTAAACATTTTAAAACAGAGTTAACTAGAAATAACAAATATTAAAATTATTAGTTGCAACCTCTCAGAGATACTCATTTTCTCCTCTTCAGGGAATAAGAAATAAGGGCACTTATACAAGAAAGCTGCATATACATCGCTGGTAATATAATAAAATGCTAACTACATTTGAGGGTGGCAATATTTATTTTATACCCCACTCTGCAAAAAATGTTTTATATGGGCATAAGAGACTCCGCCCTCTCGACAGCAGAGCCACCACTCAATATAAAAGCTATAAGAAATATATAAGCTGCAGAGTGTGGAACGACGGCAGTTAAATTATAAGTGGTATACCAGACATAAATATATATGTGTGTAAGAACCAGGATGTATGGTGTATAGTTAAAATAGGGTAGACCATTAACAGAATAGAATGACAAAACATAATAAGCAATAGGTCTGATATATTTTAGTTATAGCATGAAATTTATAGTTATAGCATAAACTATAAGCTATAAATTATAAGTTCCCCCATTTCACAAGTACTTTTAAATAAATAAAAGAAAAAATCAATTAAAATAATACTTTTGCAGTAATTTATATAAAACAATGTACCACTGTTTAAAGATTCAAAGATAGTAACAATGAAAAACATTGAACATTTCTTTAACATGTTTCTATTAGAAATATCACAAATACACACTGTATATTTAGGTTGTTAAAACAAAGTTCATAAAATATATTTGGTACTATGAGTACATCTCCGTCCATTTGGCCCAAGGAGTTAAAGGGGTTTGAAACCTAAAAAAAAATATTTTGTGATTCAGAAAAAGCATACAGTTTTAACCAAAGAATAGCATGGGAAAAAAGGAAATGTGATAATATAGAAGTAAATTGGAAACTATTTTAATAGTGTATATTTGTATGTATATATACAAATATACATTCAAATATATATACAGTATTATTGAGGGAACCATGAATGCCAACATGTACTGTGACATACTGAAGCAGAGCATGATCTCCTCCCTTCAGTGACTGGGCCACAGGGCAGTATTATGACATGATAACGACCCCAAACACACCTCCAAGACGACCACTGCCTTGCTAAAGAAGCTGAGGGTAAAGATGGTAGACTGGCCAAGCATGTCTCCAGACCTAAACCCTATTGAGTATCTGTGGGCCATCATCAAACGGAAGGTGGGGGAGCGCAAGGTCTCTAACATCCAACAGCTCCTTGATGTTGTCATGGAGGAGTGAAAGAGGACTCCAGTGGCAACCTGTGAAGCTCTGGTGAACTCCATGCTCAAGAGGGTTAAGGCAGTGCTGGAAAATAATGGTGGCCATACAAAATATTGACACTTTGGGCCCAATTTGAACATTTCCACTTAGGGATGTACTCACTTTTGTTGCCAACGGTTTAGACATTAATGGCTGTGTGTTGAGTTATTTTGAAGGGACAGCAAATTTACTCTGTTATACAGGCTGTACACTAATTACTTTACATTGTAGCAAAGTGTTGTTTCTTCAGTGTTGTCACATGAAAAGATATAATAAAATATTTACAAAAATGTGAGGGGTGTACTCACTTTTGTGAGATACTGTTTATTGTACATCTGAATCACAAAGGAAAATTTTTGAGTTTCATATCCCTTTAAATCTTCACAGACACTCACTAGACACCACCATCAGCTCTAAGCTTGAATACTGATGCACGTGCCCACACAGCATATGTGCATATGCTGTTTAAAAAACATTATTAACTTTTACTAGAAGCAAGCTAATGGAAGTATTTTGCAAAAATGCTTTACAAAATAAACTGAAATGTGCCATTACACATTTTAGTTTTGAACTTTCTCTCCCCACTTCAATTCACTTAAAGGGATACTAAACCCATGAAATTTTAAGCAACTTTCTAATTTACTCCTTTTATCTAATTTTATTTGTTCCTTAAATATCAGTATTTGAAAAGCAAGAATGTAAGCTTAGCATCTGGGCATTTCTGGTTCAGAACCTGGGTTGCACTTGCTGTTTGGTGGCTAAATGTAGCCACCAATAAGCAAGCGCTATCCAGGGTGCTGAACCTAAAATGGACCAGCTCCTAAGCTTTACATTCCTGCTTTTCAAATAAAGACAGCAAGAGAATGAATAAATTTGATAATAGGAGTAAATTAGAAAGTTGCTTAAAATTGCATGCTCTATCTGAATTATGAAAGAATAAATTTGGATTTAGTATCCCTTTAAATACATTATATAGAAAATAAAATAAACAATAAAGAACGTGTTTTTTTTTTTGTTTTTTTTTATTGCAAACTAAATTGATCTTCTTTGTACTGGTTGTACTTGCTAAAATAATAATAATAAACTACTAATAGGTAAAAGAAAAGTCTTAAGTTAAAAACAAATATTAAGAAATACAATAAAAAAGTGATCATTATGAGAACGCTGTCAGTAATTATGTAGATTAATTTTCATTTATTTTACTAACCCTTAATCATTGAAAATGCATTTGAATCTAGCACAAGCATTGTTGTTTCTTTAGAAGGAATAGCATTGTCAAGTGCGCAGTTTATTATTTTTATTAAAAACAAAACAAACACACAAAAAAAGAATAGAACTGTTTATTTTAAATTAGAAAAAATTTCTTTCACAGAAAATTAGCAACAAAAGGGCATCTTTTCAATTTGTATGTTTGTTTTTTAACATGTTAAACTTTTTAGTGGGTCATGGCAATTTGTTCTAGAAAACTGGTAATTTAATTGGGAATTTGCAGCAGCTGTGGGAGACTTTTACATTTAAAATAACTTTATTAACACACATTCACATTTCCATATAATAATAATAATAATAATTTTTATGTACTAATGGAGCTGCTAAAATAAACATATTTAACTGCTTCTAGAAACACTACCTATACTGTGGGCTAGATTTACCAAAGGCTAGGCGAACTCTTTATGTGCCTCGCCTGTAACTGCGCCCCAGCTAGCCTCTGGAGAAACGCACATGTGCGACTGAATTTATAAAAAAATAGACGTAATTTTGTGCAGGCGAGCTGGGGCATAATAATGATAAATTTTGCCTGTCGGAAACAGCATTTACTCTCTATTTACTCTCTATTTATCACAGTACATCCCTATAAATTTTTACGCCGCCATGTTTTGGTTATTAAAAAAACGTTTTTTAAGTTAATATTTAGCTTATATTTATATTATATAAAGTTTCTGTGCTGTTTTTGCCATATATTGATAATTTAAGATTGCAAAAATAAATAAATCAATATATCGATATATATATATATATATATATATATATATATAAAACTGTTGGTACCCATATGCGCCAGGGGAAGCGCAAATTTCTGGCAATAACAGTCTCTTCTTGGCGCTGAACCTTTGAAAAATTAGTTAAAAGAAGAAAGTACTGCATCACAAGATGTAAAAGCATGTATTATAATGGTGTTCACCTCAGTCTGCATGGCGAAATATTCAACACGCAATTGAAGCCGAAATTGCAGTTCCCGATGGGCGCAAAGCAATGATAAATAAGAAACTGGGTGTATTTGTAGGTTGGGCTGTTAAATTACGCCTTTTACTAATGTATATTGTTGCACTCGGGAGCGCGCCTGTGCGCCTAGGCGAATGCAAGTGGAGTGCGAAGAAGTTTCTTTCAGATTTGCGCAATTATAGACGCAGAGTGCTGTGATGAATATGACGATCAGGTCGTATGCGCTATTTTGGACAGGATTAAAGGAGAATGGCTTTGATAAATCTAGCTTTGTGTGTTTCAAAAATAAAAATTTAGATTCAAATTTACATAGCTGATAAAATAATTGCACTTTATTAAACATAATTTCTAATTAGCAGAAAAAAAGTGCAATCTACTGGTGTGCTCTCTTTTCTCTTGAAATGGTGCTCTTATAGATCAATATATAGAACAATTCAAGTAAATATAATAGGAACAGTGAACCAGAATAAACAATTTGTGCTCTGGAAGGATTTTTCTATTCACGAAACTATATACAATAACAATAAGGCAATACACATTCCCAATAGACAAAACATTAAGACATCTATGTACCAATATTTTAAAGCATTTGTGCAGAATCTTCTGCTACTCTAAGGTTAATATGCAAGTTACATAATCTAAATTACACCTAAAATAACTTTGTCACAAATTGGGATGTCCCCTTTCCTATGCAAAGTCTGAGGAGTCATTGCAGATACTAGGGACATTATGAGCATTGATTTTGATGCAATCCAATATCTCAGCCCCTAGACCCGTTATAGAAAGACAAGAGCCTCTCATTTGAAAGAAGGGAGTCTGTAAGATGCAAGTGACTGCCATAGAAATATCAATAACCTACAGCAGCACTTGGAGGAGGAGGTATTAATGAAGCACCTCTGTACCCATTTGTGCTAGAGGGACAATTGACCCCTCACTTAAAATAGCAGAAGACTGTGTTTTAAATGAGGAGTCATTTGTTCCCCTAGAATGCAACTGATCAAAAGCCCCAACTTAAATCAATTAAGTTTTAGTGATTGGAGAGGCAGCTACAGAGACACTATCACCCTCTTTGTTTTAATTATAGGTATGAGACCACCTCTTCTAAATGAAAGGTCATACCCCTCTAATTTCCAGGTGGTCTCTCCACAAAAATACTGCACAACCTGAAAGATACCAGTAAAGGGCAGTACGGTAGGTCACACAATGGCCACTCCCAGGTATTAGGCTCCAATGTATCTGTCTGCCTGCCTGCCTGCCTATGATCAATCTATCTATCATCTATCTATCTATCTATCTATCTATCTATCAATCTATCTATCTATCTATCTATCTATCTATCTATCTATCTTTACTACTGAACAGTGATTGTATAATCTTAGCTGCAAGTAAAAACAATTAAATAATTGTAATACTAATAAAACACAAAAATAAACACATTTACTTTGAATATACTTCCAGAACAAAATGTTCTATCTTTGACATCTAGTAACACACAAAGAACAGTGGTATTAGTCCTTTGGCTATGGATAACATACATAGAGCAGTAACGTGATAGCCAATAGTGATGTCGCGAACCTAAAATTTTCGGTTCGCGAACCGCGGACTCGAACTTCCGGTATTGTTCGCGAACGCGCGAACCGCCATTGAATTCAATAGGCAGGCGAACTTTAAAACCTACAAGGACTCTTTCTGGCCACAATAGTGATGGAAAAGTTGTTTCCAGGGTCCTAACACCTGGACTGTTGCATGCTGGAGGGGGATCCTTGGCAAAACTCCCATGGAAAATTACATAGTTGATGCAGAGTCTGCTTTTAAGCCATAATGGGTCTAAATCAACTAACATTCCCAAAGTGGCTGTCTCAAAACATCCCGGACAGAAGATAGATTGATAGTGATAGATAGGATAGATAGATATACATAGATTGATAGTTAGATAGAATCGATAGAAGAGAAATAGATATATTTGTTAGATATATAATTACCCTAATAAATTCTAATAATCAAACATGCGTTCTTGGACCCAACTAGCTTGTGTCAATTAGTACTTTTCTTAGCACTTTAATCCCTGTTCCCCCCCCCCCTATCGTGGGAGTTCTATATGGCCTGCCAGATTACCCTGAAAAATTATAATAATAAGACATGTGGTCTGCTACCTATTTTAACGAGGTTGTGTTTTAAGTACTACCATTCTTAGCACTTTAATCTCTGTAACTCCCCCTATTTGGTGAGGTCTATACAGCCTGGATGATTACCCATACAAAATCTGCTCTTGGTCTGCGACCCATGGTAACTATGTTGTGTTAATTAGTAATGTCCTTCGCATTTTAATAGCTGTTACTCATACTCACCCTATCGGTGGAGGTCTATATGGCCTGCATGATTACCCTTACAAAATATAACAACCAAACATATGTTCTGGGACCCATGGTAAGTAGGTTGTGTTATGTAGTACTGTTCTTTGCATTTTCATACCTGTTACAACACCAAATGGTGGCAGGTCTATCTGGCCTTCATGATTAGCTGCACCCAAACCCAAAAAAAAGCTGAGTGTTCTTAGACTAACACACATGGCTAACTCTGTTGTTTCAATTAGTACTATTCTTAGCACTTTCATCCCTGTTACGGGCGGTCTACATGGCCATCATGATTAGCCGAACAAAATACTACAATCCAACCTTTGCTCAGTCTTCATAGGCCCTTCATTGTCTGTATTTTGATAGTACAGTTCTTATTATTTTTATAGCTGATACAACACCGAATGTTGTCAGCTCTATATGGCCTGCATGATTAGCTGCACCCAATACAAAAATAAATCCAAGCGGTCTTGGATTAACACCCATGGCTAACTCTGTTGTTTCAAGTAGTACTATTCTTAGCACTTTCATCTCATCATCCCTGTTACTTCCAGGACTCTCGGTGGTGGTGGTCTACATGGCCATCATGATTAGCCTAACCAAATACTACAATCCAACCTTGGCCCAGTCTTCCTAAGGCCCTTCATAGGCTGTATTTTGGTAGTACTGTTCTTATTAGTTTAATAGCTGATATGACACCGAATGTTGTCATCTCTATATGGCCTGCATGAATAGCCGCACCCAAAGCCCAAAAAAAGCCAAGCGGTTTTGCACTAACACCCATGGCTAACTCTGTTGTTTCAAGTTCTACTATTCTTAGCTCTTTCATCTCATCATCCCTGTTACTTCCAGGACTCTCAGTGGTGGTGGTCTACATGGCCATCATGATTAGCCTAACCAAATACTACAATCCAACCTTGGCTCAGTCTTCCTAAGGCCCTTCATTGGCTGTATTTTGGTAGTACTGTTCTTATTAGTTTAATAGCTGATACGATACGGAATGTTGTCAGCTCTATATGGCCTGCATGAATAGCCGCACCCAAAGCCCAAAAAAAGCCAAGCGGTTTTGCACTAACACCCATGGCTAACTCTGTTGTTTCAAGTTCTACTATTCTTAGCTCTTTCATCTCATCATCCCTGTTACTTCCAGGACTCTCGGTGGTGGTGGTCTACATGGCCATCATGATTAGCCTAACCAAATACTACAATCCAACCTTGGCTCAGTCTTCCTAAGGCCCTTCATTGGCTGTATTTTGGTAGTACTGTTCTTATTACTATGGTGGTCTACATGGCCATCATGATTAGCCTAACCAAATACTACAATCCAACCTTGGCTCAGTCTTCCTAAGGCCCTTCATTGGCTGTATTTTGGTAGTACTGTTCTTATTAGTTTAATAGCTGATACGACACCGAATGTTGTCAGCTCTATATGGCCTGCATGAATAGCCGCACCCAAAGCCAAAAAAAAGCCAAGCGGTTTTGCACTAACACCCATGGCTAACTCTGTTGTTTCAAGTTCTACTATTCTTAGCTCTTTCATCTCATCATCCCTGTTACTTCCAGGACTCTCGGTGGTGGTGGTCTACATGGCCATCATGATTAGCCTAACCAAATACTACAATCCAACCTTGGCCCAGTCTTCCTAAGGCCCTTCATTGGCTGTATTTTGGTAGTACTGTTCTTATTAGTTTAATAGCTGATACGACACCGAATGTTGTCAGCTCTATATGGCCTGCATGAATAGCCGCACCCAAAGCCAAAAAAAAGCCAAGCGGTTTTGCACTAACACCCATGGCTGACTCTGTTGTTTCAAGTTCTACTATTCTTAGCTCTTTCATCTCATCATCCCTGTTACTTCCAGGACTCTCGTGGTGGTGGTCTACATGGCCATCATGATTATCCTAACCAAATACTACAATCCAACCTTGGCTCAGTCTTCCTAAGGCCCTTCATTGGCTGTATTTTGGTAGTACTGTCATCCTTTTGAATAAAAGATTACAGTAAAGGCATTAATTTTAGAAACCCACAGATCATTAATTGCAACCGTGAATTTAGAAAAAAAAATTGATTACACAGCCGTGACACTTATTTATGCTCAGGCCTTTTTAATACGAGGGTCCCGGAGCCTCAACCAAAACAACAGCATGAAAGAGGAGATATGTCATCCTTTTGAATAAAAGATTACAGGAAAGGCATTGATTTTAGAAAGCCACAGATCATTATTTGCAACCGTGAATTTAGAAAAAAAATTGATTACACACCCGTCACACTTATTTATGCTCAGGCCTTTTTAATACGAGGGTCCTGGAGCCTCAACCGAAACAACAGCATGAAAGAGGAGATATGTCATCCTTTTGAATAAAAGATTACAGGAAAGGCATTGATTTTAGAAACCCACAGATCATTATTTGCAACCGTGAATTTAGAAAAAAAAATTGATTACACAGCTGTGACACTTATTTATGCTCAGGCCTTTTTAATACGAGGGTCCCGGAGCCTCAACCGAAACAACAGCATGAAAGAGGAGATATGTCATCCTTTTGAATAAAAGATTACAGGAAAGGCATTGATTTTAGAAATCCACAGATCATTATTTGCAACCGTGAAATTAGACAAAAACATTGATTAGACAGCCGTGACACTTATTTATGCTCAGGCCTTTTTAATACGAGGGTCCCGGAGCCTCAACCGAAACAACAGCATGAAAGAGGAGATATGTCATCCTTTTGAATAAAAGATTACAGGAAAGGCATTGATTTTAGAAAGCCACAGATCATTATTTGCAACCTTGAATTTAGAAAAAAAAATTGATTACACACCCGTCACACTTATTTATGCTCAGGCCTTTTTAATACGAGGGTCCTGGAGCCTCAACCGAAACAACAGCATGAAAGAGGAGATATGTCATCCTTTTGAATAAAAGATTACAGGAAAGGCATTGATTTTAGAAACCCACAGATCATTATTTGCAACCGTGAATTTAGAAAAAAAAATTGATTACACAGCCGTGACACTTATTTATGCTCAGGCCTTTTTAATACGAGGGTCCCGGAGCCTCAACCGAAACAACAGCATGAAAGAGGAGATATGTCATCCTTTTGAATAAAAGATTACAGGAAAGGCATTGATTTTAGAAAGCCACAGATCATTATTTGCAACCGTGAATTTAGAAAAAAAAATTGATTACACACCCGTCACACTTATTTATGCTCAGGCCTTTTTAATACGAGGGTCCCGGAGCCTCAACCAAAACAACAGCATGAAAGAGGAGATATGTCATCCTTTTGAATAAAAGATTACAGGAAAGGCATTGATTTTAGAAACCCACAGATCATTATTTGCAACCGTGAATTTCGAAAAAAAAATTGATTACACAGCCGTGACACTTATTTATGCTCAGGCCTTTTTAATACGAGGGTCCCGGAGCCTCAACCGAAACAACAGCATGAAAGAGGAGATATGTCATCCTTTTGAATAAAAGATTACAGGAAAGGCATTGATTTTAGAAAGCCACAGATCATTATTTGCAACTGTGAATTTAGAAAAAAAAATTGATTACACAGCCGTGACACTTATTTATGCTCAGGCCTTTTTAATACGAGGGTCCCGGAGCCTCAACCGAAACAACAGCATGAAAGAGGAGATATGTCATCCTTTTGAATAAAAGATTACAGGAAAGGCATTGATTTTAGAAACCCACAGATCATTATTTGCAACCGTGAATTTAGAAAAAAAAATTGATTACACAGCCGTGACACTTATTTATGCTCAGGCCTTTTTAATACGAGGGTCCCGGAGCCTCAACCGAAACAACAGCATGAAAGAGGAGATATGTCATCCTTTTGAATAAAAGATTACAGGAAAGGCATTGATTTTAGAAACCCACAGATCATTTATATGACCCGTGTAATAGAAAAAAACATTCATTAGATACCGGTTACACTTATTTATCCTCAGGCCTTGTTAATACGAGGGTCCCGGAGCTGCAACTGAAACAACAGCATGAAAGAGGACATATGTCAATCTTTTTGAATTATAGATTACAGGAAAGGCATTGATTTTAGAAACACTGAGATAATTACTTGCAACCGGGAAATCAAAAAAAAAATTGAACAGACACCCAGTACACTTTATTATCCATAGGCCTTTTCAGCAGAGGCTCCAGGACCCTCAACAAAAACAAGAGCAGGGAGCTGGGCATAGGAGTACAATGGAGTGTGACAATAATAATCTGAAGGTGAAGATTGCATAGTTGTGGCATTTTAATTTTGTTATCGTGGGAACTTAGTACTTGCAATGACCTTGCTCTGGTGAATCCATATCGCAAATGTGTTATTTAAGGCACTGTTTGTCTATTTTTTTTGAATATCAGCATTTGTTAAATGAAGCTCAACTTAAGGCTGGTGAGAAACGACCTTTCTTCTGGCTGTTTGCAAATGTTGTGGCTCTGGACAAACATGTGAATAAGGGGCCATCAGCCATATTCTGCACGCAACCCCTTTGATGATTGACGATAAACATGTGTCACCTGCAAGCAGAGCTCGTTACTTCTGTCTAAATCATCTTCCTGGTATGGACAGGCCACTGTTTCCCACAGCAAGTACGAATTTTGAAATACAAGATTGTCTTGAGTATGGTAGGAAACCAAAGTTTATTTAATTCAGTACTATCTATCACCACAAAAAATGAACTTCTTGAAGCAACAAAAATGCCAGCAATTTCATGTGCTTATGGATGACAAGGACGTCATGTCCTTTGGTGCACAGAGATGGAGACGATTTTTGCCCTCCCTGTACACTACCCAGATGTCTCAAACATCACCAGAAACACAATACAGCCACTCTTGTGAAGTTCCTGGTGTTCCGGTAGCCATCTCTTTGCGCTCCTAAAGGAATACTTTATCAGTGTTTTTGTATACATCCGACAACAGCTTCGGAGACTGTGGTGACGCACATGTTATTTACTGTTGTTCCAGCTGTGGCAATATCAATTGGCATGAAAAAGTTAAGATTTGTGGGTTGTGGAGCCTATAGCTGTTAAGGTAGGACGTGTGTTTGAGGAGCTCCAGGTCTTACAAGTTACTTTGGAGTTAGTTTTCAACCTTAATTTAATTTTCTTTTTGGGATTCATAGTCACACTTTCTGGGGCTATCCAAGAGGAGCCTGGTAAAAGCAGTAGTAGTCACCCCTTATATCAACGGGTACGGAGACCTGTTTTTTGCGTTTCCAATATTGCGCCGTACCCCAAACTAATCCTGAATGAAAAAAAAAAAATAACAATTTGGACTAGTGACGCACATTTTATGCACGCTGTGGCAATTGCAATTTGCAATAAAAATAATCTGCTAACAACAACCACTACCTACGACCACACCTGACTCCTGAAGTCATGCTTCAGTTATTAAGTCAAGTCAAAACCAGCAGCAGGAAAGAGGACATATGGCATCCTTTTGAAAAAAATGATTATAGGAAAGGCATTGATTTTAGAAACACAGAGATCATTAGTTGCAACCGTGAAATCACAAAAAACTTTGATTATACACCAAGTACACTTATTTATCCTTAGGCCTTTTTAGCAGAGGCTCCAGGACCCTCCACAAAACCAGCAGCATGAAAGAGGACATATGGCATCCTTTAGAAAATTAGATTACAGGAAAGGCATTGATTTTAGAAACACAGAGATCATTAGTTGCAACCGTGAAATCACAAAAAACTTCGATTATACACCAAGTACACTTATTTATCCTCAGGCCTTTTTAGCAGAGGCTCCAGGACCCTCAACAAAAACAAGAGCAGGGAGGTGGGCATAGGAGTACAATGGAGTGTGACAATAATAATGTGAAGGGGAAGATTGCGGAGTTGTGTCATTTTAATTTTGTTACTGTGGGAAATACTAGCAATGACCTTGCTCTGCTGAATCCATATTGCAAATGTGTTTTTTAAGACACTGTTTGTCTATTTATTGAATATCAGCATTTGGTAATTGAAGCTCAACTTAAGGCTGGTGAGAACCGACCTCTCTTCTGGCTGTTTTCAAATGTTGTTGCTCTGGACAAACATGTGAATAAGGGGCCATCAGCCATATTCTGCACGCAACCCCTTTGATGATTGACGATAAACATGTGTCACCTGCAAGCAGAGCCCGTTACTTCTGTCTAAATCATCTTCCTGCTATGGACAGCCCACTGTTTCCAACAGCAAGTCCGAAGCTTGAACTACAAGATTGTCTTGAGTATGGTAGGAAACCAAAGTTTATTTAATTCAGTACTATCTATCACGACAAAAAATGAACTTCTTGAAGCAACAAAAATGCCAGCAATTTCATGTGCTTATGGATGACAAGGACGTCCTGTCCTGTGGTGCACAGAGATGGAGAGGATTTTTGCCCTCCCTGTACACTACCCAGATGTCTACAACATCACCAGAAACACAAGACAGCCACTTTTGTGAAGTTCCTGGAGTGTTCCGGTAGCCATCTCTTTGCGCCCCAAAAGGAATTCTTTATTGTTGTTTTTGTATACATCCGACAATAGATTCGGAGACTGTGGTGACGCACATGTTAGTTACTGTTATTCCAGCTGTGGCAATATCAATTGGCATTAAAAAGGTAAGATTTGGGTGGGCGGAGCCTATACCTGTTGCGGTAGGACGTGTGTTTGAGGAGCTCCTGGTCTTACAATTTACTTAGGAGTAATTTTTCAACCTTAATTTATTTTTTTTGGGGGATTTATACTCACACTTTCTGGGGCTATCCAAGAGGAGCCTGGTAAAAGCACTAGTAGTCACCCCTTATATCAACGGGTACCGAGACCTGTTTTTTGCCTTTCCAAAATTGCGCCGTACCCCAAACTAATCATGAATGAAAAAAAAATAATTAAAATTTGGACTAGTGACGCACATTTTATGCACGCTGTGGCAATTGCAATTTGCAATAAAAATAATCTGCTAACAACAACCACTACCTACGACCACACCTGACTCCTGAAGTCATGCTTCAGTTATTATGTCAAGTTAAATTATTATTTTTTTTCTTTATTATGCGCAGCAGAGGCTCCAGGACCCTCGACAAAACCAGCAGCAGGAAAGAGGACATATGGCATCCTTTGGAAAAAATGATTATAGGAAAGGCATTGAGTTCAGAAACACAGAGATCATTAGTTGCAAACGGTAAATTGAAAAAAACATTGATTAGACACCCAGTACACTTATTTTTCATTAGGCCTTTTTAATAAGAGGCTCCCGGAGCCTCAACCGAAACAACAGCATCAAAAAGTACATATGGCATCCTTGTGAATAACAGATTACTGGAAAGGCATTGATTTTAGAAACCCGTGGATAATTTTTTGCAAACGTGGAATCTAAAAAAACATAGATTATACACCCAGTACACTTCTTTATCCTTAGGCCTTTTTAGCAGAGGCTCCAGGACCCTCCACAAAACCAGCAGCAGGAAAGAGGACATATGGCATCCTTTTGAAAAAAATGATTATAGGAAAGGCATTGATTTTAGAAACACAGAGATCATTAGTTGCAACCGTGAAATCACAAAAATCTTCGATTACACACCAAGTACACTTATTTATCCTTAGGCCTTTTTAGCAGAGGCTCCAGGACCCTCCACAAAACCAGCAGCATGAAAGAGGACATATGGCATACTTTAGAAAATTAGATTACAGGAAAGGCATTGATTTTAGAAACACAGAGATCATTAGTTGCAACCGTGAAATCTAAAAAAACATAGATTATACACCCAGTACACTTATTTATCCTTAGGCCTTTTTAGAAGAGTGTCCCGGAGCCTCAACAGAAAGAACAGCATGAAAGAGGACATATGGCATCCTTTTGAAAAATAGATTACAGGAAAGGCATTGATTTTTGAAAGACAGAAAAAATAAGATACACATGTGAAATCTAAAAAAACATTGAATAGACACCCAGTACACTTCTTTATCCTTCGGCCTTTTTAGCAGAGGCTCCAGGACACTCAACAAAACCAGCAGTAGGAAAGAGGACATATGGCATCCTTTGTGAAAAAAAGATTATAGGAAAGGCATTGATTTTAGAAACCCGGGGATAATTTGTTGCAACCTTGAATTTGAATAAAAAAATGGTTGGATGGACACCCAGTACAATTCTTTCTCCCTAGGCCTTTTTATAAGAGGGTCCAGGACCCTCAAACAAAACACCAGCAGGAAAGGGGACATATGGCATACTTTTTAACAATACAGTAAGAGTACAGGAAAGGCATTGATTTTAGAAACCCATAGATAATTTTTTGCAAATGTAAATTTGAATCAAAAAAATGATTCGATGGACACCCAGTACACCACTTTCTCCTTAGGCCTTTTTATAAGAGGGTCCTGGACCCTCAAAAAAAAACACCAGCAGGAAAGAGGAAATATGGCATACTTTTGAAAATTAAATTACAGGAAAGGCATTGATTGTAGAAACACAGAGATCAGTTATATGACCCGGGAAATAGAAAAAAAAGATTGATTGGACACCCTGTACACTTCTTTATCCTTAGGCCTTTTTAAAAGAATGTCCCGGAGCCTCAACAGAAAGAACAGCATGAAAGAGGACATATGGCATCCTTTTGAAAAATAGATTACAGGAAAGGCATTGATTTTTGAAAGACAGAAAAAATAAGTTACAACTGTGAAATCTAAAAAAACATTGAATAGACAACCAGTACAATTCTTTATCCTTCGGCCTTTTTAGCAGAGGCTCCAGGACACTCAACAAAACCAGCAGTAGGAAAGAGGACATATGGCATCCTTTGTGAAAAAAAGATTATAGGAAAGGCATTGATTTTAGAAACCCGGGGATAATTTGTTGCAACCGTGAATTTGAATTAAAAAAAATGATTGGATGGACACCAGGTACAATTCTTTATCCATAATGCCTTTTTATAAGAGGGTCCAGGACCCTCAAACAAAAAACCAGCAGGAAAGAGGACATATGGCATACTTTTGAACAATAGAGTACAGGAAAGGCATATATTTTAGAAACCCATAGAATTTTTTTTTAAAATGTAAATTTGAATAAAAAAAATGATTCGATGGACAGCCAGTAACCTCTTTCTCCTTAGACCTTTTTATAAGAGGGTCCTGGACCCTCAAAAAAAAAAACCAGCAGGAAAGAGGACGTATGGCATCCTTTTGAACAATAGAGTACAGGTACAGCATTGATTTTACAAACACAGAGATCATTTTGGTCAATTGTTCAATAGAAAAATAACAATGAGTGGCCAACCAGTACACCTCTTTCTCCTTAGGCCTTTTTATAAGATGGTCCTGGACACTCAAAAAAAACACCAGCAGGAAAGAGGACGTATGGCATCCTTTTGAACAATAGAGTACAGGTACGGCATTGATTTTACAAAACCAGAGATAATTTTGGTCAAATGAGAAATAGAAAATAAAAATGAGTGGACACCCAGTACACCTCTTTCACCTTAGGCCTTTTTATAAGAGTGTCCAGGACCCTCAAACAAAATACCAGCAGGAAAGAGAACATATGGCATACTTTGGAACAATAGAGTACTGGTACGGCATTGATTTGTGAAAACGACAGATAATTGTTTGTAAAAGTGAAATAGCACCAAAAACCATGCTTGGACTCCCACTCCAGGTCGTTCACCTTCAGCTTTTTTATAAGAGGGTCCAGCACCCTCAACAGAAACAACTGCAGGAAACACCACCACATATGCCATCCTTTTGCACAAGCGAGTACAGGTATGGCATCCATTTTAGAAACCAAAAGATAATTGAGAGGAACCAGGAACATTTTTATAAAAACTGGATGGGGCAACCATTACTACAGGTCGTTCTCCTTCAGCCTTTTAATATCATGGGCCAAGACCCGCAACAGGCACAACAGCATGAAACAAAACATATGCCACCCTTTTGCACAATAGAGTACAGGTATGTCATAGATGGAACACGGAGATAATTTAGATCAACCAAGAGACGGATAAAGATGCTTGGTCGGTCCTACTCTTTCAAATTTGTTGCATTTTGCGTTCAATTGAAAAGTCCACCGGATATGAGTGGTGTGTAAAGTTGTACAATTCGTAACAGTTTAATCACTAGTGTTATGTGCCTTATTTTTTTTATTTGAGTTTTGTACCCACAGAGATGCAGCAGAGGCCAGAAAAATTAGGAATGTACAAATGACTGAAACATTGGGGTATTGTTGGAGCAACTGCTGTAGCAGCGGCCAGAAAAATCGATGTTTGTAAAACATTTATAAAGTGCCCTAAAAGCTTGTGGCTTGAACACTAGTTGTTGGCGGATAAGTCAAGCAAGTCCTCCGTCTTTATAACCAAAAAAAAAAGGCCAGCCTGTGTACCAGTTGTAGCCCACAGAGATGCAGCAGAGGCCAGAAAAATTAGGATTGTACAAATGACTGAAACATTGGGGTATTGTTGGAGCAACTGCTGTAGCAGCGGCCAGAAAAATCGATGTTTGTAAAACATTTATAAAGTGCCCTAAAAGCTTGTGGCTTGAACACTAGTTGTTGGCGGATAAGTCAAGCAAGTCCTCCGTCTTTATAACCAAAAAAAAAAGGCCAGCCTGTGTACCAGTTGTAGCCCAAGGCAGCTCATATCATCATCAGTAGTTTTTTATTCAAATGTATCGCCCAATGTCAGTCCCTTCGGGATCCAGCCCTCATTCATTTTTATAAAAGTGAGATAGTCAAGGCTTTTTTGACCTAGGCAACTTCTCTTCTCAGTGACAAAACCTCCTGCTGCACTAAAAGTCCTTTCGGACAGGACACTTGAAGCGGGGCAGGCCAGAAGTTCCATTGCAAATTGGGATAGCTCAGGCCACAAGTCCAGCCTGCACACCCAGTAGTCAAGGGGTCCATCGCTCCTGAGAGTGTCGAGATCCGCAGTTAAAGCTAGGTAGTCTGCTACCTGTCGGTTGAGTCTTTCTCTAAGGCTGGATCCCGAAAGGCTCTGATGGTGCATGGGAGTTAAAAAGGTACGCATGTCCTCCATCAACAAGACGTCAGGAAAGTGCCCGGTCCTTGCCGCCGTGGTCGTGGGAGGAGGAGGATTAATTTCATCTCTTCCCCTGTTACATTCCCGTGGTGCTGTGACATCACCCTTATACGCTGTATAAAGCATAGTTTTTAATTTATTATGAAAATGCTCCATCCTTTCCGACTTGCGGGAATTTGGTAACATTTCAGGCACTTTATGCTTATACCGGGGGTCGAGGAGCGTGTACACCCAGTACAGGTCGTTCTCCTTCAGCTTTTTTATACGAGGGTCCCTCAACAGGCACGACAGCATGAAAGAACCCATTTGAACAAGGTTGGATGCTGAGCTAATCATGTCGCGTTCCTCCTCCTCACTGATCTCACTGATGGTATCTTCTTCCCCCCAGCCACGTACAACACCACGGGTACCAGAGAGGTGACAACAACTAGCACCCTGGGATGACTGTTGTGCTCGGTCTTCCTCCTCCTCATCCTCCCCAAAGCCACATTCCTCCTCTGACTCCTCTTCCTCACAATCCTCTTCCTGCGTTGTCGCAGGTCCAGCAAGCAATGCTAATTCGGCTGTTTGTGGGGGTGATGGACACCACAACTCTTCCTCTTCCTCTTCATGCTCATCTACTGCCTGATCCAGCACTCTTCGCAGGGCACGCTCCAGGAAGAAAACAAATGGTATGATGTCGCTGATGGTGCCTTCGGTGCGACTGACAAGGTTTGTCACCTGCTCAAAAGGACGCATGAGCCTACAGGCATTGCGCATGAGCGTCCAGTAATTTGGCAAAAATATCCCCAGCTCCCCAGAGGCTGTCCTAGCACCCCGGTCATACAAATACTCATTAACAGCTTTTTCTTGTTGGAGCAGGCGGTCAAACATTAGGAGTGTTGAATTCCACCATGTCGGGCTGTCGCAAATCAAGCGCCTCACTGGCAGGTTGTTTCGACGCTGGATATCAGACAAGTGCGCCATGGCCGTGTAGGAATGCCTGAAATGGCCACACACCTTCCTGGCCTGCTTCAGGACGTCCTGTAAGCCTGGGTACTTATGGACAAATCGTTGTACAATCAGATTACACACATGTGCCATGCACGGCACATGTGTCAACTTGCCCAATTTCAATGCCGCCACCAAATTACTTCCATTGTCAGAAACAACCTTGCCAATCTCCAGTCGGTGCGGAGTCAGCCACTGATCCACCTGTGCGTTCAGGGCGGTCAGGAGTGTTGGTGCGGTGTGACTCTCCGCTTTCAGGCAAGTCAACCCCAAGACGGCGTGACACTGCCGTACCCGGGATGTAGCATAGTACCTGGGGAGCTGGGGGGTGCCATAGATGTGGAGCAAGACGCAGAAGTTGAAGAGGACTCAGCCGAGGAAGAGGTTATGGAAGAGGATGGAGTAGGAGGAGTAGAGGAGGTAGCAGCAGGCCTGCCTGCAAGTCGTGGCGGTGTCACCAACTCTTCTGCAGAGCCACGCATTCCATGCTTGTCAGAAGTCAGCAGGTTTACCCAATGCGCAGTGTAGGTGATATACCTGCCCTGACCATGCTTTGCAGACCAGCTATCCATGGTCATATGGACCCTTGCCCCAACGCTGTGTGCCAGACATGCCATAACTTCCTTTCTCACAACAGAGTACAGGTTTGGGATTGCCTTTTGTGAAAAGAAATTTCTGCCAGGTACCTTCCACTGCGGTGTCCCAATAGATACAAATTTTTTGAAAGCATCAGACTCCACCAGCTTGTATGGTAAAAGCTGGCGGGCTAAGAGTTCAGAAAAGCCAGCTGTCAGACGCCGGGCAAGGGGGTGACTTTGAGAAATTGGCTTCTTACGCTCAAACATGTCCTTGACAGACACCTGACTGTGGGCAGATGACCAGGAACTGCTACGTAAGAGAGACTGAGTGGAGGATGGTTGAGAGGGGGCAAGGAGGACAGCACTGGTTGACGTGCCTGAAGATGCTGGAGCAGGAGGAGGAGGGCGGCTTTCACTTTGTGTGCTGCTTCTACTCATGTGTTCTTCCCATCGGCCTTTGTGATGGAAGACCATGTGCCTTCGCAAAGCAGTTGTACCTAGGTGGCTGTTGGACTTCCCACGACTCAGTTTCTTTTGGCACAGGTTGCAAATGGCATCGCTGTTGTCAGAGGCAGACACACAAAAAAAATGCCACACTGCTGAGCTCTGGGAATAACGGCATTCTGGTGGTGGAAACAGCATGCGTTGATGGGCGTCGGCGGGCTGTCTGGCTGACCCCTGGTGACGATGCATGCTGTCTGACTGTGCCACTAGCTCCTTGAGACGACCTCCCCGTGCTTCCAAATCGTCTCCTCCTCCTCCTCTCTGTCTCCCCATCTGAACTTTCCCCCTCTTCTTCTTCTCTTCTAGCAGGCACCCACGTGACATCCACCGACACATCATCATCAACCGCTTCACTTGTATCTGAAACATCAAGAAAGGAAGCAGCAGCGGGTACAACATCACCATCATCATCACACCGTACCTCCATGTCGGTAATGCTGCCTGACTGAGACTGATCACTATTATCTACATCCTCTGTCAATGATGGTTGCGCATCACTCATTTCTTCAAAATGATGTGTCAATAACTCCTGTGACAGATCAAGTGAAGCGGCTGTGGTGCTAGTGTTTGTGGTGGCGACAGGCAGCGGAGTGTCACTGGTCACTTGAGACCTGCCCAAAGCAGAGCTGGACTTAGATGGTGTGTCAAGGTTAGGAGGACTAGCAGCGGAAGCTGAAGAAGATTGGGTTTCCTGTGTTAGCCATTCAACTAGGTCCTCCTCAGAAGTTTTTGCATCCCCCCTGGCACCCGGCGTCTGAACAATGTGCATATTTGTAGGGTCTAAAGGAATCACAGCACCACGACCACGACCACGGAACCTGCGGGGTGGCCTGCCTCTGCCTGTCATTTTTTTTTTAAATGGACACTAACAATACTATTACACCAATTGAGTGGTGGCACTGTGAAAGTGGGCACAGTATACGCTGTGAGACTGACGACAACAACAAAAAAGACAGATGTTTTAAAAATCACAAATTGTTAATTTTTTGAAATATTACTAGTACTGTGGCAGCAAATATGATTGTTTGGCACTATTTGGCAAATGAGCCTGTCTGGCACACACGCTGGGAGAAAGGAAACTGCAATTCAATGGCACTAGGAGACTGAAGAATCACAGTCAAAACAGTTATGATTAACAAAAATTCCAATCCTGTTACAATAAATATGAGTGGTGGCACTAATTGGCTAGTTGGGACTGGCACAAAGGCAGGCAGGCAGGATGAAAATGCAATTCAAGGGCACTAGTAGACTGCAGATTGACAGTCAAAACAGTGTTGATTGACAAATTTTGCAATACTGTTAAAAGAAATATGATTGCTAGCACTAATTGGATAGTTGGGCCTGGCACACAGGCTGGCAGGCATTAGAAAAGTGCAATTCAATGGCACAAGCAAAATGAGGATTAAGATCAACCATCAAGATTTTTTTTATTTAAATTAGTAACTATACTGTGACAACAATTAGGATTGGTGTAAATAGTTGGCAAGACGGCCTGGCACAAAAGGATGGCAGGCAGGAGGGAGATGCAATTCAAGTCTAAACAGTGATGATTGACAATTTTTGCAATACTATTAACAGAAATATGATTGCTGACAACAATTGGCTAGGTGGGGGCCTGGCTCACAGCAGGCTGCAAGGCAGGAGGAAAGTGCGTTTCAATGGCACCAGCAAACTGACGATTCAAATCACAGCAACTATTAACAAAAATTTTAATTTTTAATTATTAGAATACTGTCACAACAAATATGATTGGTGTAAATATTTTTTAAGTAGGCCTGGCACACAGGCTTGGAAGGCTGTAGAAAAGTGCAATTCAAAGGCACGAGCAAACTGAGGGTTAAGATCATCAACAATAAAGATTTTTTTAATTTTAATTAGTAACTATACTGTGACAAAAAATTAGGATTGGTGTAAATAGTTGGCAAGACGGCCTGGCACAAAAGGATGGCAGGCAGGAGGGAGATGCAATTCAAGGACACTAGGAGACTGATTACTGACAGTCTAAACAGTGATGATTGACAATTTTTGCAATACTGTTAACAGAAATATGATTGCTGACAACAATTGGCTAGGTGGGGGCCTGGCTCACAGCAGCCTGCAAGGCAGGAGGAAAGTGCGTTTCAATGGCACCAGCAAACTGACGATTCAAATCACAGCAACTATTAACAAAATTTTTAATTTTTAATTATTAGAATACTGTCACAACAAATATGATTGGTGTAAATATTTTTTAAGTAGGCCTGGCACACAGGCTTGGAAGGCTGTAGAAAACTGAATTCAAAGGCACGAGCAAACTGAGGGTTAAGATCATCAACAATAAAGATTTTTTTAATTATAATTAGTAACTATACTGTGAAAAAAAATTAGGATTGGTGTAAATAGTTGGCAAGACGGCCTGGCACAAAAGGATGGCAGGCAGGAGGGAGATGCAATTCAAGGACACTAGGAGACTGATTACTGACAGTCTAAACAGTGATGATTGACAATTTTTGCAATACTGTTAACAGAAATATGATTGCTGACAACAATTGGCTAGGTGGGGGCCTGGCTCACAGCAGGCTGCAAGGCAGGAGGAAAGTGCTATTCAATGGCACCAGCAAACTGAGGTTTCAAATCACAGCAACTATTACCAAAAATTTTAATTTTTAATTATTAGAATACTGTCACAACAAATATGATTGGTGTAAATATTTTTTAAGTAGGCCTGGCACACAGGCTTGGAAGGCTGTAGAAAAGTGCAATTCAAAGGCACGAGCAAACTGAGGGTTAAGATCATCAACAATAAAGATTTTTTTAATTTTAATTAGCAACTATACTGTGACAAAAAATTAGGATTGGTGTAAATAGTTGGCAAGACGGCCTGGCACAAAAGGATGGCAGGCAGGAGGGAGATGCAATTCAAGGACACTAGGAGACTGATTACTGACAGTCTAAACAGTGATGATTGACAATTTTTGCAATACTGTTAACAGAAATATGATTGCTGACAACAATTGGCTAGGTGGGGGGCTGGCTCACAGCAGGCTGCAAGGCAGGAGGAAAGTGCGTTTCAATGGCACCAGTAAACTGACGATTCAAATCACAGCAACTATTACCAAAAATTTAATTTTTAATTATTAGAATACTGTCACAACAAATAGTAGGCCTGGCACACAGGCTTGGAAGGCTGTAGAAAAGTGCAATTCAAAGGCACGAGCAAACTGAGGGTTAAGATCAACACTAAAAAATTTTTTTATTTAAATTAATAACTATACTGTCTGACTGTGACAACAATTAAGATTGGTGTAAATAGTTGGCAAGACGGCCTGGCACAAAAGTCTGGCAGTGGCAGGCAGGAGGTAAATGAAATTCAATGGCCCTAGGAGACTGAATATTTGCAGTCCAAAAAATTATGATTTTTTTTTTTTTATTACTGTTACAAGAATTGTGATTGGTGCCAGTAATTGGCTACTTGGGCCTGGCAGACAGGCTGGCAGATATGAGTCGTGGATGGTAGGTAGGGCTGTAATTTAACACAGTATGCTGTGTAAGTGACAAAAACACAGGACTGATAGAAAATTAAGTTACATTACACTAGCAAAATATTTTAAAATTTTAGATTTTAATATTAAAATTATGTTAAGAAGTGCAATGCACATATGACTCTATGAGTGGTCGCACTGGCTGGCTGCTACGTAGGGCAGCAATTATAACAACAGTATGCTGTGTAAGTCAGATAGACAGTTAGACACAGGCCTTCTAGAAAATACAATTAGATTACACTAGCATAATGATTTAAAGACTTTTTTTTGGAAATTTTAAGAAAAAGGTTAAGCACATACATATGAGTCGTGGCTGATAGCCTTGGAAGGGCAGCTATTAAAAACAGTAGGCTATGTATGTCGGATACACACACGCCTGATAGAAAATACTATTAGATTACACTAGAAAAATGATTGAAATTATTTTTTTGGGGGGGGAATTAAAAAAGGTTAAATACATATGAGTCGTGGCTCATAGACTAGGGAGGGCAGCAAGTAAACACAGTAGGCTCTCTATGTCAGCAAAACACACAGGCCGGATAGAAAATTAGATTTGATTACACTAGCAAACAAATTTAAACTTTTTTTTTTTATATATTAAAATTAAGGTGAAAGAAAAATAGATATGAGTGCTGGGTGGCTGCCTGGCACAGACCAATTAAAAAAAAGACTGAAAAAAAAAGAGGTATATTAATGCTGAGTGAGCCTGACAGACACAGGCATGATAGTAAATGTAATTAGATTACACTAGAAAAATATTTTTTTGTGTTTTTTTTTTTTTAAATTAAAAATAATGTTATAAACAGATATTAACACTGCTGGCTGCTGGCTGGCACAGAGCAATGAACCAGAGTATATGCTGTGTGACACTGGCCTAATAGAAAATGAAAAAAAATTACACTAGAAAAATAATTATATTTTTGGGTTAGTTAAATTTAAACTAATGTTGTTAGGGAGATATCAGTGGTGGCAGTAGTCACAGCATATGCTGTGAGCCTTAAACACACAGCTGAAAGCCAGGCAAATGCTAATAAAAAAAAAAAAAAAAAAAAAAAACGGCACGAAATATAGCCCTAAAAAGGGCTTTTTGGGGTGCTGTGCTTGCAGCAGAGATGAGTGGAGTCCTTCTGGACTGTAAATACACTAGCCTAGCTATGTTTTTCCTATTAATGTCAGGAGCAAAAACACAACACGTCCTCTCATTAAAAAAGCAAGGTCGTTATGAGTCTAAAATGGCGGATTCCGAGTAGCTGGGAGTGTCTGTGAGGGAGTGTCTGATGTTGATTGGCTCTAATGTGTCAGGCGGCTGTGACATAAAGGGTCAAAGTTTCCACAATGATGACACATAGGGGCGGATCGAACATCGCCATGTGTTCGCCCACAAACGCGAACGCGAACAAGCTATGTTCGCTGTGAACCGTTCGCGGGCGAACAGTTCGGGACATCACTAATAGCCAGTAATACAAAACAAACCATGAATGCCAATAACAGCCAGTAATAACACCCTCCAACTATCTACTGAAGTCTAAACCAAACCATAGTCAACAATCTCAAAAATTATAGTTCAGCAAAGTTCAGATAAGAATATGATGATATCCAGCTGATAAAACCCATATGACAGTATTTTCTCTTGAAAAACACTATTATCACCACTACTGTCAAATGCTGTTTGGGCCCCATAGTTCCACCTGGTTCAATTATAGAGCCAGCCCTGGCTACAGGAAATTTGTTAATTCATTATACAGCTTCATTTATATCATTCTTATGTAGTAGCCACAACAATAAATAAACCAAAATAGAGATATTATTTATTTATAAAGTTATGTGCTGGTGCCATTGTTCATCTAGATAAAACACTTGTTCATAGGAAATTCCTAGGTTATCCTGTTTTCCTGGCTGATAATTGGTCCTGTTGGCAGGAGAGAGGACTTTAAGTTGCAGACTACCATAATAACATTAGCCATTCTAAAAGGTTCTTTCCTCCTGCTTTGTAGTGCATCAGGAGGGTAGTAACAACAGATCAATTTATATGAAAGTTATCTGGTTTCTAATTGGTTTTTAGAGAAAACTGTAACACTTAAAGGGACATTAAACACTAAATAAATGCTAGACAGAATGAAGCATTCAACTGGAAGATTAGTTTGAGAATAGCATGTAGATATATTTTTAAAGTTTCATAAGCTGTTTAAATATTGATAAAATAAGTGTAAAGTTGTAATATCTATAAAGCAATAGGAGCTGCCATGTTGTAACCTAGGTCACCTTCTCTGCTGTGGCCAATTAGAGACAGTTATAAATAGGTCACTATAGTGTGCAGCCAATAGCTGTGTGGAATATAACAGTGTTCTGCACTTCCATTTCTAACAGGAACTAAAAAGCTCACAATTTCAGAATGGAATTACATGAAAGGGGGAGAAAATACATAATAGAAACTATATTGTGGTGTTTTTTATTTATATATATATATATATATATATATATATATATATATATAATTTATCATTTTATATTACCATCTCAAAGTGTTTAATGTCCCTTTAACTAGATGTTTAGTGTTTGTCCAGGTAAGAACCCAATGTCTGAGAAGTGACTCAATAAGCACTGTCTCAACTTCATCGATAAGAGCCAAGGATAATCCATAGAGATGGTCTTTAACAGGCAGAAAGGTTGCTAACTGGTGGGTAGAAGAAGTACCAAATCCAAATCCTAATCTTCAATAAGGTACAAGCTGAGGTCAATAAACAGGCTGGCAGACAAAGAACAAGAGGATAATACGGAAAACTTATCAGAGAACAAGCCAATGGTCAAACATAAGGGTAATTCACATAGTAAAGCACACCCAGGAATGGAATCCAAACAACAGGCAAAAATGAATGTTTGTCTCGCCATTGAATAGCTACAAAGGAAAAGATTTGCGCCAAAGATGACGCAAGAGGCACACACCGATCCGCAAACAAAAATGATGTGGTGCAGCAACATAATATTGACACAAGGTTGACAAAAAAAGTGATGCAAATCGGAAAAACAAAATTTTATAGCAACAATGTTGCTAGGAAACAAGACACAATATAATACAGACTAATGTTATCATTAGGCTATCCTAACTGATGATAAATAAAGGTTATCCTTATGATTGAGCCTTCACTTATCTGAATAGTTTAAGATGTAAGTTCTATCCAAAGTAATATAAATATTTATAATTTATCTGTGGAACAGATCAACAAGGGTTAGATCATATGCTTGCCGCATTTGATAGCGTCAAAGTTGCTAAGTACAGAATATCCTGGTGCTATCAATTGGGACTTGTGAGTGATCAAACTCCTGTCTGCATTAAAGGGATACTGAAAATAATTGTTTTCTTTCATGATTCAGATAGAGCATACAATTTGAAGCAACTTTCTAATTTTCTCCAATTATCAATTTTCCTTCATTCTCTTGGTATCTTTATTTGAAAAAGCAGGAATATAAGCTTATGAGCCAGCCCATCTTTGGTTCAGCACCTGGGTAGCGCGTGCTGATAGGTGGCAATGCTGCCTATTATAATTATGGGCTTCATACTTTTTATTGGTTCAGTGTCCCTTTCGTTGTGGTTTTCAAATTTTCACTATGTTTATGACTTATTTATTCTGTTGGGCAATCTAGAGATTGCATCTTCATTTCCCCACTCTTGATCGGGTGATGTCTGAATAATTATAAAATATCAGTAATAAAGCATTTCTTTTGTAACCAGGATTCAAACATTGTGGAAAAACCTGTCTAAAGATCCTAGATAAAAAAGTAGATGATTGGTTGATGAGTTATGTAAATTCCTGATCATAAATGTATGTGTTAAATTTATTTGTGAACCACATGGTAACTATCAATGATTTATCTGTCAATGAGCAGTTTTGCTCAATTGAAAGGAGGACTCTAAAAGGCAAACAAAAAGATCTCTTGATGCCATTAGATATAATGTGCAAATTTACAGCTCCCAGTAGAGTAATTGAAGACAGGATAATGTCATAGTGGACCAAGAATATTGATTTGTTCATTTGATTTTCTAAACATTAGGCTTGGCCTTCAAATTAGTGGTGGGCGTAGTTAGTATACTAATTGCAGCAAAAAAGTATGATCTTAGCATGTTATGTTCAGGAGCATTCTTTCATGTTGATTTAATCTGTATGCAACCCATTGCAATCTATACGTCAACATATTCTAGCTATGTTTTTAAGCACAAGCAATCCACATTTCTAAAGATTTTCACAATTAGAGATGGACGAATATTTTGCAACATTCAAAAAAATGTAACTAATTTTAAAGGGACAGTCAACTCCAAAAATGTTATTGTTTAAAAAGGTAGATAATCCATTTATTACCTATTCACAAGTTTTGCATAACCAACACGGTTATATTAATATACTTTTTACCTCTGTGATTACCTTGTATCTAAGCCTCTTCGGACAGCCCCCTTATCACATGACATTTTATTTATTATCTATTAAATTGTATTTTAGCCAATTAGTGCTATGTTGTGCACAACCCACTGGCGTGGGCACAAGGTTATCTATATGGCTCACATGAACTAGCAGTCTCCTGATATGAAAAGCTAATAAAAAGCATGTGATAAGAGGCTGTCTGTAGTGGCTTAGAAACAGGCAGAAATTTAGAGGTTTAAATGTTATAAAGTATATTAAAGGGACATGCCACCCACATTTTTTCTTTTATGATTTAGAAAGAGAATGCAATTTTAAACATCTTTCTAATTTACTTATATTATCTAATTTGTTTTATTCTCTTGATATTCTTTGCTGAAAAGCATATCTAGATATGCTCAGTAGCTGCTGATTGGTTGCTGCACATAGAAGCCTCGTGTGATTGGCTCACCATGTGCATTGCTTTTCCTTCAACTAAGGATATCTAAAAAATGAAGCAAAATAAATAATGGAAGTAAATTGTAATGTTGTTTAAATTTCTATTCTCTATCTGAATCATGAAAGAAAGATTTTGGGTTTAGTGGCCCTTTAATATAAAAATGCTGGTTGTGCAAAGCTGGAGAATGATTATTATTTATTAATATTATTCTTTATTTATAAAGCGCCATAAAAGGACAGTACAATATGAGACACCAGACAAAATTTAACAAACAAATACAGGGGGAATTGGGAGCCCTTTTCCCGTGGGAACTTACAATCTAAATGAGTAGGACAGCGAGAAACAGGAGGTGGGGACTGCAAAGGTGGGAATGATTATTAAAGACATTATCTATCTTTTTAAACAATAAAAATGTTGGTGTTGACTGTCCCTTTAACATATTTGTTTGCTCGTTTCGAATTTCAAATGTTTGTACAACATTCTAACATGTTTAATGTAATAATATTTCTAATGCTATCTTTAAATGAAATATTCGGTTAAAATGTTTGTAATTTGAATATTGCATAATTTATTAATTAGAAAAGATTGAATCAATATATTTGTAATAGTATTTCTAATGCTCCCTTTAAATGTAATATTCAAGTTATGCAATATTCGAAATAGAAGAATTTAAATCAATATATTTGTATCTATTATGTATCAATTTACTAAATTCCCTACCATAAGAACTATTGAACTTCTGAATAGTATTTGTTAAATCGAATGTTACATTCGATATTTCAAATGGGAATATTCAATCAAATTATGAACATTCGAAAAGAAAATAAACATTAAAAAAATGGAATTAACATTCAATTACCAAATGTTAATGGATTTTCATTCTTATCAACATTTGATTGTCCAAATTTCCACAAGACTATTTATTCTACCAAGCAAATTGCACTTTTAGCACATTCGCCCATCCCTATTCACAATCCTCTTATCTGTGATGCCTTGATGAGCATGGCATCTATTATTCAGTGAAGAAATGTTATTCCTGCTAGTAACTTATTTATTATATGCTGCTAGATCACTAATTCTGAGCCCCCCCCCCCTCCAAGAAAAACTTTTTTAAGTCTCTTGAATACATTTGGTTAGGAGTAGGGATAGCAAATAAATGTCAAGGATCCAGTTGTACTTGTCATATGCATCTAAGCTTTCTTTAAGTCTATTTGGATAAGTTTTGATCCCTCACTAGAGCTTAAGAGATCTTTAATGCACAACAATATTTATACTGGTCCACAATGAAATGGTTGCGCTGAGTAATCCATGTAGATCAGTTGAGGCCCTTTCACTCCTTTCAATTATTGTAATGATCTTCTTAGATATTTGGTGGTTCCCCCTTTTTTTCCTTCTAAAAATATGAGTTGTCCTTAAAGAAACAGGGTTTTGTACCTGGAGTTGTTGCCAGGCTTGTTTACCCATTACTTCACCAGATAGTCGTTATAAACATCAGTGCAATAGTGAGTGAAGATATGTCCATGGAATTATCTAAGAAAGGGGTCTGAACCAGTAATTCCTTGCAAGATGCAAACATACTTCAACAGAACATAATAAAGCTCACTGCAAAATTATTATTATTATACTTTATTTATGAAGCGCCAACATATTCTGCAGCGCTGTCCATGGGTACAATTTATTTAAATAAAACAATGATATCAAACTTGTAATCTGAAAAAATCTGAAAAAGGAGAATGAATTAAAGCACATACATATCAAATTATGCTGTTTTCAGCATACTTTACCTGGCATACATTTCTAGTTTGACAAACGTCTTTTGTTCTTTACTTTATTTTGCGTAGTGCGCATTTTAGGACAAACTCGCCACCCTACATTTAACAATATGTAGCCACAATACCAACAGGAATAAAATGCATTGATAATCTCAGTACCAATCGTGAGAAAACTCTATATACACCCAAAAACATGCCTATTCAGTCCACTCGCCAATGCCGTAAAACTTAGTTCACAATAGAAATATAAGGAACTCTTCAAATTTGACAATTTTTTTATGTTATTATAGGATGATACATTTATATACATATACATTTTGAAATGTACCATTTATTGAGCACTGCCCTGTATGTTTCTTGCCATTGCACACATAAATGTAGGTGACACCCATGAGTTAGATACACTATTCACAATGTAAGATGAACCTTTAGATCATCCTGTCATGGACCTCAAAACACTGACAGATCATTTTAGATTATCTTGCCCGAACAGAGAGCCTTAGATCATCTGGTCCATTGTCACCTTGGGATAAAGGGTCTGTTTATCTAAAGCTCTGTGGGCTTGTGAGATTTTCTAATGGCCAGTACTATGAAGCCCCTGTCTTAATTTTCTAAAGAGGGGTGTTCAATGCTTTTATGTATGTGAAGGTGATGCATATATTACAATGAGACACACAAATTTTTTTATATAAAATATATATATCGTATAAAATGAATAAATGAATCACATAAAAAATTGTAACGAAACTGTTCTTCAATAATCATATTTTATGGAAAAATGTCACTCAACTAGATCTTTCTGCTACCCAGAATGCACTGTAACAAGAAAAGCAGAAACAAAAGATCAACCAAAAACAGAGCTTAAGCCTGTTCCTGATTCCGCTGAATTATGAAGAAAATGTTTAGGTAAGTTTCATCATTTTATAAAATATATCATCTGAAAAATAAATTTTCACAACAGCTAAAAGCAGATAGAGATGCTTGTCCACTCGCCTTTTAATACATGGAGCCCTTTGTCTTTTATCAAATTATTTATCCGTGAACTCGCATTTTCAGCTATTCCCTGTCCCTTCATTTTGTACAATAATCTCTCATGTGGCACTGTATCAAAATCACATCTACTGATTCACCTTTATTTATATTTTTGCTTACCTCCTCATAGAATGTAATTAGATACTGTATGTTTGACATGATCTATTACTCATAATATCATTCTGATTTAAACTCTTAATTGTGTTTTCCTGAATGTATCTTCCTCACTACTGATGTCAGTCTTACTGGTAAACATCTCTCTGGAACAGCCCTTTTCCCCTTTTTGAAAAGTGGCACCACATCAGCTTTACACGAGTCCTGGAATACTGTCATAGCAGGCACTTGGCTAAAAGAGTGATTTCTGTTCCTGCTGCAGTTCAGCATGCAATCATATGCTACAAACACAAAGCTAACATAGACTACTGCATTAAGGCCTATTTGATCTTCAAGGCCTCCTTAAAGGTGCAGTATGCCTAACTAGAACAGAAATCACTCTTTTAGCCAAGGGCCTGCTATGACAGATACTATCACTAAGGATATTGAGTCTTGAAAAATTAAGAGCAGACGTTTGGCTATAACAGTGCCAAGTTCCGTTAGAACCCTTGGGTGTATTCCTTCGGGACCTGGAGCTTTATTAACCTTGATATTTTTCAGTTTATCCTGATGTCATCTAGAGATAACCAGTTATTGGTATGGGCTTGTATGCTCCAGTTTGTTTCAATGTCTCTCGCATTGGTTCCTCTCTTTTGTATATAGAAGAATCTTAGCCTTGTTTATACAGAAGAATCTCAGGGGCCGATTTATCATGGCCCAAATGGGGCTGTTTACCCCTGTTTCCACGCGAGCCTTCAGGCTCGCCGGAAACAGGAGTTAAGAAGCAGCGGTCTTAAGACTGCTGCTCCTTAACTAGTCCACTGCCTCTGTAGCGACGGACAGTAATCCGTCCAATCATATACGATCGGGTTGATTGCACCCACTGTTAGCAGCCAATTGGCTATGAATCTGCAGGGAGAGGTATTGCACAAGCAGTTCACTAGAACAGCTTGTGCAATGATAAATGCAGACAGTTTATGCTGTCGGCATTTATTGATGTCTGGTGAACGTGATACGCTACAGCAGATGATGTCCGCCAGACACTTGATAAATCTGCCCCATAGCCTTAAATCAAGCCACCTTTCTCACATTTTAATGTACCTATATTTTCCTTCTTAGATTTTTTCGCATTTATATACTTAAAAAATACTTTTCAGGTTTGTCTTAGAATCCTTTGCTATAACACTTAAATTAGTTTTATTTCCGCTAATCTGATCTCTCTTTTGCATGCTTTGTTATATTCCTTATATATTTGGAATGATGAGTCTACTGTTTTCTTTGAACAATTTAAATGCCCTATGTTTATCCTAATTTTCTCAGATTGGTATTTAGCCACAGTGGCTTGGATTTATTTATTTTATTTTTATAACTATGTGGTATGTGTTGATTCATATGTTTAAATGTTCTCCATTTATCCTGTAAGAATATTTTTTCCAGATTATGATATTTAACAATTTCCTTAAATTATTGAATTTTGCTTTCTTAAAATTAAAAGTTTTGATTGAACCTTGTAATGATGCTCATGAAAGGTTATTATGATCACTGTTGTCTAAATATGCTTTCACTTCTATGTTTGATATACTTTCTGCATTATTTGACAGCACTAAATCTAGTATAGCTTTATTTTTATATTCATTGTGACATTAAGTTATCTTTAAGCATATTTAAAAATCTGTGCCCCTTAGTCATTTTGCTAGTTTTATTGTCTCAAATTATTTTAGGGTAGTTAAAGTCTTCTATAATGACAACACTAGTATTATTAGCAGCCTTTTCTATTTGTATTAGCACTTGAGTTTCCTCGATGTCACTAATGTTGGGTTGCTTATAGCATAAACCTAATAATATATTCCCCCCCCCACTCTTTATTGCAACCCACAGTATCTCTACATTATTACCTATATCATCCTAAATATCCTCCCTTATTGTAGGTTTAAGATTATGTTTAATATACATGCAAATCTCTCCTCCCATTTTATTATGCCTATCTCTCCTAACTAAGTTATAACCCTCTAAGTTAACAGTCCAGTCGTGTGAATCATTCCACCAGGTTTCAGTTATGCTAATAATATCAATTTCCTCTTCTGCTGCTAAGCGCTCCAGCTCTCCCATTCTACCAGTCATGCTTCTTGCTTTGTTGTCATGTTTAATTTTCTTGTGCTTTCTGTTGCTATTTGGTGCTCTTTCTTCCCAATTTTCTAAAGTTTTATTTCCTAAGTGTACCCTTTGCTTTGAGATATTTCAGATGTATTTTATTCCAAGAATAATCTGTGATTCTCATATCATTCAGGTGCAATACCTACTTACTGTACAAATTGTACCTAAGTTAAAAGGCAGCCAAGTGTTATAAAAAGTTAAAGCCCTTAGCCCAGTCTGCCTTAGTGGTTTAGCACATGGCAATGTTAATATCTCAGAAAATACTACATTGGATGGCCTTGCTTTAAGTTTGCTTCCTAACTCCCTGGTCGTTTTAGGACACTCCATCTCCTGCTGATAATATGCACAATGACTGCTTTTTCAGACACAGATCCCTCTAACAATGTATCAATATGCTCCAGTATATGCCTAACACAAGCCCCTGGAAGACAGCAAACTGTTCTATTTTAAGGTATCTGGAAGTTACCCTATCTACCTTCTTTATAATAGAGTCTCCTACGACAAACATCTGTCTTGGGCCCAAACTTTTATGCCCATCTTCTGTTACTGGAGGACTGTTCACTGGATTGTTAGGCAGAACAACCCTCTTTGACATTGCCACCCCTGAACCGATTTCCCCAACATCTTCACTCAATCTGGAAAATCTATTGGGGTGTATCAGCTTAGAAGTGGCCTGTCTCTTACGCTATGTCTACCTCGCTTTCAGAGACCTAGCTATTTCCCTGAATATCCCCTTCTGAATAAACTCCAACCCCACTGCTGGAACCATAAACAGCCTATTCAGTCATATCCATTTCCCATTTAAGTGTTTGAATATCACGCAGTTTTGAAATCTGTTCCTCTAGTACTCTAAATTGAGCTTCTAGAGAGATAATATGTTCACACTTGCCACAGAGGTAATGGCTGCTCCAGTGATGCAAACATATGGCAAGCTGTGCACTGAATAAGATTGTTACACATACTTATAAAGATTTAACTTCAAATAGAAAACATTTATATTTACCTTAGGCTACTCTAACTCCCTTAGTGCTCAAACTCTACTCTTACACAGAGAACTCACTAGCAGTAGAGAAACAGATTGTAGCAAGCCCTATTGATGTAAGTGATGGTACATTTCAGACTGTAAGAATGTTGCAACGTTTGCAAGTAAAACCACATAAGTGTTTGTTTTTTTAAAAGTGTATAAATATTTTATAATAAAAGATTTATAATCCTAATTGATATTGTTTGTTCCTCTGCCCCCCTTCATTTCCTCTTTTGGCTGGGCTGGGATGTACAGAGCAGTTCCACACACACTCTCTACATAGGATTTCTAAGGGCTTTAAAGGGTCTGGACATCAAGATTGTCAAAAGACTTACATGTTGATTGAATGTTCACTGGAATTGTCATAAAAAAAATTCAAGTGGCCCAGCATAACATTGAAATAGATGCATTACGGGGGGCGGAGCCAGCTACCGCAGAGTAAAGACGTGTTTCTGCAGAGCTCCTAAAACCTGACTGCTAAGACCTCTTTTTATAGTGTTTTTGGAACCTCTATATCTTGCTTATCGGACTTTTAGGATGGGGGAATCTGCAACACACCTCATTGCTATTTTGAAAGTTCTGTCCGACAAAGCTGACAACTATTTTTACAGCTTAAGATCGACCCTGATGGAATCACACAGCCAAGATGGCGTTGCCTGCCTATCCAGCTATCCTACGTACGTGGCTATTCGAACAGAGGACTTCCTACCGGCTCAACATTTGCCTGAGCCACCGCAGGAAAAGATTTCCAGGCAGGTCTCTCCTGACGTCTTACCTGACAAGCCAAGCGTCGACCTGAGGCAGTCATGTTCAGCTGAACCGGTACATGTGGGAGCCATTGTGGCGAGATCAGTGGGACTCCAACAGACCATAGATGCGCAGCGCGCACTGCTCTCTCTACCTTCTCGCCCACGCTCACAAATGGCATTAACGCCCAATATGTTCCAGACGCCAGACGATACCGGCAACTACTGTTGGCGACTAGAAGCGACCTCTCACTCATCATTTGAGTCGGCTCGTTTTAACGGATTAGACCTACTGAGGCTCGGAGATACCTACCTGCCTCCTCAGCTTGAGGTCGCCATACCGCTGCTAGATATTAATTGCGATCCCACTAAGAAGGCTGTTTGCGGAGCTCTAACATCTCGGCTCTTCATATGGGGGAACTTGCTATTTGCAGACGCAGAAATGAACCGAACAGAATCTAGTAAAGTCAATATACAATGGCCCCCCTTTAACCACTTGTTTAGACATGAGCAGCTACTAAGGAGAGGAGTAGGTTAATCACGGAGTTCCTGACATTCTCACTATTCAAATTGTCTAGCTGAGATATCACTAAGGAACACATTTGACATTTGCACGCCATTTCCCTACTTACCCTGCAAGTAAAAAGTTTTGGGTATTGGGCTGGAAACTGCTTGTATTACAGTCATCTGACTTTACTGTTCACTGTTTTCTTAAATGTTTTATATTAGTGTATATGTTATCGTTCATTTGTTTAATCTGGAAAGTGACAAGATACTCATCGGCCTTTACACTTAAATATGTTATTATAGGTTAAGCTGTTTTATAAGAGCTCTTTTCAATAGAAGACTAAATTTAGCTTTTCATATATTCGTCTCAGATCACCCTAGCAAAGCAGGATTCTCATACAAAACCCTTCTAGCTAAAAAGCTCGCAGGTATCTAGCTAATGAGTTAGTGTTCTGTTTTAACTAGGTATATTGAATATGTAACTAAATCTCACTGCACACTTTAGACCTATAAAGGGGATAATCTGGGCATATTTAAATAGCTGTTTTTCTCTGACAGGGCAACTTTGGTGAGAGTGCTGTGGTCTCCTATGGGATCATTAATTCATGCGTATACAGCCCCATACTCCCCCGCTGGTATTGCCGGTACAAAGCCCTACAGTACTATCCTCAAAAGTTAATGTTCACTTACAAATTTATACCCCAGTATTATTTAGTGACACTCTTCACATTCACACACTACAGGTTTTTTTTTTCTGTCTTCATTTCCTCTTTATGTGTTGTACTGACAAGCTTGTTAACACTCTAAAGATGCTTTTTCAATGTTTTCTCTTTTTATTTAAAACTGTGCCAGTTTACTTGATGTTTAGGGCTCAAGAGATACTCGCCATATATTGCAGGCATTAATCTCTTTTGCTTCTAGAATGTGTTATACTCTGGTGGGCCCTATTATTAATATTACTATCTATAATAATAAGTCTGGTGATATGTAGAAGTAATTGCAGATTCATGTATGTCTATATATAGTGTCCCCTTTGGTTCTATGTAGCACAAAGGATACCATAGTCTTCATATAGATTTTATGTGGGTCTAGAATAGCCCTGGAGTGTATTAGAGTTTAAAATTATGTATATATACCCTCTACACTACTGTCGTCACAGCTTTGACTTTAGCTTATTCACTTGGCCTTGAGTGTTTAGCAGAGATATTCTTGTTATAGCATATATTGGCTTATACAGTTATCTACTACTATCTCTTCATAAGGGTACATGATGGTAATTCTCATGTTCTCTATATGGTTGAATGTTTCCTTTATATGTGTGGGGCCCACTTTTGCTCACTATTTTATATGCATAATGTTTATAAAGGTAAACCCTTATAGAGCTCCAATACTAACCGATGCAAATCTTATAGAGAAGCACCTCTTGTTCTGGCATATAACCTATAGTTGCTCCAAATATTTAAACCTATTTAAACCTATTGTTCATGTTTGGTTTATTCGTGTCTAGACGAAACATACACTACTTAGATGTTTTAAAAAAAAAAAAATATCGTTCTAATTCTGTTAAATAGCGTAATTCAAAGCCCTGACTCCTTAGTTCATCTGCAAATTTGACATACTAACTGGCTCCGCCCTCCTTCCCCCTCCCTTTCTCCCCTCCCACTTTATATTGAGCGGCTCTTGCCCGCTGCACCCCCTTCCCCATAAAACTATAGAGCTATCCCCTTTTATGATATTCTGTGTTAAAACTGAAGTCCCTTTATAAGATAACCCACATTTTATTGTAACGCCAGAGATATTTGAATATAGTACTTTTCTAATGATGCTGTGAATACATCTATTTGTAAATGTTTTGGGCATACCTTTTATATATTGTATTTGTTTACGACTTCAATAAAAAAAAAAAAAAGAAATAGATGCATTACTATATGCACTAATTTAACCCTTTCACAGATGGATGAAAATCAAAAAAGGTACACATATACTTTGTTTAATGCAAAGATTAAATATATGACATTCGTTAAGGCTTACCATCACTTTAACTACATGTCCTGCATGGAAATACCTTGTATCACATGAAACATACATTTTCACAACAGCTAAACACACATAAATAGAGTCTCTGGATGATTATATTACTAGCGTACATACCCTGGCCTAGGCTATGTCAATTTAATGAACTTGAATGTGATTTTTAGGATAGCAACAATAAAGTACATTTAAAGTTCTAGCAAGCTGTGTAAACACAATAGAAATACAACAATTGACTTGATGGCATGAACTTTTAAAAATATACAGTATAGAATGGACATTGAGGTGGACATGAGAAAGCTGCATTTATATAACAAAATACAGGTCCTGTAAGTCCTGTAAGTCCTGTAAACCCTGTGCATGCAGCATTTGGCAGCAAAGGTTTGTGGGAATTGAAATCCCAGTTACTGATCTGTATGGTGTGTACCGGCAGTGGTGTCCTGTTACCTGTAGCATGAAGATATAAATTAAAGCACACACACATGCATATACCCAAGTATGCACACACATGAACTACACACACAGTGCTTATACACAACACACTGAACAAACAGTGCACACACACACACACACTACACACTGAGAATGCCGATGACACCCAAATCTACCTTTCTGCACCAGACCTATCTCCTTCCTTGGTAACCCGTGACACTGTCTTTTTTATATCTCATCTTGGATGTCCTCTCACTAAATTAAGCTACATCTCTCCAAAACTGAGATCCTTATTTTTCCCCCTTCTTCCAAAATCTCCACCCCCCATTTCTCTATAACTGTTGATAACTCCATCATTACCCCTACCCCACATTCCTGATGTCTTGGGGTGACACTTGACTCAGACCTTTCTTTCACTCCTCACATTCAGTCCTTGTCTAAAGCCTGCCACTTACACCTTTAAAACATCTCTAAAATTAGACATTTCCTTACACAAGACACAAGATTTTAATCCACTCTCTCATCCTTTCCCGCCTTGACTACTGCAACTCTGTCCTCTCTGGTCTACTTAGCTGCTGCCTAACTCCTTTACAATCCATAATGAATGTCTCTGCCAGGCTCATCTTCCTTATATGTTGCTCTTCATCTGCTGCACCTCTCTGCCAATCTTTTCACTGGCTTCCTCTAGCCTCCAGGATTAAACACAAAATTCTGACTCTGACATACAAAGTCCTTTAACTGCACTGCTCCCCTCTATATCTCAGACCTTGTCTTCAGATACTCTCCCTACCGTCCCCTTCCCTCTTCTCATAATCTCCTACTCGCCTCCTCTCTTTTTACTTCCTCACATTCCCTTTTACAGGACATCTCCAGACTGGCTCCCATCTTGTGGAACCCCCTTGCCTTGCTCCACAAGACTCTCCCCTAGTTTTAACAGCTTCAAATGCTCCATAAATACTCTACTATTCAGGGATGCATACAACCTACATTAACCTTTCCTAACTCCATTGCTTTCCCCTTGAACCCCTTAGATTGTAAGCCCAGCTGTTTGTAGATCGCCTTCATAAGAGCCGACTAAAACAGCACAACTCTCAGCAGGGCCCTCTACCCATTTGATCCCTATAAATGTTATTTTGTATACCGCCTATGTTTATAGCACTGCGGAATCTGTTGGTGCTCTACAAATACCTGTTAATAATAATAATGAGAACATGTAGATTTTTTATAATAAAAGACTGGCAACTTTGATGGCAAAAACACATTAATGCCAAAAATCAAGTTACAAATCAAATGTAAAACGTAAGGAAATTCTGAAATTATAACCCCTACCCACAAAAATGTAATAATACAATTTTATGCAATAACATATTACTTGGTTGGGGAATGTAAAGGGATATAAATAAAAATATTTCATGATTCAGACAGAGCATGCAATTTTAAGCAACCTTTGAATTTATTCCTATTATCAATTTTCTTTGTTCCCTTGGTATTTTTATTTGAAAAGCAGGCATGTAAGCTTAGGAACCTTCCCATTTTTTGTTAAGCACCTGGGTAGCACTGGCTGATTGGTGGCTAATTAATGAATAAAGAAAAATAAAAAATGTGGGTTTCATGTCCCTTTAATGTCCATCAGCTAGATTACGAGTTTTGTGTTATGAGTGAAAAAGCATTGTTATGCTTCATAACGCTGCTTTTTCCCTAACGCTGCTAAGTCTTGTAGGTATAGGTGTACCACACACCTTTTTGGCCATCACACAACGTCCTTTCTCAACGGGACTTCGATAGTGCCGGTATTACGAGTTTGCCTGGGAGGCCAAAAAGGGAGCGGTACACCCTATACTTACAAGATCCGTACCGCCCTCTAAAGTCAGTAGTTATGAGTTTTACGTTACAAAGCTGTATAATAAAACTCATAACTAAAGTGTTACAAAGTATACTAACACCCATAAACTACCTATTAACCCCTAAACCGCCACCCTCCCGCATCGCAAACACTATAATAATTATTTATTATTAATTTATTAACTCCTAATCTGCCGCTCCGGACATCGGCAACTATTAAAATTTATTAACACTCTAAATGACAAAAAATAAAAAACAAAATTATCTAAAAAAAAACAAATTACTCCTAATCTAATAGCCCTATCAAAATAAAAAAAAAACTAGCCTACACTAAAGTGCCAATAGCCCTTAAAAGGGCCTTTTGCGGGGCATTGCCCCAAATAAATCAACTTTATTTACCTGTAAAAAAAAAATACAAACACTCCCCAACAGTAAAACCCACCACCCACCCAACCAAACCCGCCAAATAAAAAATCTAAATAAACCTAAGCTAACCATTTTAATGGGTATTGCCCTTAAAAGGGCATTTAGTTCTTTTAAATGCCCAAATCCTAAGCTAAAAAAACACCCCAAAAAACATTAAAAAAACTAACCCCCGACGATCCACTTACAGTTATCGAAGTCCGGACATCCATCCTCATCCAGCCGGCGAAGTCCTCATCCAAGTGGCAAGAAGTCTTCATCCAGGAGACCTCTTCGATCTTCACCCAGTCGGCGAAGTCATCATCCAAGCAGAAAGAAGTCTTCATCCGGACGGCATCTTCATCCATCTGGCATGGAGTGGGTCCATCTTCAAGACATCTGGCACAGAGCATCCTCTGAGGGTTTGGGCATGTAAAAGAGCTAAATGCCCTTTTAAGGGCAATGTCCATCAAAATGCCCTTTTCAGGGCAATGGTTAGCTTAGGTTTATTTAGATTTTTTATTTGGAGGTTTGGTTGGGTTGGTGGTGGGTTTTACTGTTGGGGGGTGTTTGTATTTTTTTTTACAGGTAAAAGAGCTGATTTCTTTGGGGCAATGCCCCACAAAAGGTCATTTTAAGGGCTATTGGTAGTTTAGTCTAGGCTAGTTTTTATTTTTATTTTCGGGGGCTTTTTTATTTTGATAGGGCTATTAGATTAGAAGTAATTTGTTTTTATTTTTGATATTTTCGTTTTTATTTTTTGTAATTTAGTGTTTTGTTTTTTTTTGTAAGTTAGTAAATTGTATTTTATTAATTTAATTTATTTTATTTTATTGCAATGTTAGTTTTTAGTGTAAGGCAGGTTAGGTTTTATTTTACAGGTAACATTTTCTATTATTTTACCTAGGTAGCTAGTAAATAGTTAATAACTATTTACTAACTAGTCTACCTAGTTAAAATAAATACAAACTTACCTGTGAAATAAAAATAAAACCTACGATAACTACAATATAACTATTAGTTATTTTGTAGCTAGTTTAGGTTTTTTTTACAGGTAAGTATTTATTTAGTTTTAAATTGGAATTATTTAGTTAATAATTGTAAGGTTTATTTAGATTTATTTTAATTATATTTAAATTAGGGGGTGTTAGGGTTAGGGTTAGACAGGCTTACGTTAGGGTTAGGTTTAGGGGTTAATAACTTTAGTATAGTAGCGGCGACATTGGGGGCGGCAGATTAGGGGTTAATAAGTGTAATGTAGGTGGTGGCGATGTTAGGGGCAGCAGATTAGGGGTTAATAACTGTAATGTAAGTGGCGGTGATGTTAGGGGCAGCAGATTAGGGGTTAATAATTGTAATGTAAGTGTCAGTGATGTTAGGGGCGGCAGATTAGAGGTTAATAACTGTATGTAGGTGGCGGCGATGTTGGGGGCAGCAGATTATGGGTGTTTAGACATGGGCTTTATGTTAGGGTGTTTAAATGTAACTTTTTCTTTCCCCATAGACATCCTTGGGGCTGCGTTACAGATCGTAGGTGTTAGATTTCTTTTTTTGCCTGCTCTCCCCATTGATGTCTATGAGGAATCGTGCATGAGTATGTTAAAGCAGCGCTTGATTTCGGTGCGGTATGGAGCTCAACGCCACCATATCGCCTGTACAAGCCTGCTTTTTGTAAACCTGTAATAGCAGTGCTATAGGGAGGTGAAATAACGCCACTTTTGTGGCGGTCATTAATTTCCCTATAGCGCTCAAAACTCATAATCTAGCTGCATGTTTTTTAGCATTTGATTGCGAACAAACCCTTGCAAAAGTAGTCAGACCCTTGACCATTCTCAAATTTAACTAAACAAATGTTCTATGTGATACTTTGTTTGAAAACATTTATTCTCAATGATTATTATTTTTAAGTTGACTGGTTTTATTTTGAAAAATAATTAGAAAAAAAAAACAAAAGACTAAAATATGGTGGGGCTGAGCTACCAGCCTATAAGAGCAGATACAGCTTCTAACTCATGTTATTATGTTAACCATTTTACTGTGTCCACACAATCCCATTACCACATATACTTGTCATCGGTTGAATTAGCGTATCATGGTATTACATAAATCAATAACCATTTTTACTCACCGCACACGCTCACTCTCACATGCCCACTTTACTTTTAAAAATGTTGACTTCTGGCTTTGCACTATAAGTTTTACTTTTCCAGTTTGAATCTGTATGTTCTGAAGCTGCACTAAATCATTTTTTTATACTATTTTAAAATATTTTCTGCCAGCAACAACCATTTATTTTTAATTAAAGAAATGCAGAGAAATATTCTTTAAGCAGTTTGAGTAGATGTCCCCATAAATAAGATCCTACTGCTCAATCTACACTTACATTTATCTTTTTACTAAATATGACTTTGTCTTGAAAACAACCGCAACTGCAGGCCCTTTTTTTTCCCTGCTGCTAGTACAGGAGCCACAAGAACATCAGTGGCTGCTGGCAGTCTGTTTCAATATTTTGGGTTACAACATTCGGCCAGCGTTACACAAACATTATGTGTGACTGACCCACTTAAATAAAGCAGTACCACCAGAATTGCTATTCTGCTACTGTGACAAAACCACTAGATATATCTGTCCATAGCCTCCTCCAGTTTGGCAATAAGTTGAAAAATGACCTTTCACTTCCCTCTCTCCCCCGTGAGAATGCTGGTTGACTAGAAAACATCATAGGCTTCCAATGATAGACTGAGAGAAACTGTCAATCTATTGTGCTGCTCCTTACTGGTTTACATTCATTGGATAATGCCTACCTGCATGATAAAAAAACAGCATCCACCAACCGAAAATGAAAATTTTAAAAGAAAATAGTGGGGTTTTCTTTTCTTTTTTTCGTTTTTTAATTGGACAATTACATTTTTGGTAAAGCAAATAATATAAAACAAATTCAATCTTCGTTATTTTATTTCCTTCTTACACACACAGTATATATACACTAGCCTTGCCCATCAAAATGTAAAATGTTGGAGACACAATCACTTTTATTGGGACATCAGTTTAATATAATAAACATTACACTCTTCTAAGGAGTGTAAATCAAAATGCCAGATAGATAAAAATATCACTCATATCTGAAAAGTCTTCTGATGACACATCAGAAAGGTTTATCTATATGATTCATCAAAGGTCAGCCAAAAAATTAACATTTACTATGAAAATAATACATGTGAGTTTATTATTTATGTAGGTGCATCAGTAAAACTGACAGATTACAAGTTAAACAGCAAAATAACTAACTCCTACACATAAGAAAATATTTACATATAAACAACAAACTAATTTAATAATTTAATAACTTGCTATATAATGGTTCATTAAAAGTAAATGTCAAAAGTTTTTTTGCCAAGGACACACAGAATTTTAATTGGATATAGTTCTGTTTGTTTAGCTTTAATACATACACATTCTCAGTTATTTTAAGAAAATACAATACCATACTAAAACAATGTGTGAGCTCCTTAAGATCACAGTGTAACTAAAATATTACCAGGTACTAGTAACATCTACATCTTAAAGTACTAGTGGTTTGTGTATTCATGGGTGTATTGTGGGGTTATGATTAAGTGCCGGTGACGCATGAAACGCGTCAGGGCTTTGCGGGCTGTCTCTGTTTTTTTGGATACTAAATAAATACAAATGAAAAAAAAATCTATTTCAAAGGTGATTTGAAGTGCTGCCTTTTTTTTCATACCAAAGATTTTCACTTACGGCTTACTCTGTCGATTTTTGGAGTGCACCCCTTGCAGCTGTGTATGAACAGCTTGATTGTCCTTGAGTTTCCAGTTATACATCGAAGACCAGGAAGGTTCTGTAGCGACATTCTCTTGTGTATTGTGGGGTTGATAGTTGATGGTAGAATTGGGTTGCTAGTGGGACCAGAGATACTAGTGAAGAAGAATTTGCTAATTAGACTAGCTTGGTTGAGTAGATCACAGTTGAAGATTATTACTGTGTATGGGGGGAATCAAAGAATCATAATAATGTATGGGGAAAAACAGAAGGCTATAAAATAGAGGTACCAGTATTAACCCAATACAGCGGATCATTTATGGTTGATCTATGTTGCAATCATGGATGAGTGGTAATGTTACCTGATGAATTAACAAATATTTTGTGCAAATATTTTTTAGATTAGGGTTTAGGCCTGCAATAGAGCTAACTGCCCTTTTAAGGGCAATGCCCATCCAAATGCCCTTTTCAGGGCAATGAGGAGCTTAGGTTATTTTAGATAGTATTTTATTTGGGGGGTTGTATGGGTGGTGGCTTTTACTGTTGGGGAGGTTGTTTGTATATTTTTTTTACAGGTAAAAGAGCTGATTACTTTGGGCAATGCCCCGCAAAAGGCCCTTTTAAGGGCTATTGATAGTTTAGTTTAGGCTAGGTTTTTTTTTTATTTTGGGGGGGCTTTTTTATTTTGAGCTATTAGATTAGGTGTAATTAGTTTAACTATCTGTAATTTGTTTATTATTTTCTGTAATTTAGTGTTTGTTTTTTACTTTAGCTAATTTAATTTAATTTAGATAATTGTATTTAATTTAGTTAATTTATTTAATTGTAGTGTAAGGTTAGGTGTTATTGTAACTTAGGTTAGGTTTTATTTTACAGGTACTTTTGTCTTTATTTTATCTAGGTAGTTATTAAATAGGTAATAACTATTTAATAACTATTCTACCTAGTTAAAATAAATACAAAGTTGCCTGTAAAATAAATATAAATCCTAAGCTAGCTATAATGTAACTATTAGTTATATTGTAGCTAGCTTAGGGTTTATTTTATAGGTAAGTATTTAGTTTTAAATAGGAATAATTTAGTTAATTATAGTAATTTTATTTAGATGTATTTAAATTATATTTAAGTTAGGGGGTGTTAGGGTTAGACTTAGATTTAGGGGTTAATAAATTTAATATAGTGGCAGCGATGTTGCAGGCGGCAGATAAGGGGTTAATAAATGTAGGTAGTTTAATAATATTTAACTAATGTTTGCGAGGCGGGAGTGCGGCGGTTTAGGGGTTAATATGTTTATTATAGTTGCGGCGATTTCCGGAGCGGCAGATTAGGGGTTAAAAAATGTATTATAGTGTTTGCGATGCGGGAGGGCCTTGGTTTATCGGTTAATAGGTAGTTTATGGGTGTTAGTGTACTTTTTAGCACTTTAGTTATGAGTTTTATTTTACGGCGGTGTACCATAAAACTCTTAACTACTGACTTTTAAATGCAGGGTAGGGTGTACTGCTCACTTTTTGGCCTCCCAGGACAAGCTCATAATACCGGCGCTATGGAAGTCCCATTGAAAATAGACTTTACGAAGTTATGTAAATCGTTTGTGCGGTAAGGCCAAAAAAAGTGTGCGGTGACCCTAAACCTGCTTTTTTACCCTAACGCACAACTCGTAATCTAGCCGATAGTTATTAGTTAATTAAAAGTTCAAATCAAAGTTTAAATCCCAATTTAAAACCATGAAGCTTGTAAACAAATTTAACACCTTCATTTAAATGTTAATTTATTATTGCAATGAAATGCTTGGATGATTTCATTTTGATCATGTTTCTTTTTCTTCTCTGAAAATTTTTGCAAGAACCTACTTGAAAATGCACATTATTTTGTATAGATTTTCATTTATTTTTCATTTGTTACTTATACGAAAGCCAAAAAAAAAAAAATGTCCGAAGTCTAAGAATATATCAAGAGTTTCTAATAATTATTTGGTTACATCAATGAATGAATGGAATCAAATTGAAATTGAAAAAAAAATAAACACACAAACTTGCTACTTCCTAATATTTTATAGAGAAATAAGAACAAAAAAGTTGGAATCTAGGCAAATATTTATTAAAAATTAAATAATAACACCAATGTAATTTTACCTTAATTTAGGTAAAATATAGGTAACACCAATTTGCAGTAGTTTGTAAGGCTGTATTATTGTAATTCTTGAAAGAAAAATACCAGTGCTTGCGAATATTTTCTTGAACATATTTTTTTCTATTGTTTAGTTGTATTTTTTTATTATTATAAAACTTCAATTCAAACCAATCGATCATTTTACATTCATATATTTAAGTGTGCGTAAGTATTATGGGGGCAAGTTTTTGAGCATATTATTAGTTATACTTTTTTTTACTTGATAGATAATTATACAGCTCAGAACATTCTCTGCACACCTGCTGTTAAGTGTAATTCATTGTAAGTATAATTCAAAACCATTTCTGAGTATTTTAAGTGCATTTTTAACAAACAGACCTGTTGATCTCTAATAACTGTATATGTGTAAAACTCTATAAGCAAACTAATTGTTCAAAATTCTCTCTCTTAATATAAACAGAAGGCCATGTTTTCTTTTTTTCTATTCCATTAAGAGAAACGGTTTCCTTTAAATCATTTAGTTATCTAAAGCTTTGAATGTTTTTCTGCATTTTCACAAGGTTGCAGCAAACCTTAGTGTATTTACAAAGAGATGTGAAGCAGAGATAAGATTACTTAATAATCTACCAATTCTTGCTAAATAGTATTTCTTTCCACATCCTCAGCAAAACATGTACAGAAACATTTTCCAATTCTACCCAAGCATAATGTCCTTTCTAACCTTAAAGCAACTGTCGGCTCCTGAGAAACCTCTTTTATAAGTAAATAATTGACATGGGATAAAGAACATTACTATCAATTTCATGCATGTGAAATACTGTGGAAATATGGAACTGTTAGGGATGAAGCAGTTATAAGACTTATTACACTAACAGTGACATTAAACACTAAATAAGTGCTAGATAGAGTAAAGCATTCAAAGAAAAGATTTGTCAAAGAATAACATGTAGATGTATTTTTTAAAGTTTTAATAGCTATTTAAACTGACAAAATAAGTGTAAAGTTTTAGTGCCTATAAAATAATGGGAGCTGCCATGTTGTAACTTAGGTTACCTTCTCTGCTGTGGCCAATTAGGGACAGTTATAAATAGGTCAGTAGAGTGTGCAGCCAATGGCTGTGTGCAATATGACAGTGTTCTGCACTTCCATTTCTGGTATTTTCAGCTTCCTGTCAGTATTACAATGCTGTCCCTTCAGCAATGCATAACAAGAGAATGAAGAAAATTAGATAATAGAATTAAATTAGAAAGTTGTTCAAAATTGTATGTTCTATCTGAATCGTAAAATAACTTTTTGGGGTTTACTATCCCTTTAACGTATTTTGTAATGCCTTATATAATGTAATTTAATGGTAATTTTAGAAAAATGAAACACATGTTGGTGAAATATCAGAATATCTCAAAGAGTAATTCTATTTTGGAAACAATAATAATAGCAGACCTTGCAGGTGTTCACTCTAGCAACAATGTCTAAAAATATAATAGTGGCAAAATGTAGGAAATCTGCAAGAGAAGAAAATTAACAGTGATAACAGACGGTATTCTGAAATACATAGGCATTTTCAAAAGGGGCTTTCTGAAATATTGGACAGTGATAATATAATAAAGCCAAGGGTGACAGGGGACTTACAAGTAAATATATTATAATTAAGCAATAAGTCTTACCCTTGGTACTGTGGAGAGAATACAACTGACATTCAGGAGATAATTATTTGAAAACATCTGTTGCACTAACAGTCCTCTTAAAGGGATATTAAACTGCTGGGATCAAGGTTACTATAAAGCATTCTATTGTTTTGTTTTTCTCCTGTGCCTGCTACTCTCTTCAAAACCATTTTTTTTTTTATCTTAACCCATAATGAGTACCAGTTAATGAAGCTCTTCATACTGGGGACCACCATCTTGGATTTGCACGCAATTTTGCTCCCTGTGACAAAAGGGGTGCATATTTAAAGATCAGGGGCGCGATCCGATAAACGGCGTAGTTTGCGGCGCAAGCGAGGGAACCCGCGTCGCCCGCAGTTTCAGCTCGCAACTCGAGCTATCCCATATACGGCGCCGTCAGATGCTAACGTGCCGTAAGTCGGATAAACCAGCGATGTCCAGAAATCTGCGCAAGTACAAATTTCTGGCGTCGCCAGTGACTTACGGCACGTTAGAAACTGCCGGCGCCTACAAAACCTGACTAAAGTCTAAATCACCCGCACTGTCTAACACGCCTCCCTAACATAGCCCGACACGTCTAACACGCCTCCCTAACATAGCCCGACACGTCTAACCCTCTATCTGCTATCCCCCCTCACTAGCCTAACAATAAAATATGTATTAACCACTAAACCGCCGCTCCCAAACCCCGCCGCAACATAATAAAGTTATTAACCCCTAAACCGCCGCCAGCTATATTAAATCTATAACCCCCTAAAGTGAGCCCCTAACACCTCCGCTATCTATATTAAATTATTTAACCCCTAATCTAATCCCCCTACCCCGCCGCCATCTATATTAAATTATTTAACCCCTAAAATGCTAAACTATCCCTACCACTAAACCTAAGTCTAACCCTACAAATAGCCCTGAAAAGGGCTTTTGCGTGGCATTGCCCCAAAGTAACAGCTCTTTTGCCAGCCCTTAAAAGGACTTTTTGCGGGGCATGCCCCAAAGAATTCAGCTCTTTTGCCAGACTTAAAAGGGCTTTTGGCGGGGCTTTGTCACAAAGTAAACTGCTCTTTTGCCTACAATCTACATCACCCTACACCGCCGCCAGCTATATTAACTATATTAACCCTAATTATATTAAGGTTAATATAGTTACTATCGTTATTATAATATATATATATATATATATATATATATATATACATATATATATATATATATATATATATATATATTATAATAACCCTATCTAACTCTAACATCCTAACTAAACTCTTATTAAAATAAATCTAATATTAATATTATTAATTAAAATATTCCTATTTAAATCTAAATACTTACCTATAAAATAAACCCTAAGATAGCTACAATATAATTAATAGTTATATTGTAGCTATGTTAGGGTTTATATTTATTTTACAGGTAAATTGTTAATTATTTTAACTAGGTATAATAGCTATTAAATAGTTATGAACTATTTAATAGCTACCTAGTTAAAATAATTACCCAATTACCTGTAAAATAAATCCTAACCTACACTATCAATAAATTAAATAAACTACAAATATCTATCTAAAAATACAATTAAATAAACTAAACTAAATTACAAAAAAAAAAAAAAAGATTACAAGATTTTTAAGCTAATTACACCTATTCTAAGCCCCCTAATAAAATAATAAAGCCCCCCAAAATAAAAAAGGGCCTTTTGTGGGGGCATGCCCCAAAGAAAACTGCTCTTTTGCCTGAAAAAAAACACAATACCACCCCCCAACATTACAACCCACCACCCACATACCCCTAATCTAACCCAAACCCCCCTTAAATAAACCTAACACTACCCCCCTGAAGATCTCTCTACCTTATCTTCAGCACGCCGGGACGAACTCCTCATCCGTCCGGGCGATGTCTATCCAAATGGCAAAGAAGAGGTCTTCATCCCGGCGATGTATTTATCCAAGCGGCAGTAAAGTCTTCTTCCATCGGGCAGCATCTTCCATCAAGCTGCATCTTCAATCTTCATTCTTTGCTCCACAGACACGGAGCATCCATCCCGGCCGACGACTGAACAACGAATGAGGTACCTTTAAATGACGTCATCCAAGATGGCGTCCGTCGAATTCCGATTGGCTGATAGGATTTTATCAGCCAATCGGAATTAAGGTAGAAAAATCTGATTGGCTGATTGAATCAGCCAAACAGATTCAAGTTCAATCCGATTGGCTGAACCAATCAGCCAATCAGATTGAGCTTGCATTTTATTGGCTGATCGGAACAGCCAATAGAACGCGAGCTCAATCGGAATTCGACTGACGCCATCTTGGATGACGTCATTTAAAGGTACCTCATTCGTCGTTCAGTCGTCGGCCGGGATGGATGCTCCGCGTCTGTGGAGTGAAGAATGAAGATTGAAGATGCCGCTTGATGGAAGATGCTGCCCGATGGAAGAAGACTTTGCTGCCGCTTGGATAAAGACATCGCCGGGATGAAGACCTCTTCTTTGCCGCTTGGATAGACATCGCCCGGATCGGATGAGGAGTTCGGCCCGGCGTGGTGAAGATAAGGTAGGGAGATCTTCAGGGGGGTAGTGTTAGGTTTATTTAAGGGGGGTTTGGGTTAGATTAGGGGTATGTGGGTGGTGGGTTGTAATGTTGGGGGGTGGTATTGTGTTTTTTTTTTCAGGCAAAAGAGCAGTTTTCTTTGGGGCATGCCCCGCTAATGGCCCTTTTAAGGGCTGGTAAGGTAAAAGAGCTTTGAACTTTTTTAATTTAGAATAGGGTAGGGAATTTTTTTATTTTGGTGGGCTTTATTATTTTATTAGGGGGCTTAGAATAGGTGTAATTAGCTTAAAAATCTTGTAATCTTTTTTTTATTTTTTGTAATTTAGTGTTTTTTTTTTTTTTGTAATTTAGTTTAGTTTAATTAATTGTATTTTTAGAAACATATTTGTAGTTTATTTAATTTATTGATAGTGTAGGTGTATTTGTAACTTAGGTTAGGATTTATTTTACAGGTAATTGGGTAATTATTTTAACTAGGTAGCTATTAAATAGTTAATAACTGTTTAATAGCTATTATACCTAGTTAAAATAATTAACAATTTACCTGTAAAATAAGTATAAACCCTAACATAGCTACAATGTAATTATTAATTACATTGTAGCCATCTTAGAGTTTATTTTATAGGTAAGTATTTAGATTTAAATAGGAATATTTTAGTTTATAATATGAATTAGATTTATTTAATAAGAATTTAGTTAGGGGTGTTAGGGTTAGATAGAGTTAATATAAATACTATAGTAACTATATTAACCCTAATATAATTAGGGTTAATATAGTTAATATATATAATGTAATAACTATATTAACTATAATATACTTAGGGTTAATATAGATAATATAGCTGGCGGCGGGGTAGGTAGATTAAATTAGGGGTTAATAATTTTAATATAGATGGCGGCGGTGTAAGGGGCTTACATTAGGGGTTAATACTATTAATATAGGTGGCGGCGGTGTAGGGAGGGCAGGTTATAGGGCAAAAGAGCTGTTTACTTTGGGGCAAAGCCCCGCAAAAGGCCCTTTTAAGGGCTGGTAATAGAGATAATTATTTTAGGGGGATTAGATTAGGGGTTAATAATATTAATATTGCTGGCGGCGGTATAGGGGGATTAGATTAGGGGTTAATATTTTTTATATAGGTGGCGGCGGTGTAAGGGGTCAGATTAGGGGATAGATAAGGTAGATGGCGGCGGTTTAAGGGGTTCACATTAGGGGATAGATCAGTTAGATGGTGGCGGTTTTAGGGGCTCACAGTAGGGGGTTAGTTTATGTAGATGGTGGTGGGGTCCGTGAGCGTCGGTTTAGGGGTTAAATACTTTATTAGGGATTGCGGCGGGGGATCGCGGTTGACAGGGAGATAGACATTGCGCATGCGTTAGGTGTTAGGTTTTATTTAGCAGATCGCGGTTGACAGGTAGATAGACATTGCGCATGCGTTAGGTGTTAGGTTTTATTTAGCAGCTAGTTTAGAGAGTTACGGGGCTCCAATACTCAGCGTAAGGCTTCTTACGGCTGCTTTTTGTGGCGAAGTGAAAATGGAGTAAGATTTCTCCATTTTCGCCACGTAAGTCCTTACGCTGTATATTGGATACCAAACTGCGCTGGTTTGGTATACCTGCCTATGGCCCAAAAAACTACGGGCGACGGCAGAAATATACGCGCGTAACTTCTAGGTTACGCCGTATATGTGATACCAAACCCGCGCAAATATTGGCGTTGCCGACTTTTTTCGGGCGACGATTTTTATCGGATCGACCCCCTTTAATGTAGGGAGAGGAGAGAGAGATGAGAAAGAGTAGGGAGAGAGGAGGGAGAGACAAAGAGAGAGAGAGATAGAGAGGAGGGAGGGAGAGGAAAGAAAGAGAGGAGAGAGAGAGAGGAGAGCGAGAGGAGAGAGAGATAAGAAAGTGGAGAGAGAGAGAGAGAGAGAGAGAGAGAGAGAGAGAGAGAGAGAGAGATGGATGTCTTTGAGATGAAGTGAACTATTTGTGGTGAACTCCACAACTGGATAAGAGCTGTCTAGGTAGAAGACTGTGTAAGAACCTCAAACACGAATTTGTGATACTGTGAACTGTTTTGTTTTTTTACTTGTTGTTAATAATATTATCTTTCTCACTTAATCTGAATTAATATTTTGTACTTTTGTTTAGAATAACAGGTGGTGTACCCCTTCACATTTGTCAATTTTTGAGAATATTGAGAATTTTTAAGTTCTGAAGCCAAAGATATTGTGCTTAAACTACAGAAATTACTCACAACTGGATTAAAAAAACCTATTTTTTATAAATGCATCAGATATCAATCATCTCCATTACAAATTTAGAATTTTTAAAAGCATTTAAAGATTCAAAAAGCTTCATGGGTGTTGTTTGTATAAACTCCAGTGTCATAGTAGCTAATTAAAGTGACAGTCTAGTCAATTAAACGTTCATGATTCAGATAGGGCATGCAATTTTTAACAACTTTACAATTTACTTTTATCATCAAATTTTCTTTGTACTCTTGCTATTCTTAGTGTAAACCTAAACCTAGGTAGGTTCATATGCTAATTTTAAAGCTCTTGAATGCTGCCTCTTATCTGAATGCATTTGACAGTTTTCACAGCGAGAGTGCGTTAGTTCATGTGTGCCATATAGATATCATTGTGCGCATGGCGTGAAGTTACTTATGAGAGGGTACTGATTGGCTAAAATGCAAGTCTGTCAAAAGAACTGAAATAAGAGTGCAGCCTGCAGAGGCTTAGATACAAGTTAATCACAGAGGTAAAAAGGAAATTAATATAACCATCTTGGTTATGCAAAACTGAGGAATGGGTAATAAAGGAATTATCTATCTTTTTAAACAATAAAAATTCTGAAGTAGACTGTCCCTTTAAAGAGACATGAAACCCACATTTTTTCTTTCATGATTTAGAAAGAGCATGGCATTTTAAAAAACTTTCTAATTTACTTCTATTATCTAATTTGCTTCATTCTCTTGATATCACTTGCGGAAAAGTATATCTAGATATGCTCAGTAGCTGCTTATTGGTTGCTGCACATAGAGGCCTCCTGTGATTGGCTCACACATGTGCATTGCTATTTCTTCAACAAAAGATATCTAAAGAATTGAGCAAATTAGATAATAGAAGTAAATTGGAAAGTTATTTAAAATTGCATGCCCTTTCTGAATCATGAAAGTTAAATTTTGAATAGACTGTCCCTTTAAGAACAGATATAAATGGTCTCCTGTGCACAGCAAGCAATTAATGGGCAGCACGTAGCTGGGTCAGGATACTTAGTTCCACTGAGTGTTTTCTAGTCTTCTCTAACAATAAAGAAGAAACCTCCCAAAGGTAAATATAAATATATATCGGATACAGCAAACAAGGAAGGAAGGTAAAACTACATTTTCAGATTTAAATTGCTAGAAAATAAGATAAATCAAAAAATATAAAATGTATTACAAAGATTTTTCACTATGCATACTTACACAATTGGCCAATAACAAACAAATTAGCACTATTATGCATTAACATCACTCAAGCACAATCAAAAGCACTTTTTTGTGCTTATATTACAAGTGCAAAGTTTTTTTTTATTGCTCGAGCAATAGGCTAGGGTGTGCTGACATTTGAATGATAGCGCGAGTGCGCTAAATCCCTCACATAAAAGACTTCTATGTGGCCACACAGTAAAATTCATATTGAGCTATTGGTGCGCAAGTAGTGGAGATCTTCATGTAGTGCTGGGGTCCTGGGCTATACTAATATTAAACAATTGTTTACTTCAGCTCTCAAAAATCTCTAAATTTTACAGCAGTATTTTAGATTGAGCTTGAGAGCAAAACACTTAAATGGCCATGATACCCAAATGTTGAAACACTTGAAAGTGATGCAGCATAGCTGTAAAAAAAGGAGTAGAAAATATCACCTAAACATCTCTATATAAAAAATAAAGGTATTTTACCTCAAAATGTCCTACCATCCCATTGCAAAGGACTTTAAGCAGCAAATCAGTATGCCTGTCCTAGGACAGGCAAGGGAGTGAGCCTTGTGCACACTCATGTTATTTCCCTATTCAGTTTAAGGAAGTTTACTATGAAATCTCATGAGATCACAGTAAAAGAGTTCATGACCTCAGCACTGTTGATGCTCATTGGCTGCTGTTCATTTCTTCATTTTTATTTTTTTTACCTGCAGCTGGGCAGCAGCTGAGTATAACATTTTACACAGAACTTACTCTGGTGAGCTGAGGAAATGTTGAGGTAAAATATCTTCCTTTTTTACATAGACATTCTCAGGTGATATTTACCTGTCAGCTTTTTACAGTTATACTGCATCAGTTTCAAGTGATTTAGCATATGAGTATTATGTCCCTTTAAGTCACCACTTAAATGCAATGAGCATGTGTAAAATAAAATAAAGTATATAGTATCCAGTATAGTATAAAAAGTTTCAGCCACATTAAAGGGACATGAAACCTAACATTTTTCTTCTATGATTTAGATAGAGAATACCATTTTTTTTAAAAACTTTTCAATGTATTTCCATTATCTAATTTGCTTCATTCTCTTGGTATCCTTTGTTGAAGAAGCAGCTATGGGAGCCAATATCATGAGGCATATATGTGCAGCCACCAATCTGCAGCTATTTCAACAAAGGATACAGAGAGAAAAAAAAATAGATAGAAGTAAATTGGAAAGTTATTTAGAATAGTATGCTCTATCTGAATCATGAAAGAAACAATTGGGGGTTCATTGCCCTTTAAAAAAGAGCTTTCCAAACTTTTTATGTTGGTGACACACTTTTTAGACCTACATAATTTTGTGACACAGTAATTCAGTTGTGCTAGCAAACAGGAGGTTAAACTAACTTGTTTTAAGAGATACGGATACATATATAAATGATGTATTAAAATGTATTTACAAGTAACGGTATGTATGTGCAAGAATTTAAAAAAAAGTTTAATAACACCAATAGCTACTTACTATTTTAATGGGATGTATGAGGTTGATGGGATGAACACAGTTTCTGAATATTTGATAGAATATTATTTATTTTATTTATTTATAAAATATTTTACCAGGAAGGATACATTGAGATTTCTCTCGTTTTCAAGTATGTCCTGGGGATAAAGATTAGATAAAGACACTCGTATTTCATCATCAAGCAGCTGTCCCACTCACTGACTACACATGCAGTCACAAGCCAATTGAGGAGACTACGCGTGCTGTCAGGAGCCAATGTTCTATCAAAGCCGCCAATGGAAATAGTTTCAGTTCCCACTGAGTTGCGCCAATAGGTTAAGATGATCTGTGACCCACTAGGTATGCATAGCAGGCAGGCGGAAAGACGGAAAGCAAAATAAAAATCTAAAAAAAAATTAAATTTGAAAAATGTTTTGCTGAAGCAGGGACACACCTACACACTGCCGCCGACACACTCATGTGTCACTACACACAGTTTGGAAAGCACTGCTTTAAGGACATTAATAACATTGTGGTATTGAGATATTTGGTTGCACCTTTTGAAAGAAAATGCTTTCATATGTTAAAAACAAACTTAGATCATTCTTTTTTATTTGTTATAGACATGAGTTTTATGTTATACGGCCGAATGGTATCACAAGAATATACAGTTTAATACATTGGATTGATCTATCGCTGTAGTTGATTTTATATATATATATATATATATATATATATATATATATATATATATATATATATATATATATACAGGTAGCCCTCAGTTTACGCCGGGGTTAGGTTCCAGAAGGAATGGTTGTAAATCGAAACCGTTGTAAATTGAAACCCAGTTTATAATGTAAGTTAATGGGAAGTGAGGGAGTTTGGTTCCAGGCCCCTCTCAAAATTGTCATAAGTAACACCTAATACATTATTTTTAAAGCTTTGAAATGAAGACTTTAAATGCTAAACATCATTATAAACCTAATAAAATAATCACACAACACAGAAAATATAATTAAACTAAGTTAAATGAACAAACACATTTGCTAAACAGCATTATAAACATAATAAAATAATCACACAACACAGACTTCACTTGCATTTTTCTGCAAACAGTTCTTTCTATGCATTCCAATTTGGACTGATTTATAGACAGTAAGATCTTGTTCTTTTGAAATCTGCTCGATAGCTCAGGTCTGGTTAAACTGATTAATTTCAGCTTGCTTGGCTTTGCTGCAACACAAGCGGACAGCTCCACCTACTGGCTATTTTAATAAATGCACTGCTTCTCAATGCTTTTCAATAGCAGTCACATGACTGGAAAAAAAGGTTGTTATTCTGAAACGGTGTTAATTGAACCGTTGTAAAACGAGGGCCACCTGTATATAATTGAGATGTATTGACCATATGTGATACAGTTTTATACAGTTTAAATAGTTATGTACACTTCTGATTGGTATGAATACATAATTACATTTTTTCTAGGGTTTGACAAATATAAAAATATAAATTAAAATATTTTTGGCATGATAATATGCCTACAGTACACATATAGGACAATCTGACTAATGACTACTAACATATGAATATTACCTTACATCTTCAATATTGTTCCTGAACACATCCCTCAGTGAGTGTGGACATGTGGTGCTTACAAGTGTAGTATATGGCATAAGGATTGAGGTGATTGTAGCCTACGTGGTTATTAATTACATACACTGTGATGTATTAGCATGGGCACCACCATGACGATTGAGGAGTGTGTGTCTAGCATGCTAGAACGTAATTGGATGATGAGGTGTGCAAGACTACACCCATTCAAAGTTGATTGGCTGGCTCAATAGATAAATATGTTGTAAAAGCAGTGGTAAAAAGCAACTTAGGTGTTCGTTTGCACTGCTACTCTCATGTGTGTTTAATTGTAGAACAAAGTATTACTAAGTATTACTAAGTATGCTTGGTAGTTCTATCTAATGATAAAATGGCATACATTTGAAGTAAACCATTTTTATAGGAGATGTAGCATGGAGATACCCAGACTTTTTAAATAACTACCAGGGGGTACGGAGAAAGTATAGTTAACCCTGTATAGGCATAATATTTTTAACTTAGGGATCTTTTCATTCACTGTACACCTGGTAGTGGGGATAATCACCCACTTTGTGCTGAGCTCTTGTTTTCCATATATAGATAGATACCTGCACAAAATGTAGGTTTGAGACCATTGAGTCTTTTTTCTCTGGGAGTAGAGTGCTTCTGTGTGTATGTTTTTTTAAATGTTTTTATAAAGTTTTTTTCCTTTTTTGTGTATCCATTTAAAGTAATGTTTTATTATCTAGCTCCTCCATTCTTACATGTTGACTTTATTTAACTTACTAATTTTTAGGATACTAGAATTTGCATTTGTATATACTGTATACCTTTGACATAGGCACTGCCCTCTCTTGGTTACGTAGGCTTATCACTGGAGGGATCTAGAGTATAACTGTTACTCATGGAGTTATTCTAGAGGGGTACAATATTGTTTATATTGTGGAATTATTATAAAAAAGAGTATTTCAGAATGTATAAGATTTGTTGAAATATGGCTGTTCTTGTGTTAAAAATAATAACATAAAACAAATCTTCATGAAGCCTGCCCCCTCAACTATTACATTTATAGGAACTGTCCAAATCAACCAATGAGCATTAATACAATCGGCTAGATTACGAGTTTTGCGTTATGAGCGGCTCGGTACTAATTTGCAAGTTATTTCCACCGCTCACCTCCCTATAGCGCTGGTATTACAGGTTTGCAAAAACCTGGTGTTAGCAGGCAATATGTCAGCGTTGAGCAAAATTGAGCTCCATACAGCACTCAAATACCAGCGCTACTTTGAGCTGGTTTTACGTGCTCGTGCACGATTTCCCCATAGACATCAATGGGAAGAGCCGGCTAAAAAAAAGCCTAACACCTGCAATAAAGGAGCGTAAAGCTCCATAACGCAGCCCCATTGATTCCTATGGGGAAAGAAAATGTATGTTTACACCTAACACCCTAACATAAACCCAGAGTCTAAACACCCCTAATCTGCTGGCCCCGACACTTACATTACACTTATTAACCCCTAATCTACCGACCCCGACATCGCCGCCACATACCTACACTTATTAACCCCTAATCGGCCGCCCCCAACGTCGCTGGCACTATACTAAAGTTATTAACCCCTAAACCTAACCCTAAATCTAACCCTAACCCTAACGTAACCCTAACACCACTAACTTTAATAAAATAAATCTAAATAAAAATTACTATTAATACCTAAATAATTCCTATTTAAAACTAAATACTTACCTGTAAAATAAACCCTAAGCTAGCTACAATATAACTAATAGTTACATTGTACCTATCTTAGGTTTTATTTTTATTTCACAGCTAAGTTTGTATTTATTTTAACTAGGTAGACTAGTTAGTGTTAGGGAAAATATTTTAATTCTGTATATATTTTTCTTATGTGTTATAAGGAGCTGACAAGTGTCATATTTTTTAAACAGTAGCATTTTTCTTGTCAGTTCAGCTATTTTCTGCTGTGCATGCAAAATAAGTCTTTTCAGCTATAGTAACAACACCCAAAGTCTGTATGGACAAGATAAGAAGAGGACCATGAGGTGCTTACATGTGAAGATTCTTGGTTGGTTAAGAAACACAGCACATGGGCTATGAAAGACACACTGTTCTTGTCTGAGGTGGCTTGCCACACTTTGTATTACTATGTATAATGACCTGTTGTTATTTTGATGTAATTCTGTTTAATTGTACAATTATAACCTTTTAAAATTTGGTCCAGTTGTATTACGCTGATTTTTTCTTCAACAATTTGGTGCCGAAACCCAGGAGTTTGAAAGCAATTGTGGACGGAGCCAGGACTGGAAACTTGAGGACAGGAGACCACAGGTGCCAAAAAGGTGAAAACCTTTGTTTCTCAAATTGCTCTCCTATCCTCTGATTCCTAAACCCTCTGTCCTGTCGTGAGTACAAACTCCCAAGAACCTAAGACAGCTGTTTTTATGTTTTATGTTTTAACATCTTTTGTTATGAATTTGTGAGTGTAAGAGGTCCTTTATGGCGTGTGAATGTACTGCTCCAAGACGCCCCTCTGCGGAGAAAGCAAGTGGGAGCAGTAGTGTGTTAAGTAAGAGGATCCTACCATTCTCAGACACAAATGTTTTCTATTTTCTGTGTTTGTTAAGTAAACTGTTACTAAAATTGCCTGCAAAGCAAAGGGACAACAGAAGGTTAAGTGTGGGTAGGTGCAGAATTTCTTACTAGTCTACCTTGGTCTGTCAGTACAAAGTCTCTGGGTACCCCCTGTGCTCGGCCTTTGGACATTGTTGATTAAGTTCAGCTTCAGTCCACTGCTGCTATTGGGCACAGTGCTATCCCCAGAGAACAAGGGCGAATTCTGATCTTTGATCACCTCTTGGCTTTGTTTCTGAAAACCTTGGACACACTGGTTTGAGCTTGCATGCTCCTATACTGAAGGGCGCATCCCTGAGCTGTAGCAGACTTGTCTCTAATGATATATAAAATTGTTGATGTAAGTCCCCTAGCATGGTTTGATTTTTACGATATAAGAGGCCAAGTACTTTTAGGGTTTGTCTCCCTACTGTTTATTATTTGGGTTTGTTGGAAAATTTGGAGGGATCAGAAGCAAGGATTTTTAGTATGGGATTTTTAGTGTGGGATTTTTAGTGTGGGACTTTCCCTGACAGTCACAGTATTGCTAAGAGTCGAGAGAGAAGGGTAAGAGTCCCCTCCATCATAGTTGGACTATGAGAAACGATTTTTAGCAAGGGTGACATGAGGTTATCCTTAAGCAATGGACGTCCAAAATTTCCTCAATAGCCCACAGGAGGAAATGTATAAAGAATATAGTATGTGGGTCAGCTGGCATCTGCCTGAATGGTGCAAGCTGACTAAGGGAATGGATGTTGGACTTCCCAAAGGTGGAACCTTTGAATTATTCCACTGGGAAAATCTCTATAAAAATAACTGTAGAATCCTATCAGAAACAGCCCAATGTATTTGTTACTATAGAAGACAAAGTATGTTTAGAATCCAGTCTCTCTGATGTGTGCTGCAGCTGCTGTTCTGGGCGGGGGCTTCCAACCCCCCTTCCTCCAGAGCAGGACAAATTTTTTTGTTGTTGTTTTTTCTAAACCTTTTTTGTGATTGCTAGAAGCTTTTGTTCAACTGAATTAAATGTAAGATTATGTATGTTTTGCATACACACATATGCAAGTCTTCCATGAAAAGACATACGAGTGTATGCTATGTTTGGGGGTATTTAGGGGTTTTACATCCCTGCTTGGTATTTAAATGGGTTAACTGGAGTTTTAAAAGGCTAGCACTACTGTGACTTGCACAAGTGACACTGCAATAGCCATACATTGTCCCTCTGTACATTATGGTCCTAGTGATATTTTTGCAGTAGAATTAATATAAATTACAATATACACAAGATTCTAGTAGTGAACCTTTAAGAGGTCTGATTTGCTAGTTACTTTATTGGTAATTTCACTTTTACTACCCTCAAGTATTTTCACAACTGATAAGACCATTAGTACTTATCCCCCTGAAAGTTATTTTGGTCACTAATGGTAGCCCTTGCATTTATAAGGTTAGATATTTGGTTGTGGGTCTGATTGTATGTGGGCACTGGCAATTAGCTGTCTATTGCCATTTGTGACTGCATGCCAAGGGCTTGTGAACTATGTGCCCTAGTCCTGGGGTTTGTGTGCATTTTTCGTAGAGTGTGTAGAATCTGTGTGCCAGTTTGTCAGTGAGTATCTTTGTAAGTATATTTGATAGTAAATACATGCGTGTGAGTGTGAATATTTATGTCACAGTGTGTATATGTGTGCTATATATGTATATGTATATATGTATGTGTATGTATATCTATGTGTATGTATGCACTGTATATGTGTGTATATATGTATAGATGTATGTATGTATGTATGTGTATACTGTGTATATATACTGTATATATATATATATATATATATATATATATATATATATATATATATATATATATATATATATATATATATGTAAAACCCAAATGTTTTTCTAGGTAGGTTTGGGAGGAGGAATGCATTACTGGGAGCTAGCTGTTGATTGTAGGCTGCACATAGATGGCCCTTTTCTTTGGTTTACCTGATGTGTTACAGCTGACTCCCAGTGGTGCCTTGCTGATCCTTTAATAAAGAATATCAAGTGAATAATGATATTTTGCTAATAGACATGAAATGCAAAATTGTTTACAACTGCATGCTCTAAGTAATAAAAGGAAATTGTTGAGTTTTAGTATTGCTGGGGAAAATAATTTGTGCCCCCAGTTTTGACTGTAGTCTCTTATGTGCCCCATACCACCTCATGGCAAGATGTATATGCCCCAAGGGGAGGTAACCTTGAAGACCAAGGTATGGGAAAAATACTCACTGCCACATTCATGTCCAGACTGAATAAAGAAATCCATTATAAATTGGTTTCCGCCCATTCTGATTGGCGAGATAAATCAGTCCCAGCACTAATGAGCTTAGCAAGCTCAATACAAAGGAACATAGAAGTATAGAAAAAGAAAACACTAAGGGTAATGCCAGTTTGTGCCCCTGGGAAACCCCAATAGAAACAGTTTAAGGGATAAATGAGGGGGAACCCAGAAAAGCTAAATGTTATAACCGTGGGAGAACAATTGATGGACTGGGCTTCCAGTGCTACCAATCATGTCTAAGAGCAGAGGGGGGTGATGCTTTTGTTTGCCTGACCCTCTCTGACATGCCATACCATTTTGTGGAGTGTTTGGTGGACACTGGAGCAGACCGCAGTGTTTTCAAAAGAGCTATAGCTGTTATGAAATTAAAGGCACATCAGCGAGCGATAGATCCTATCACTATGGGTAATAATAGGGTAGATGAAGCAGCCAAGAAGGCAGCTCTCATGATACTCCAACAGTCCTCTGAAACTGTGTAGAATTTGACAATGGAGGTCTTAAAAACCCTCCATAACCAAACAGGTTCCCTAACTCAGAGCAAGTGGAAAAACGCTGGTTGCAAACTGGAAAATGAGATTTGGAAACATGGGGATGGTAGATTATGTGCACCTACAGTGCTATATCCTGTTTTAGCCAGTTTATCTCATCTCCCTTCCCATGTTTCCAAAGGGGGAATGATTGCAAGTGTTAATAAAATGATTGCAAGTGTTAATAATTTTTGGTTTGTACCAGGTTACCCATACCAAAGACCACTAGTACCCTTGTAGCCCATGTTCAGAGTTCCTTCCTCAGCTGATCCCACAGATACTAGCCCTGAGGCAACCATATGGAATGGGGGTCTGGGGACGGGTGGAGGAAGTCTCTTGTGAGCACTTGGAATGGGAGCTCTCTCTCACTACTATTCTGACTTTTTCCCACATTTGCCATGTATGTCCCTCACATTGTCCCACATTTCCACTGAACCACCACCACTGGGTTAAATGTGTAAGTGTAAGTGGTTGTTGCAGTGGTTCAATAGAGATGTGGGACAATGAGAGGGGCATACTCTGCAAATTCAGGGTAATCTGGGACACCATAAAAATTTGAGTTCCCAAATTGGGAAAGATGGACACCTTAGCAAAATGAAAATGCTAATGTATTTTACATAATCAAACACCTTTTATGGTAAACAAGGGCATTCTGATTCAGATTAATCTGAAAATCCACTACATTTGTATTATTCGTAGCATTTGTCTTAAAAGATAAATGTGTAGTCCTTGTATTGGAAAAAAAAACATAAAAAAACAACAATTTCTAAAGGTTTCTCTACAGAAAAAAAATATTTCAAAAAGTTCTAATTGAAACTACTTAGGCAAGAGAGATATTGAATGTTCAATTTTTACATTATCCAATAACAATTTAGCAATATTCTTGCTAGCTGATTGATATAAGAATTCGAAAAGGAGTATATATGCTTCACTTTTGTTCTGACCCCATTAATAAAAAAATGTCTTTCTTTGTGCTGCCGCTGGCTTGCAACAGTAGCAGTATTTACTACTTTAACATTAAGTTTCTCATATGAAATAATGGGTGATCCTTTTTTATTAACAGATTCCGAACTACCCCATAAAAAAAGCTAAAAAAAAAAGTATGAGAAATTATTCGCCCAAAACTATTATTTTCTGTGTACATGTCTACTCTTTGGAATTTGCATTTTATACACAGCATAATTGCCCAACTAGCCTTTTATGTACATTTTGGATGCATTGTGGTTTAGTGTGCTGTGCTAATAAAAATAGTATACGGGGTATATTTTAGTTTGAAAATATTGGACCCATTCTAAAAAGTTTCAATTCACACACAAAGCATTGCATAACAAGTTAAGTATTGGGTTTTATTATTGATCTTAAAGCTTTTCTACACAATAAAAATGCAGAAAAATCTCCTAAAACACAAAAGCCAAATTAACATTTTAAGAAACAGGGATATCACAGGATCTTCAAGTGTTTTAATCACAAGAATTTTCACATGGTTACACATGTAAAACATGTCAGCTAGTAAGGGCTAAACTTTCCCATTAAAGGTCAATGCCTGTTAAAAAAACCCTCCCACCAACACCCAAATAAGACACAAAAACACAGAGTTGGAGAGAAAATCAACATGGTCACATTTATTAATAACCTCAGACATGAAACTTAACTAAACTTATTAAGACATCAAAAACCTCGAGTGGTGCATCTGAGTTCCTGACTTGAAAGTCCAATCATTGCGTGTCAGAGCCCACACTCACCCCAGCCATAGCTCTGCCAAACTTCAATTTCAAGTGACTCCTTTGGAGACTCAGGTCAGTAGACCGACTGGGAGAGGCACCCGAGGCTCCAACCTGAAGTATCATGCCTCTCATTTTTGCTTAGCCCTTGCTTCACCAAGATGCTGTTCTTAAATTTGGCCCTGACACTACCCACTAAGATGCTACACAACACTCCCTAACCTAGTAGTATATTGGCTTTGCTAGCCTTATGACACACAAAAGCCCAGGGGATGAAAAACTTAACAGGGTGGATAAACTGCAAGCCCATGTCTATGCCCCTGTCACTTAAGGAGCTCTAAGGCAGCGTGTAGTTATGAGCTCAGAGATGCCACTTTAGTATCGGAAAAAAAACACAGAATTGGAAACAAAATGGTGTGGAAAGGAGTGAAAAGCAACAGAAAGACAAACCAGAAGAGGAGAAGACACACCTGGTCACCACTTGTAAGGTTAGGCTAAACTCAGTACACAAAACAACAATTTTGCCACCACTGCAAAAACCCACCCATACACAAGAACCTTGACTTACATGGTATATTAAATCTTAAAGGGACAGTTTGTAATTACAAGGCATTTATGTTGTGTTGCTATAGAATAAGATATCAGCCAAATCGAAATGTTTTTAAAGCAAATTAATATTATTTTTTACTGCAATTAAATTTCAATGGCCAAAATCCTATCATTTGCATTATTTTTATTTAGATGAGTCAATCTGGGCTTCAGTCTGCAAACAACAAAGCAAGCCATAGTCATACAGTTAGTATAAAGTGCTCTATTTTGCAATTGGTATCAGTTAAAGCCAATTAGTGAAATATATGTAGTAGGGTTAGCCTTGAGAAGTCATCAGGGTGTTTTTCATTTTCTGAGAAGTAGAAATTGCTCAGTTTTCAGAGCTGATCCCCCCGCCCCCCCAGGAAAAGCAGAACTAACAACTGGTTTGTGGCAACAGGAAAAGAAGGACCTAAAAAATATAATTTATGCTTAACTTATAAATTAATTTATTTCATGTTGATGAGAGTCCACGATCAATTACTCCTGGGAATTATACTCCTGGCAACTAGGAGGAAGCAAAGTTCCCCAAATTCCCAGAGCCCTTAAAACCCTTTAACCCTTACTGGAAACACGCTTGTCTTTGCAGGAGGAAGGGGAAGAAGGGGGGGTACTAAAGGTTGTAGAAGGAGACGCTGGTTCATGGGGGGTTCCCAAGGATTCCACTCTGTCCACGATTCTTCTAAAAGGACTGTATCTGTGTTTGTTGAGAAATGTTTCACATTGGCGTAGTGTTTCCAAACACCTTGTAAACAAGTGTAAAATACTCACAGAATAGTATTGGATAAACAGCTCCACAAATGGTCAGGAAAAAAGGAACAAACTTCTTTGAATATAAAAAGGTAGCTTTTATTCAGTTCAACGCATTTAACGGTTATACCGTCTTTTTCAAGAGCAATTAAAATATAGTATGGCTTACTTTTTTTATTTCACAGGTAAACTTTTATTTATTTTAAGATAGTTATATTGTAACTTTCAATTTAAAGTTAGGGGGGAGTTAGGTTTTGAGGTTAATAGTTTAGTGTTTTGCAATGTGGAGGGTCGGCGGTTTAGGGGTTAATAGGTTTAGTTTATTTGTTGCGATGTGGGGGGCTTGCGGTTTAGGTGTTAATACTTTATTATAGTGTTGGCAATGTGGGGGGTCGGCGGTTTAGGGGTTAATAGGTTTATTTAATGTCAGGGAGTGGCGTATTAGGAGTTAATAATTTATTTAGCGTTGGAGATGTCGGGGGGTGGTGGATTAGGGGTTAGTAACTTTATTTAGTGTTGGCGATGTTGGGGGCGGCGGTTTAGGGGTTAATCATTTTATTTAATGTCGTGATGTCGGTGGGCGGCCACGAGGCTAATAAAACAACAATAGCCATCTGACCCTGGGACCAGAAAAACTAATAAATACACTAGAAGATTGTAAAAATCCTGCAAAACGTGTACCACGTCCAAATAATGGAGAGATTTCTCCTTAGAATTCTTTGGATTAGGACACAAAGAGCAAACAGCAATCTCACAATGAATGTTACCAGAAGAAACCACTTTATGCAAAAGGTTGAGCTTAGTTCTCAACCTTATCCTGAAGAAGAAACAAGATAAGGATGCTCACCACAAAGAGCAGACAAATCAGAAACTCTTCTAGCAAAAGAAAAAGCAAAAAGAAACAAAAACATTCCATGACAAAAAACTGAATATCCAAAGCATACATAGATTCACAATAGGAACCTGAAAAACTCTGAAAACCAAATAAGATTCCATTATGAAGAAGTTGGTTAATCACAGACTTAAACATGCCTAAGGCCTGGATAAAACCCAGAATATTCAGCAAACTTCTTGTGAAACAAAACAGAAATAGTCGGGAGCTGACCCTTCAGAGAACTATCTGATAAACCCTTATCCAAACCATCCTGAAGTAATTGAAGAATTCTAGTAATTCTAAGGAAGTGCCAACAAAACCCATGTTCCACAAACCAGGAAACAAAAAACAAACCTTATGAGAAATCTTCCTTGTCACGGTTAACAAGCCTGAACCAAAATGGCAAAATCAGAGAAACCTCTCTGTCTTAAAACTTAGAGCTCAATCTCCAATACATGAAGTTTAGATATTTTAAAACCTGATTAAAAAAAAGACCTTACGACAGAAGGTCCTGATGCAAAGAAGAAAGAGAAGCAATAAAGGACAACTGGACATCTGCACAAGATCTACAAACCAAGTCCTGCGAAGCCAAGCTAGAGTAATAAGTATTACTGATGATAGCTCTTGCTTGATCCTGACTATTGCCCTTGGTAATGGAACAAGAGGTGGGAAAAAGTAGGCCAAACCAAACAATGAAGGAGCTACTATAGCATCCTCAATCTCCGCGTGAGTATCCCTGAACTTTGCAAAACATATGTTGAGTTCTTTGTTAAAAGGAGAAGCTATCAGATTCACAAAGGTCTACAATCTGACTGAAGACTTCCAGATGAAGACACCATTCCCCTCATTAAGGGAATGATGACTTGAGAAAGTCTGCTTCCCAATTGCACACACTGGAATAAGAACTGCAGAAATTATACAGGAATTGTTTTCCACCAGGAAAGGGATAGCCTGCTTTTAGCATCCAAAATAATCTTTTGAGCCAACTGAGTTTAATGCCTGCACCAATGACAAAGCATACAAAGCTGCAGAGGCCTTATGTGAAACCGAGCAAATGGAATTGCATCTGAGGCTACTATCATCAGACCTAAGAGCTACAGAAGAAGAATAAACTGGCTAAAGATTTACACAAGCTGAGAGTTAATTCATTCTTGTCTGTTCAGTCAAAGACAGAGCTGTGAAGCAGCTCTTGGAAGTAATACAATCTTAACCCCTTAACTAGAAGCTAAAGCAAATGTTTTTTAACAACTCCCACTATTACCTGAAAAGCAACCATACTACTGGACTTACCATAACCAGCAGAGTACAACATAGAACCAACAGGAGGATGCTAGGGACAAATCCCTGCACTCCCATTGGGTTTTCTTATGCCACTACCCATAATTCAAAGACATCCCTCTGTTCAAACATTAACTCTCTGAGGGGAAAAATGGGCCTCAAATTGGTCTGAGCAACCTTCTCACAAACAACTAGAGTACCTCCTGCGAAGGCAAAGGCAAGACTTGTTTCCAGTAAGGTGGGAGGGGTTTTAAGGGCTCTGGGATTTGGGGATCTTTGCCTCCTCCTAGTGGCCAGGAGTGCAATTCCTATGAGTTAGCGCTGTGGAATCTGTTGGCGCACTACAAAATACCTGTTCATAATAATAAGAAATGTGTGTTTTGGCATGACCTCAACTAAAAAAAAAAAACACTTTTGAGAGGAGAACAGCAACAAGAGGGAATCCTACAACTTTAACCAAATTTACCCCTCTGCCACAGGACATTTAAATGAAATATATCATGTTTGTGTAATAGCCATACATTTATATGCCGCCTATAATCACTGTACAAGATTAATGTGTATTATTGTTTTGTATTGTGTAGTTGTTGCCTGCATTGAAAATCAATAATTGCCAATAAAAGGGATATGTAAATCAAACAAACTTTCATGATTTACAATGAAATAATAATAATTAAACTTCCTAATTGCCTTCTATTATCAAATGTACCTCTTTCTCTCTGTATCCTTTATTGAAACATAGCTCTTCTCCATGAGAGCATACCAAGGTAGTTCAGGAGCATACACGTGGCATGAGCACTATATGTATAACATTGTTATAAACATTGTTGCAAACAATGCTGCCATGAAGTCCTCAATACATATACGCCCACCTGAGCTCTCATGGGAAGGAGCCATGTTTTAACAAACAACATCATCATAAGTAAGAAGTACATTTGATAATAGAAACATATTTGGCAGGTTTTTTTTTTTAATTATTATTATACACTGTATCTGAATCAAAAAAACTTTAATTTTGACTTCCTTCCTTAAAAACAAGAACTAAGCAGGTTTAGTTTATTTTCATCTTTCCTGGAAATCTCCCATTTTTTCCCTACCTCTTCTATGTCATCCCTCTGTTTCGCATTTCATTTACTTTTGAATCTTGTTTCTTCCAATCCCTAAATTCTATGGGGTAGACTTACCAGAAGTTGAGCGGACATGATTCGCTGTATCGAATCATGTCCGCTCGACCACTCTAAATGCTGACAGCTCACTCTCGACCATTCTCAATCATCCCGATCGGATCAGGATGATTTCAGTCCGCCACCTTACGACTGCTGCTTTTTAACTTCCGACCCCTATATCTTAAATTCACTGCATGAATTCATGTTTTTAACCCCTTAAGGACCGATGACGGAATTATTCCGTCATGAAACAATTGAGCAAACTGAAGCTATGTCCTTAAGGGGTTAATGTGTCCTTAAAAACGCTTACAAAAAGGTTGTAATGGTGTAAATCTTATAACATCAAGGTGGTCAGCTATTGGCACTAAATAAAATAGAAAGAGGAACAAGAGGTTCATAGGGCAAAACCAAACACCCTACATATTATTATCATAGGTCATAAACTATTATATTCAATCCTCTAAATTTGAAACTTGGTATATATACCCTTTTGTATAAAAAAAGAGTATCTTCTGTAAGTAGATTGAAGGACAGTTCAAGAGACGCTTAGATATCATAATGCTGTACATTACACTTTTGTATTAAGGAAAATATAACAATAGCGTATTATATTTTCAATCATTTATAAAATAGAAATAAAGTAATTAAGAACAGGTTATTTCAGAACACTTGTCTAATGTTTTGACAATAAACTCTAGCATTGCCTTGACATTTCTTTTCTATAAAATCGTAAGCTTTTGTGTGTTTTTTTTTTCTGCAACAGACCATTATTTTGCCATTATCTTGATTTCGTTGACATTATCAGCTAAGTAGATACCAAATCATCAGAACTACAGTTCAGAAATATTCTTACAAATGCAGGGTAAAATAGAGAACACTTCTACTATTTGTATAACATTCTTGATTTCTTTTAAGTGATGTTAATTTTTGTATTTATTACAATGTTGTATTTATTTATTTATTTCTTATTAATGCACAAATATACATAGATCAAGGAAAATATGATTACAACAAAGAATTAACTTTGTAACCAAGTTACAATGGCAAGACAATGACATGCAACCTTTCAAAAGAAATATGATGTTTAAGTACACATTTTCATTCTAATAGAAAGGTTAAGTGGTAATTCTTTCATTTTAATTATAAAATTGTATCGATTAAATATGTTGGTATTTTTTTATCATGTCACTTTCATTTTTTTTTATACATAAAGTTCAGTCGTGAGAAAACTTGCAGTATTTGTCAGAGCAGGTTGCTATTGAAATTGAATCTAATCAACATTGACTTGTTAAATAATAACTAGGGCCACAGCAATCTCCTTGTTCACAGAATGTAAGAATCTGTGTTAAAAAATGCACTAATGTGCATAAGAACAAAGAGGTCATTAATACTTCTTATGCCTTGAATAGTTCTCATGCTTTTCCTTCATGTACTAAGTTCCCACTTTTTCACTGCATACATTTCCGTTCTCTGAATAATATCCAATTAAAACCTCAGACGCTGGAGATATTTGGGCCTCCTTAAATAAGGTCAGATTTCTTTTTTATTTTTTTTTAAAGGAACCTTTACATTTTAATTACAGCATGCAATTTTTGTATTTAAGAAAACTGGCTTGGATTACAATCGGAGTGCAAAAATGCAAGCCTCATGGAGGGTTTATATTGTTGGCGCACAATATATTGCACTTCAATTCTGCTTGTATTTTTGCTCTTCGGAATGGTTAATATTTTAAGACAATCTAAAAATGATAGGAAACAAGAATATTCACAGAGCTTAATGGAAGTAATAGATACCAGGCCAAAGTGACGATAAAATTAATAGTTTTATATAATTAGGGGTAATTATATCATTCATTTTTAACTCTTCAAATACTTCATTGTAAGTATAAAAGTCCTTCAATACAGAGGATGACACACTTGTATATGCAAGTTTAGAAACATCGGTCTGAAGCTATTTGCCATTGCCACCTCAGAGATGGCAAACATATCATCTAGAACTGACTCACTGTGATGATTGACAAGCCATGCTCTCGCCAATAAATGCAGGAGGCAGATGTTACCTCGCTGGCCGTGAACGCTGAAGAAAAATGTTTTTTTGCTTGGAACCTTGTACACTCACTAAATGGTAAAAAAAAAACACATAGCTCACAAGCCTGACCAAATAGCCATGTTATGAAATGTGTTGCTTGCGTTTTTTGCTCATATTAGATTTTTTTTAAATAAAGTTTTAACTTTTAATTAAGTAGAAACAAAACATATCCAGTCTTTTATCTTGCTTGCTGTGTATTCTAAATATAAGGAAGTACAGCTGCACCAGAGAGATCCAAGGGTCAGTTTGATGGACAACTAAGAGGAGCCAGCTTTTTTCTGTAGCAGCAGACAGGTGCTCCTTTTTTTCCGTTTTAGAGTTAGATTGTGAGAGATCCGTTAAAAGTTTGCACACAAGCAAAAAGAGGTTTATTGTGGTGCGCATCTTACAGGTTGAAACTAAATATGTTCATTAGAGCGCAATTCGGGACAGCGCAATATCAGAGCTCTAGTTAACTGTTAGGCAAGACTAAAAAGTTGCACGAAACACAAAAAATACATTTAAAGTACAGTTACACTCATAATAACAATACAATATATTTAAAAAAGTAGGGGGGGGAAGATATTGATTCTAATCATTTAAAAAACTATGGAATAAGGTTCTATTAATTCAAGTAAATTAGTTAAATATTTCAGGATAGTATGCATTTCTGTTATTGTAAAGATTAATTTAGGAATTGCTTGCATACAAAGAAAACAGCTTTTTTAATGTGTATCACTCAAATTATACACTAAATAAGAGATGAATGAAGGGATTTTTTTTTTTTTACATATTTTGATTAGGGTGTTAGTATGGAACCAGGTGAAAATTGTCTTTCATCTAAATTAAGAGGGAGCATTTCTATGCTTATGGTATAATGCACACCCTTGTCTGAGAAGTATTACACACTCACCATAAATTACACTTACAATAGCAAGATCTATTAAGTGCTTTGTAAAAAAAAAGAATTGTCTTTCTACTGCAGAATACACTTAAAAAGAAGAAAGTGGAATTCACAATAAATGCAAATAAAATGTTAAACAATGGGAAGACAATTCTCACAGCTGTGCATTTGTTGTAAAATATTGGGAAAACCTTGAATCTACTATGTTTATTTCTGTAAACTTATTTAAAGGGATGAAACAATATCCCTTAAAGTTCACTAGTCAGCAGAAAAACAATGACTAGTCAGTGAAGAAATTGTAACTAGTCCACCGAACGTTACATTTAGAAAAAATCCTTTTTTACTGTTCTTTTGCTATCACATATTTATCTGGGTTTAGTTAGTTAATGGAGGTTTTAAGAGCTGTATTTCTGTAAAATGTACAATAAAATTTGAGGATACCATCACCAAGGGGTCAAGTCCTACAAAAAAGTTTGGGAACTCACCAAGACTTCAACCCCCTCATAAAATATTGTGTTATACACACACACTTACATAAACACACACTTGCATACATACACACACTGTATTTATATGTATATTATCTATACACTCTGGTTAATGAAAGCAAATTAAAACCAATGAAGGGCTGAATGGTTGCCTTTGGGCCTGAGGATGGACACCAATAGTTATTTTTTTAGATGGCAGGCGCGAACATTTTTATTTGTAATTTAGAATTCAACTGATACTGAATACTGAGAAGCAAAACACACACTTTAGAACACATGAAAGGGCATTTGTATATAGTTGATGTTGAGTAATCCAAAAAGCTAGGCGCCTTAGTAACATTTTCGGAAATGTTACTCCCTGTCTCTCAGGATGTGGAAGGCTCTTTAATGTAAACATGCGATATCAAGATCTTGATCTTAATGTGATTTAAATTATGGTCACAAGGCGTCTGAATGTCATCTTCATTTACCATTAACACTGTTAGGTCCTTCAGATATTTCGCTATTAAACCAATCCTGGCCAGTAGTGTTATCCCGACATCAAGTGGAGTGATAGAGAAAAATCTTGGGACAATATTGTTAGGACCTAGGAGAAGGATGACTGAGCACTAGGCACAAAAACTAGGAGCTAAATACCAGGAAATTACCGGATTGATCAAGGAAGAGTTGACACGCCAGGTTATCAAACCAGAGGGGTAACAGGAAAACAGAATCAGAGTCCAAAAGCTTAGTCAGGAGGATCCAAGGTCAAACCATTTGGAGTGAAATCAGGCAGAAGAATGGTAAAAAATTAGGTCCGATTTGGGGGGGGCGGAGCTAGCTGCCATACAGAGTAGTCGTGTCTGAACGGAGCTCTGAGAATTGAGTGAGATTAAGTAAAGAAATAAATTAAAGTTTAAGGTTCAACTCATCTCAGAATATAGCATATAGCTTACAAGAACAGACCTGTGCCCTGAAGCTTTGGAGTAAATTGAGCTCAGTGTGTGAAGTCAGCAACGGAGCTGAAAGGAGAGATACCACAGTGATAGCATTGCGGCACAACTGCTGAGGATCGGAGCATCTCTGTTGGAGGTGAGAAGATGTGTGCCCGGGAGCAGTCAACATTAGTGGACCGGGTAAGGCCAGTAGTGCCCCAAGATTTTAAGGAAAAGTGGATACTTGAGGCAGATTAAGTGGAGCATTTTTGGCGCGAACGGCGGCCATCTTAACGCTCATTAGTGCTACATCACAGCTTCTGGCCCACACCGGATATTGTCCGGAAAATCTTACCAAAACGTCTGAGTCTAGGTGAGTCCCCTACTAACGAGCATCTGACCAAGAGGCTAAGACGGTGTCAATAACACCCGACTGAGAACAGGCACACACGCACACAGCTAGAGAGGAGCACAAGTCGGCTCTCTGGTCACTGAGGGAAAGCAGGGGAGACAGGGGAGAAGGAAAATATCAGCGTAACAGCTCACCATACCTCCAGAGGGTCGGGGGTCCGCTCCAGAGGTTATATTTATCCTAAGGCACCCTAGAAACAGGAGAAAAACAGATCAAGACAAAGTAGAATCATACTCAGCTTATAACATGTATATGAAGTAAATGTGACATACGCCGTGCATCTAGAATAGAGAACTGGGACAGATCAATTAAACACATTAGTGGGGAACTTTATGATTCCTGGAAGCCCTAATAACCCTCACCTAACATAAAAGATCCCCCAGTACATGACACTGCAGCATATCCCACAGCTGCAAAATAAAGCTGCCACTGTATTGGTTTGCAGTAGCCACTGAATTGTACAAGCCTGCTTAATAGCCTCAGCTGGGAAAGAGAAAGTATAATTAGGAGCTGGAAGACCTCTTCCTCCTTTTTCTCTCTTTTTGTTTTTCTTTTTCACGATACAGCACCCCGCTATTAACAATAGCCTACATCAACCCCAGCTACATATATCCACGGGCCCATGATATTATAGCAAGCTACAACAAAAGCATTTCTCAGCAAGCATATTAAGAATAGAAGAAGGGAGCAAACAAGGATGGAACACTTGTCCTACAGAGATAGACTTTGCACGTTTACCACCCCCCCAGAGCTGCTGGGACTAATCAGGGTCTAGATATATATTCCAGCCTATTCTTTCAAGGGTCACTACATAGTTACAAAAAGCTATCAAGCTCAGACTCCCTCCCCTCCTTTCCCGCTGCTCTTGGTAACAGCGGGTCATACCCAACTCCCTTTTACCCACTCTGCCCAATAGGGGGCACTCCCCTGGGAGGGAAGTCTTACACAAGTTCTGTGTTATAAACATCTAATCCTCTATTCTAGCTGAGACAAGATTGAAATATAATTCAAAGGCTAAAGTCATAATGTGAGGGGTGTGGGATTGTGAACCCTCCAGGTGCTTTTTTTTAAATTAAGGACCCTGCTACATCATCTATACAAGCCAGTCATTTGAATCTTTAAATACCCGGTTAGCCATGGCAAATGTAATGAGAAGAAAACAAAAATCTCAAAAAAATCCCAAAAGAACCTTAACTGATCATTTTCACAGCAAACACGCCTCAGACATAGAAAACTCAGAAGATGACTCCAGAGACTCAACCATATCACTTAACAAGCTGTCTAAATCAGATAATCCCCGTAGGGAGGGCGCCACCCTCTCGCAATCAACATTTTTAGATGCAATTCAGGCTTTGTCTGACAAAATGGATACACACTACACATCCTTGCATCAGGAGCTTAAACAATCTGTAACTGAGCTGAAAAGAGATCTACAGTAAGTGCACGTACTGAAACTCTGGAAAAGAAACATGATGATCTCTTTCTTGATCATTCAAACCTCCTTGATTACTCACAAAATTTAGCGATACAGATCACAGACCTAGAGGGCAAGTTGGCAGATTTAGAGGACAGGTCTCGTCGCAATAACTTGAGAATTAGGGGGGTACCAGAGTCAGTCACCTCAGCTGATCTCCCAGGCTATCTCCAAGGGCTATTCAAAGAGTTACTAGACATGCTTCAGCCACAAGAATTGCTAATTGATAGAGCCCATAGAGCCACACGACCCCGAAACTCCTCTGCGGACGCCCCTAGAGATGTTATCCTGAGACTACATTATTTCACAGCCAAAGAGAAACTACTAAGGACCTCATTTGCTAACAAGACACTAAAAGACCCATATCATAACCTGCAGATCTTCCCAGATCTGTCTCAACACACTCTGGTGAGGAGAAGATCCTTTCAACAGTTCACAAAGGGCCTACGATAACATAACATCAAATACAGATGGGGATTCCCCGTGAAAAATTTTCTGCAGCATCAAGACAGATCCTACGTGATCTCCACTTCTGAACAAGGAATGAAGCTTCTTCACACTCTAGAATTTAACCTCCCTCAGAAACCAAGTCGTAACCAGACAGACGTCTCAGAATCACTCAACACATCAGCCCCAGCCTAGCGACCAAACCACGTAGGAATGTGAGCATACATACGGGTACATATCTTACCCTCATCAAAGCTCAAGTAACCATACGCATTCCACTATACTTTTTAAAAAGGTATCTTGTTACTTAGGCGCTATATGAGCTCACGTACGGGTACTCATCTTACTCTCCTTTAGCTCATATATCCAAGCCTACCTCTACCTGATACCCAAGCAGACACTCTGAGACCTATAACTCTGCTTGGAACAGATCTGTTGAACCCTTAACCAGGACAAGATTCTGGGACTCCAAAGACGCAACACCTTCTTTACTGCTGAGAGTAAAAAAAAAAACAAAAAAACTTAGCAGACCCTTTCACACAGACCACCTAATTAATGAAGAGAACATCAGGACTCTGTTCCCGCCCAATGGACTCACGGGTTCTTTACCCATTTTCTTAATGTGAGCGGCTCTTGTCCGCTGTACTCTTTCTCCCCTTTCCTACGCTGAACACTTAAAACTCTACTAATACCGCAGATTATCAGATCGCACCATGAGAAACGTATAGCATTTATAGCTGTACTAATCCAGAGGAAAGACCCCTTACCCCCCCTCTCTCATCCTTCTCATATTATCCTATTGAACAATTAGATATTATAGAATATGGAACAGCTTAACATTATATCCCTCAATGTTAAAGGCCTCAATTCGCCGACAAAGCATAGCCTCCTCTTTAACTACCTCCAGAAATCTAGAGCAAATATTGCCCTTCTTCAAGAAATTCATTGGACACTCACATCACACACCTCTCATTCAACTAAGAAATTCCCTGTAGTTCTAGAGGCATCATTCACTTCAAAAACTAGAGGTGTCGCCATTCTATTCAGTAAAGAAATAAAGTTTGAGCTCATTCATACCGAAGCCGATCCCCAAGCAAGATATATAATAATCATTTGCAAAATAGACTCCAGACTGACTACTATTGCAAATCGTTATGCCCCAAATACCAGACAATTACGCTTTCTCAATAAGGTCTTACGCATATTATCAGAAATCAAACAGGGAGAACTGATTTTAGGAGGGGACTTCAACCTTATATGGGACCTCAATATAGATAGAATGGGCCCTAAGATCTCTACAATAGATAGATCAGTGTCCTCCCTTTCTAGAGCGTTCAGATCTCTAATTTGTCAATATGATGTGTATGACGTATGGAGATCACTTCACCCGCAGGAAAAGGATTTTACCTTTTACTCTCCCCCTCACAAATCCCACACCCGAAAAGATTACTTTTTTATGCCTGCCAGGCTATTGGATAAAATATCACAAATTAAAATTGACCCGATATCCTAGTTATACCATGATGCCTTACACATATCATTCACTAGCCGGCTCCCACTCTCGCCAGGCCCTTCGTGGCGTCTAAGAGATTACATATTAACAGACCCGCCCACTAGGAAAGACATACAGGAAAAAATCATCAGCTTTTTAGAAATAAATGACGACCTTCAGACCTCCACTGAGAACTTATGGGCTGCGCTCAAGGCTGTTCTAAGAGGGCACCTAATTGACATAGAGACAGAACTCCAGACGAGGAGAGAGGTTACTCTCTCCTCGCTGGTTACCCAAGCCAGGCTCTTGAGGAGACAATTAGTCGAGACATACTCCATCACTACAAATAACAGACTTCAAGAGATAAATAAACAAATACAAGATGCTGAATTACAAAGAGCACACAATACACTAGAGAAGTTCAAAAAATGATACTACCACTTTGGTAATAAGGCTACATCCTTACTAGCAAAGAAATTGCAACACCGCTCTGCACAGTCCAGGATACTAACTATTAGAAGTAAACAGGGACAGCCCATTTTTGCCCCTGGAGATATTGGTAATGTCTTCAAAGACTTCTATCAGTCACTATATAATATAGAAAGGATTTAGATATGCCCCCTCCTCCCTCTACAGACATCGCGGACTTTCTTGCTAACCTTAATCTTCCTACACTAGATTCAGCGCTTACTCCCGCTCTAACAACCCAAATATCAACACAAGAAGTAATTAATGTGATTAAGTCATTAAAACAAGGGAAATCCCAAGGCCCAGATGGATATACAGCTCGCTTCTATAAAACTTATCAAACATAGGCCTAGATTTAGAGTTTGGCGGAAGCCGTGAAAACCAGCGTTAGAGGCTCCTAACGCTGGTTTTAGGCTACCGCCGGTATTTGGAGTCAGTCAGGAAAGGGTCTAACGCTCACTTTTCAGCCGCGACTTTTCCATACCGCAGATCCCCTTACGTCAATTGCGTATCCTATCTTTTCAATGGGATCTTTCTAACTCCGGTATTTAGAGTCGTGTCTGAAGTGAGCGTTAGAATTCTAACGACAAAACTCCAGCCGCAGAAAAAAGTCAGTAGTTAAGAGCTTTCTGGGCTAATGCCGGTTTATAAAGCTCTTAACTACTGTGCTCTAAAGTACACTAACAGCCATAAACTACCTATGCACCCCTAAACCGAGGTCCCCCCACATCGCCGCCACTCGATTAAATATTTTTAACCCCTAATCTGCCGACCACCACCTACGTTATACTTATGTACCCCTAATCTGCTCCCCCTAACACCGCCGACCCCTATATTATATTTATTAACCCCTAACCTGCCCCCCACAATGTCGCCGCCAGCTACCTACAATAATTAACCCCTAATCTGCCGACCGCCACCTACGTTATACTTATGTACCCCTAATCTGCTGCCCCTAACACCACCGACCCCTATATTATATTTATTAACCCCTAATCTGCCCCCCTCAATGTCGCCTCCACCTGCCTACACTTATTAACCCCTAATCTGCCGAGCGGACCGCACCGCTACTATAATAAAGTTATTAACCCCTAATCCACCTCACTACCGCCTCAATAACCCTATAATAAATAGTATTAACCCCTAATCTGCCCTTCCTAACATCTCCGACACCTAACTTCAATTATTAACCCCTAATCTGCCGACCAAATCTCGCCGCTACTGTAATAAATGGATTAACCCCTAAACCTAAGTCTAACCCTAACCCTAACACCCCCCTAAGTTAAATATAATTTTTATCTAACAAAATAAATTAACTCTTATTAAATAAATTATTCCTATTTAAAGCTAAATACTTACCTGTAAAATAAACCCTAATATAGCTACAATATAAATTATAATTATATTATAGCTATTTTAGGATTTATATTTATTTTACAGGTAACTTTGTATTTATTTTAACCAGGTACAATAGCTATTAAATAGTTAAGAACTATTTAATAGCTAAAATAGTTAAAATAATTACAAATTTACCTGTAAAATAAATCCTAACCTAAGTTACAATTAAACCTAACACTACACTATCAATAAATAAATTAAATAAAATACCTACAATTACCTACAATTAAACCTAACACTGCACTATCAATAAATGAATTAAATACAATATCTACAAATAAATACAATTAAATAAACTAACTAAAGTACAAAAAATAAAAAAGAACTAAGTTACAAAAAATAAAAAAATATTTACAAACATTAGAAAAATATTACAACAATTTTAAACTAATTACACCTACTCTAAGCCCCCTAATAAAATAACAAAGCCCCCCAAAATAAAAAAAATGCCCTACCCTATTCTAAATGACTAAAGTTCAAAGCTCTTTTACCTTACCAGCCCTGAACAGGGCCCTTTGCGGGGCATGCCCCAAGAAATTCAGCTCTTTTGCCTGTAAAAAAACACATAAAATACCCCCCCCAACATTACAACCCACCACCCACATACCCCTAATCTAACCCAAACCCCCCTTAAATAAACCTAACACTAAGCCCCTGAAGATCTTCCTACCTTGTCTTCACCTCACCGGGTATCACACCGATCCGTCCTGGCTCCGATATCTTCATCCAACCCAAGAGGGGGCTAGACATCCATCATCCGACGGCTGAAGAAGTCCAGAAGAGGGTCCAAAGTCTTCATCCTATCCGGGAAGAAGAGTAGATCCGGACCGGCAACCATCTTCTTCCAAGCGGCATCTTCTATCTTCATCCGATGAGGACCGGCTCCATCGTGAAGACCTCCAGCACGGACCCATCTTCTTCCGGCGACGTCCAACTGAAGAATGATGGTTCCTTTAAGGGACGTCATCCAAGATGGCGTCCCTCGAATTCCGATTGGCTGATAAGATTCTATCAGCCAATCGGAATTAAGGTAGGAAAATTCTGATTGGCTGATGGAATCAGCCAATCAGAATCAAGTTCAATCCGATTGGCTGATCCGATCAGCCAATCAGATTGAGCTCGCATTCTATTGGCTCTTCCGATCAGCCAAATAGAATCAGCCAATCGGAATTCGAGGGACGCCATCTTGGATGAGGTCCCTTAAAGGAACCGTCATTCTTCAGTTGGACGTCGCCGGAAGAAGATGGGTCCGCGCTGGAGGTCTTCACGATGGAGCCGGTCCTCATCGGATGAAGATAGAAGATGCCGCTTGGAAGAAGATGGTTGCCGGTTCGGATCTTCCCGGATAGGATGAAGACTTTGGACCCTCTTCTGGACTTCTTCAGCCATTGGATGATGGATGTCTAGCCCCCGCTTGGGCTTGGATGAAGATTTTGGAGCCAGGACGGATCGGTGTACCCGGTGAGGTGAAGACAAGGTAGGAAGATCTTCAGGGGCTTAGTGTTAGGTTTATTTAAGGGGGGTTTGGGTTAGATTAGGGGTATGTGGGTGGTGGGTTGTAATGTTGGGGGGGGTATTGTATGTGTTTTTTTACAGGCAAAAGAGCTGAATTTCTTGGGGCATGCCCCGGAAAGGGCTCTGTTCAGGACTGGTAAGGTAAAAGAGCTTTGAAATTTTGTAATTTAGAATAGGGTAGGGCATTTTTTTATTTTGGGGGGCTTTGTTATTTTATTAGGGGTGTAATTAGTTTAAAATTGTTGTAATATTTTTCTAATGTTTTTAAATATTTTTTTATTTTTTGTAACTTAGTTCTTTTTTATTTTTTGTACTTTAGTTAGTTTATTTAATTGTATTTATTTGTAGATATTGTATTTAATTAATTTATTGATAGTGTAGTGTTAGGTTTAATTGTAACTTAGGTTAGGATTTATTTTACAGGTAAAATTGTAATTATTTTAACTATTTTAGCTATTAAATAGTTCTTAACTATTTAATAGCTATTGTACCTAGTTAAAATAAATACAAAGTTACCTGTAAAATAAATATAAATCCTAAAATAGCTATAATATAATTATAAGTTATATTGTAGCTATATTAGGATTTATTTTACAGGTAAGCATTTAGCTTTAAATAGGAATAATTTATTTAATAAGAGTTAATTAATTTCGTTAGATTTAAATTATATTTAATTTAGGGGGGTGTTAGTGTTAGGGTTAGACTTAGCTTTAGGGTTTAATACATTTATTAGAATAGCGGTGAGCTCCAGTCGGCAGATTAGGGGTTAATGTTTGAAGTTAGGTGTCGGTGATGTTAGGGAGGGCAGATTAGGGGTTAATACTATTTATTATAGGGTTAGTGAGGCGGATTAGGGGTTAATAACTTTATTATAATAGCGGTGCGGTGCGGTCCGCTCGGCAGATTAGGTGTTAATAAGTGTAGGCAGGTGGAGGCGACATTGAGGGGGGCAGATTAGGGGTTAATAAATATAATATAGGGGTCGGCGATGTTAGGGCAGCAGATTAGGGGTACATAGGGATAATGTAAGTAGCGGCGGTTTACGGAGCGGCAGATTAGGGGTTAATAATAATATGCAGGTGTCAGCGATAGTGGGGGCGCCAGATTAGGGGTTAATAAGTGTAAGGTTAGGGGTGTTTAGACTCGGGGTACATGTTAGGGTGTTAGGTGCAGACGTAGGAATTGTTTCCCCATAGCAAACAATGGGGCTGCGTTAGGAGCTGAACGCGGCTTTTTTGCAGGTGTTAGGTTTTTTTTCAGCTCAAACAGCCCCATTGTTTTCTATGGGGGAATCGTGCACGAGCACGTTTTTGAAGCTGGGTGCTTCCGTAAGCAACTCTGGTATCGAGAGTTGAAGTTGCGTTAAATATGCTCTACGCTCCTTTTTTGGAGCCTAACGCAGCCATTCTGTGGACTCTCAATACCAGAGTTATTTAAAAGGTGCGGCCAGAAAAAAGCCAGCATTAGCTACGCGGGTCGTTACCGACAAAACTCTAAATCTAGCCGTATATTAGCTCCCCTGCTCTGTAGAATGTTCCAAGAGGTTATGCAAAAAGGCTTGTTTAGTGCTGAGTATCTTGAGGTGGTAGTAGTGTAGTAGTTACAATTCTCAAACCAGGGAAAGACCCAGAACAATGTAGTAGTTACCGACCCATCTTTCTCCTCAATATTGACATTAAATTGTATGCCAAAATTTTAGCTAACAGGACATCAAAAGTAATTACTTCAATCATCCACCCTGACCAAGTGGGATTTATACCAGACAGAGAGGGCCCAGACGCCACTAGACGTGCATTAGATTTATTTAATATAGCGTCCAGCGGTGAGGCCCAATTTCTGGCCTTATTTCTGGACGCAGAGAAGGCCTTCGATAGAGTAAGATGGACATATCTATGGGAGACACTAAAGACCTTCAAGTTTCCCACACCTTTTATCAGGGCCATACAAGCCTTATATTCTCACCCTACAGCTCGAATTAGAGGTACAGGCTTTCAGTCAAATAGATTTGCCATTTCCAAAACTCCTGTAGGTTTAAGTGGAAACCTGACTCTATTAAAATTCTGGGAGTTTATTTAGCTCTAGACCCCACAATCACCATATCCAAAAATTTCACTGATAGGCTCACAGAGTTCCACAAACTCCTAACCACATGGGAATATAGGGAAATCTCTTGGACGGGGAGAATGGCTGTTATCAAGATGTCCTTTCTCCCTAAGATTACATATCTCTTTCGCTGTATACCATACAATATCCCAAGACCCATTCTGAATAAACTCCAAGGTAGGATCACTACTTACATATGGAAAGACAGGCGCCCTAGGACGGTGAGACATACTCTAGAAAGACCATACACGCAAGGAGGACTATCTCTCCCTAATCTTATTACATATTTCAATGCCACTAGACTCTCACACATATTAGAGTGGAATAATCATAAGTCAAATACCTTGGGATGGTACCTTGTGGAATCCTCGATTCTTCCCCCTAACCTAACCTTACCTGACCTTCTGTGGATACCTCCCCATCACAGACAAAAACTAGGACCCTTGAGCCCCACACTTCAAGATGCATTAAAGTTTTGGGATTCTATTCGCCATGATCCCAACATTTCACCTCACCCATCGCCTGCTCTTACCTTAGCAGCAGTTCTGACCTATGGCAGATCCTACACATTAAAACAGTTACTGATTTTTATGACTCAGGGACTTGGCTCTCTCACCCGCAGCTTTGCACCAAATTAAACGTTCCCCTGAAGTTACAATTTGAAGCCTTCCATATTAGCTCCTTACTGCACTCATGGGACTATCCAAAGAAGACTCTTAGGTCACCCTCGATATGGGAGCATACATGGACTAAGGCGCACACTATCAAACACGCTCTATCCCTACATTATAACCTCCTGACAAACACTAAGCCCTTTCTTAAAATATCACAACATAGCGCTTGGGAGAAGGAGATTGGATTTATAGTAGATACGGATATTTGGCATAGCAGAATACAGATAACTAGGAAACATCTCCACTGTGCTACCCTATGGGAGCTGTATTATAAAATCTCGGTCAGATGGCATCTTGTTCCCGTCAACCTACATCAAACCTACAACTCCCAATCCCCCCTCTGCTGGAGATTATGTGGCCAGTCAGGCACTCACATGCATATCTGGTGGTCATGCCCAAAAATTCAGCCTCTCTGGAAGAAATTATACAGCACATTGAACTGCCTTAATATTCATCCCCCTTATCTACCGGAGGTCACCCTCCTACACATGCCAGTTCCTACTTTAGACAATTCCACAGACACCCTCACAATTTATCTCTTCATGGCAACCAAGCTGGCTATCGCCAGAGCGTGGAGGAATGTAACCCCACCATTTTTAGCACAAATACTATCTATAGCCAGACACATCAGACTAATGGAGTAATATTCCTTTAGAGTACTTGACAAGACAGATTTACACATCAAAATTTGGCACCCGTGGCTTACACTTTATCCAGAATGAGCTAAAAACTAAACAGAGCCCTTACTCCCATAGATCCTTACCCCCTCCCTCCTCCTTGCCCACTGCCTCTGGATATGGACATAGATATATTTCAGTTTTTAACTATTTGGATATATTTCTCTATATGTATACGATTGTACACAGATATATATAGATATATGCTTGTATACGGTTCTAAAATGTGTGGACCTTACTCCTACTTTCTCCATGTTTAAATTAATTCAAAACAGCTTACATAGTTGTCTAATGATCTTACTGCAACTTTGAAAATGGACCATGGAGTCCAAACTACTTAAGAGTTATATGTTTTATTGTATAATTTTATGCTATTATCTTTCTTAAAATATTATAAAATAGAGACAAGATATATATAGGCAAGTAATCCTATTTTTCTTTCAAAACTAATTGATATGTAAGTACAACTATAGGTGCGCTAGAGGTTATAGGCCGTATATCTGACATTGTAAGAGATGCACACCAACTACCACTATGTACTCATAACGATGAAAAATTGTACTGCTACAATAGTTTACAACTGCCTTTTCCTTCTGTATCTCCTTTTTTCTTTTACTGTATATGTTTGATTGTCTCAATAAAAAATAAATAAAAAAAATGAGGTCCAAGTCACAAGCCAGAATTTGTAATCCAAATAAATATTAAAGCACACCCAGGAGAAAGACTCAATACAAGGGCAATGAGAGAGAGAGAATCCGGAAGACTTATAAAGGGAAAAAAAGGGTGCCAAAGATGACGCGAGAAAGATGCGTCAGAAATGACGCGATGCACGAAAATCAGACACGATGCGTTAGAGATGACGTGAGATGGAAATCGACAGAGGAGTAACTGTGTCAAGGTTACCACGTCATGGCAACCCTACGTAATGGCATTCGGCATTATGGCAACCCGGCATCATAACAAACATGTATACCAAGTAAATGTGAAGCAAGTAACACTGGCAGAAAAAGCAGGAGGCATGAGAACACAGTAATATTGAAAGCAAAACAGGTCACCTTTCACTTTGGGATGAAACAGGTAAAGTTGAATCTGCAGCAAATAATTTATAGATATACAGACACCAACATAGATAAACAGACTGCAAATACTGTTGGTGTATAAAATAAACTAATTGGGCTTATCCTACTACAAGATTTTTCACAAACACCTTTAATTGCAATGATTATTTTCCTTTGTGCGTACACTTGTATTCCCCTTGCAAACCTCACCCCAGCTATCTATGGAAGAACTAAAAGGAATTCCCATCAGAGAGAAAGTAGGAAGCTGGAAGTATATGAATTGTCCCTGCTTGATGAGCACATTTGTTCTTTGGTGAAATACTGAAGTTTTTTTAAAACAACTTTAAAATAACTAAACTAGACACACATAAACACCTGTTGTTTAATGTCAAAATCCAGGGTGTCTATACTTACTGTTTTTAACTCACATGGTACTCCTTTTTTCCAGGGTGGACTGAGAACTCTGTGTCTGACAGCAGCTCCAGACTCCTCCTCTGTCACAAAGTTTTACCCACTTAAGGTGCAATAGTCTTATTTCTGCTGAGGGGAGCTAAATAACCCCAGAGCAAGACACACAGAAATATAAGCACCATGTGTTCCACACAGTGCAGGGTGATCACACAGCAAGCCCGCTGACAGGTGTATTGTAGGAAGTGTTACTGACCATTACTAGATGGTCTCACTATCTCTTTAACCATACTGTGTACCAGCTCCTCACCCCAGCAGCAGCAGCAGTGTTTACTGAGGCATTTAGGTTCTCTGTTCAGGGGCAACTTATTTCTGCCTGTAAAAATAGCGCAGGAACTCCGTTCCGCTGCATTCCCTCTGGACTTGACTCCTGCCACCTACGATGATCATGTAGTCCACTTGACATAAAATGTATATGCAGTTTAGTGAGTTATGTGTCCCAAGCATTTAGTACTTAATCGTACACATCAATATTCCAGGGGCAGATCTCTGCCTGTTTTAGAGTACTGGTTTCTATATTTAGGGGCATATTTAACAATGTGCGAGCGGACATGATATGAAGTAGCGTATCATGTCCACTGCACATCGCTGCCCATCGCTAAATGCCAACAGCATAAGCTGTCCGAATTTATCATTGCACCAGTAGTTCTTGTGAACTGCTGGTGCAATGCCGCCCCCTGCAGATTCGCGGCCACTAGCAGGGGGTGTCAATCAACCCAATCGATTTCAATCGGGTTGATTTCTGTGTTCCACATCAGAGCAGGTGGACAAGTTATGGAGAAGCGGACTTTAGACAGCTGCTTCATTACTTCTTGATAACTTCTGTTTTTTTCAGGCTCACCAGAAACAAGGGGCCTCAAGCTCCATACAGAGCTTGATAAATATGCCCCTATGACTAATTTACATTCAAATTAATAGCTTTAATATGCATTTTTTTGGCTTGATCAACATTGGTGTTTTTCATGTTCACTCTATCCTGTAACAGTTTCAAAATTCTATTTTTAGTACTTACTTGTCCAGCATATTTTCGTAAGCAGCTTTTCTATTTATGTTTAGATATTTTTAATTAAACATTTTATAAAGTTTCATCATTCTCTTGCACAATGGTTCTGGTCTGTGGCCAGAGAAATATATTACATAACAAACTTGTGGGTCAATCATACATTCAATTTTCATTAACAACATTTACAGATCCACTAATCCACCTCTGTTCTTCTGTGTATCTCCTAAAGAGGAGCGCTCGGCCCTCTAATGATGATTCAATGAGGGTATAGCCTTTTCAGGTTCTGGGAGACCGCCACATCAGTTCATCTACAGTGCTATGTTAATATATATTAAAAATATAATAGTCATCAAGTTTTGTTAACAAATAGTAAAAAATCGGGGGAGGAGGGGGGAACAGTTAAAGAAACAGTGACCTTCTTGTAGAGAGCAAAGTACCTTGTACATAGATACATCTATTCCACGGCACACCCCTGCATCCCGACATCGGCTCAATCTAAGTACGGACTCTTAGTGACTACTCCTGCCTACCTATCCAATAGAACCATATCTTGTGCATAACCTTCCTATTGTTTCGAATTCCCACTGCTTATTCATACATGGTATATGTGTGTTGTACTTTATTGTATATTTCCGTCCATGACGGAGCCCCTATCTTCCAGTATCTCGCGATACATGTTCTAGTGACTGTGCATAGGATTCTAATGAAGGTGTTAAGGTATCTATGAAAAACATCTATGGGTTCATGCAGTAATGCCTGTTGTATAGTTAAGTTAAACTCCTCATTTATCAGCTGGCCTATAAACAAAAATAGTCTCCTCCACACCTCCTGTATTATCTCACAATCCTACCACATATGTTTATAAGTTCCTCTTTTCCCACAGCCCCTATAGCACAGGTCGCTCCCCTGGGGGTTCATATGAGATGTTCTAACTGGGGTTAAGTACCATCAGAAGACCGTTTTCGTGTTTTCTTTCAGTTCAACGCTTAATAGGCCTTTATCTCCCAACTGAAATAATGATTCCCACTCCTGTCTATATTTTATTATGTCTAGTTCTCGTTCCCATGCTAACATGATGTGGGTTTTAAGTGTGTTTGGGGGGGATTGAATTGCCACATAAAGTCTATATATAGAGTGTTTAGATCTATGGGGAATGATGCCAGAGGCCTCTAACACCATGGACACCTTGCTTCGTGCATTTTACTGAAAGTTTCGGAGAGAGGACTGTAGCTGCAAATAAATGAACCAGGGTAACTTGAGGGGTGCAATTCTATCTTGTAAGTGGGAAAAAGACAAAACCGACCCGCTCTCTAGAATATCGGCCACTCTGTACAAGCCCTTGTTTTCCTATTTCTGTAGGTGTTTACATGTGTCCCCCTGTAATAGATAACTAATTAGTGTTAATAAGGAATTTCTTGGGAGAATATCTTCTCTCTTCCTCAGTTTCACCCATAGTTTAATTGTAAGCTCATCTGTGTCTGTCTCTGGGGAGTGAGCCTTAGCTCCAGTCTGTTGTATATCCCAAAGGATGAAGTCCGGGTCACCCCTCCCTTCTAGTTCTGTCTCTAAAGCAATCCAAATGGGTTCCTCTGACCTCTTCAGTAACATTGCATCCTGCGCTGCCCTAGCTGCCCTATAGTAATCCATCAAATTAGGGCCTGCTACCCCACCTAACGTTTTATGTCGGTGTATTAAAGACTTAGATATTCTAGCTGATTTCATCCCCCTGATAAGATCTGTTTGTAGTTTTTCTATATCTGATTTGACAATCGCTATTGGTAGTGCCCTGAATAGATACAGTAGTCGGAGTAATATAGTAATTTTGACCGCCGCTAACCTTCCTAGCCAGGAGAAATTATATTTGCTCCATTTTGTGATGTCTTGCCTAATGTTTTTCGAAATAATGGTGGGTAGTTATATTTATACAAATGTTGCATCTGTTGCGGAAGGTTAATCCCCAAGTATTTAAGTGTATGCTTGACCCATTTAAAGTCAAAGTTTGACTCCAGTAGCTTCTGAGTCTGGGAGGGAATGGCTATGGAAAAAGCTTCACATTTATCCGAGTTAATTTTGTAACCTGATATAGCCGAAAAACAGTTTAGCACTGTATATAAATTTGGGTAAGGATATGAGCGGTTTTGTAATTGTTAGTAAAATATTGTCCGCAAACAAGGCGAGTTTATAGTCTGATTGTGCTGTTTTGACTCCCGCTATGTCTGGGTGCACTCTTATGCTTGCTTCCAATGGTTCAATACAGAGCGCGAATAATAGGGGAGACAAGGGGCACCCTTGTGTTGTAGCATTAAGAATAGGGAAGGAGTCAGACTTATAGCCCCCTGCAATCACCTGGGCCTGGGGAGAAGAGTAAATTGCTTGGATTGCTGCCATAAAAGAACTGTCGAAACCCATCCTCTGCAAAACCAACAACATGTATCTCCAGTCAATTCTATCGAACGCCTTCTCTGCATCCAGCGATAACAGCAGAGAAGGCGTCCGCTGTCTCCCTAAGTGATGAATGAGATTGGTGATTCTGCGTATATTGTCTGGAGCTTCTCTATCTTTAATAAACCCCACTTTATCTGGGTGTATCAAGCCGGGAAGACTTACCTTTAGTCAGTTTGCTAAGATCTTGGTGAAAAGCTTTAAGTCTTGGTTTATCAATGATATTGGTTGGTAATTCTGGCATTTTTTATGGTCTCTTTCGGGTTTGGGGATCACCACTATTTTCACTAGCTATAGCTCACTCGGCATAGGGTTCCCTTCTAGGATATAATTACAGAATTTGGTTAGATGTGGAATTAGGGTGCTGCCAAACAGCTTAAAATATTCTCCCGGAAAACCGTCAGGGCCTGCCGCCTTACCAAATTTAAGGTCCTTCACTGCACTTAATACCTCTAGACTGGTGACCGAGGAGTTAAGACTATCTATTTGGTCTTTGGTAAGTGACTGTAGTGGGCAATTTGCTAGGAACTCGTTAGTGTGCCTCTCCATTTCTGTGCTATGTATGACTTTTTGTCCGTCATATAGTTTGCTATAAAATGTAGCAAACGTGTCCACTATTGCCTGGTCTGTCTCTATGAGAGGGATAGCTGAGGCTCTACATCTCTCCCTGATTTTGTGGGCCATATATTTGTCCAGCTTATTAGCATAAACAAAATAGTGCACTTTCAATTTCTGAATTGCCCTCGCCGCCTGGGAGTTTAATATATTTGCTAACATGGTCTTTTTAGTCTGAAGAGTCTGTAGTGTCGCCCCCGCCCCCCTCCTTGTCAATTTGTGCTGTCTCTCTAGTTTTTCTATCTCTTCATGAAGCTGTCTCATTTGTTTTCTGTGTTGTTGGTTTAGTCTTGCTTTCTCTTGTATAAGTCGTCCTCTTATCACCACCTTGTGTGCCGCCCAAGTGTTTATAGGGTTGGTTGTAGTATCTATGTTTATCCCCCAGAACTCCACCAATGACTGTAAGATGCTATCATGTCTCTGTGGGTTTTTCAAAAGAGTTGGATCAAATGTCCATGTCCTATTATGTTGAACATCTCGCATCCCACCCAATTTTAATGATAAGATAGAGTGGTCTGACCACACACAAGCGTGTATAGAGGAGCTTTGGAGCATTGAGTGGAGAATCTGCCTAACATAAATATAATCCAACCGTATGTAGGTTCTGTGTGCTGCCGAATAGAACATAGTGTCATTCGTCCTCCCATACAATGTGTGCCAGGTATCAATCAAAGCGTGTGGTGCAACTGAGTCTTGTATTGATTTGACCAATCTGTTGTGTCTATGTTGTTTTTTAGATAAGGGAACATTATTAACCGATGTATGAGGGACCATAGTGATGTTGAAGTCTCCTGCCAGGTTGATTTTAGTTTGAGACCACTGTGTTAGAAGATGGGAAATGTGTCTAAAGAAATCATGTTGGTTTTTGTTGGGGGCGTATATATTACATATATATAAAGTAACCTCCGTGTCCAGCATAACTATCAAGTATCGGCCCCCCGGGTCCGCTATTGAGCTTTCATGGGTGAAGCTAATGGAGGAATGTATCAGAATTGAAACCCCTCTTTTCTTTGTATCTGCTGTGGTGTGATAGTGTGCATTGAAATGTTTTGCCCAGTATTTTGGCATGTTAGCCTTAAGGAGGTGTGTCTCCTGCAAAAACAGGATATCGGCATCTAAGGATGTGTATTGGGACATAGCTATTCTCCGTTTGGTGTTAGTATTGAGCCCTCTGACATTATGTGATATTAAGTGTATATTAGACATCATATGTATTGTCCGTATCTCTGCCCTTTTCTGGGAGTGTTGTAAACACAGATATCTACCCTCATATGAGAAGTCTTAATTTCTGTGCTGCTAGTCTTTGGAGCCTGGAACCTACAGGGGTACGCTGTGGAAGTGTCACTGAAAGGACAAAAAACATTTGGGGTAGTGAAAGATGTCAAACAGTTGAAAACAATAACCACATTTAATCCCCAACATTGGGACAACACGCTTGAAAAAAGCAACTTAGTAACTGTTGGATTTTCTCTATTTGTCCCCTTACGAAGGGAGGGCTGGGGGAGCCTGTCTAGTCACATTAATTATATTCTAATAAAAAAGCATTAAACAATATGTGTAATACATCAGTAACCTGGTCTAGGGGACCTAGAGCAAACATCTGTATAATAAATAGAACTCAGCTCTATAGTTTCACTTGTAAATTATAGATAGCCTGGTTCGATCCTCTCATCAGCTTCTACCACTTAGTCATTCAAGAAGTAGAAAAAAAGTCCCTTTCCCCTAAGCCCCAAGGGGTGAGGGGAGTTTGTTGATCCCAGATCTTAATCTCTGGGTTCTTTTGTCTTTAACTTCTTATGTAGTGGTTTGTGCCATGTTGATTGATCCTCTTGTCATGTAGGTATAAGCTTGTGAGTCAAGGATAGTTCTCTCTCAGGTAATTGTGAGATCACAAACCCAGCACCCCACACACTTCGGGGATATCTTCTGGTTCCTTGATGGTGATTACTTTGGTGTCCTTTGTGATGATTAAGGCAAAAGGGAAACCCCATCTGTATTGTATTTGCTGTTTCCTCAGCAAGGAGGTAAAGGGTCTCAGTGCACTTCGTCTTTGCAAAGTCTGTAGACTCAGATCTTGATAAAATTATATCACATTGCCTTGAAATTTGAATGTGGGTTGCTTTCTAGCGGCTTGGAGGATCTTCTATTTGTCTGGGAAGAAAGTCATTTTAATTACTATATCCCTTGGTGGGAGACTGGGCTTTGGTTTTGCTTTTAGAGCTCTATGAGCTCTCTCGACATGGAAGGTATAGTCAAAAGGTGAGCTGGTGATCTGAGCGAAAAGTTGCGCTAGATATGCTGGTAGTTCCGCAGCAGTTACTTCCTCTGGAACTCCTTTCAGCCTGAGATTGTTCCTCCTGCTTCTTATCTCCAGGTCATCCAGCTTATCATGGAATTCCAATAACTGTTGCTGTTGTGTTGACACCACTTACAATATCTCATCCACATTCTCCACCATGGCATCCTTCTGGTCCTCAAGCATATCTATCCTGTTCCCCATATCTGTCAAATCAGACTTAATCTCAGATAAGCTAGTAACAGATGAATGAATAGAATCAATTTTCTCCCATAGTTTTTCAAAGTTGTCGGCAATGTCTTTTTTTGAGACCAAGGTCCGCAAATCAGATTTTGTTGGTGGGGTATCATCTTCTATTTGCGATGTAGAATCTTGATCTGAGTCTCCGTCTACCTCCATGTCTTTGTTGGTCTTGTTGGATTGTGAAGCCTTAAAGAAAGATGACATTGCAGAGGTTTTAGTAGCTGATTTGTCTCCCTTCACCACTCTTCTAGAGGCCATTTTGCTATCTAGCAAAAAGTACAGTCCCATTATAGCAGGTGTTTAGGCCCCTCCGATGAGATCGTTAAATTGACGTTGTGGCCCGTTGATCTGTCGCTGATAACAATTTTTGGAGGTCCGGAGGTGGATGGTTACTATATCCCCTTAATATCTCTTGTATCCCTTGTTATGATCACATATTATGATTCTGTGGAATGACGGAGGCAATTATTATCTCATAGGCTGGCAAGTTTTATTTTGCTTTTCTTAGTGGTTTGCTAGACAACCTCCCCTATGCATCTCTACTGGGTAGATTACATATCAGCACTCACAGTTCTGGGGAGTGGGCTAGGTATATGTTGAGGTGCCTATAGCTGTGGGTCTGAGATATCGCATAAAGGCAGTTAATATATGGATCCCATTCCACCGGTAACCTTGGCGTATTGTGCACCTCCTATATATGAAGTGTATGATCTCTGATATATTTATTTCGCTAACTTTAAAGCTCAGTTTGCTAGTAACACCCCTCTCCCCAGGGCAGTTGTCCTCACAGGAAGATCATGAAGAAAGGTATAGGGGATATATGACCTTTCACCCCTGCCGGCTGACAGGAAAAGGGAGGGGAGAGGGTATTAAGGAAAGTCTCTCATGCAGTATTAAAGTTGTGATAAGCAGTGTTGCTGAAAAGGCACCCAAGTCAGTTTTGTAGGGATGGGGTATGTGATTACCTTTGCAGAGTTGCCTAGTAGAGCTCCTAATGCTGTATGGGCCTAGATTCCCCCTTCCCAGGCTGGAGTGTGGTCTATTGTATTTTTAATTCCCTTTGTAGGTTGTCTCATACAGGTAAATAGACCCGGAGTTATGCAGGTTCCCAAGGGGTGCCAGGCTGGGCTATCTGGGCTTAGGAGAGGGTGTCCAAATGAATTATGCAGGATCCTGCCTTTTATTGAACCCGGTGTGGGCTGGGGTGTGATTAAGTACACATTTACTTACTGCCTTGAGGCCTCCTGGTGGGTCAAGATGGCCACCGTTCATGCCACTTTTCTGACTCTCTGGCGTACTTCACACCGGGCTGGCCTGATGATCGGTCTGTTCCTCTATGGAGTACCCACCTCGTTAGATTAGGCATAACGGGTTAGCTTTGTGTTGCTCAGTCCAAGTAGTGAGTTCTGATGTAGGCCGCAGCTGCGGTCTTTCCTGATTTTCTTCTGGTAGTGTTTAACCCGGATAGTTTTGTTTCAGTATTGACCAGAAAAGTCTATTGCCGGATCGTCCTACTGTGTGTTACCCCTGTATTCTCTCAGCTGACAGGAAAAGGGAGGGGATTTTATGAGGTTAAAAGGAGTCGTTTTACCGTTTATTGACAGAGCTCTGTCTCAATGCTTCTATCCTCTCTGGCGGTTAGCTACGCCCCTCCAGCTTTTCTATTTAAAGGTAAAGGAAACAATGTTCCTTTAGTAAAAAAAAAAAAAATAGAAAAAAAGTTAACTCAAATTAAGCTTGAAAATAAACAGACTGTGCTAAAAAACAGCAAACTGCTTACTTGTTTTCTTAATAAATGATACTGTTGATACTGTTGACCACCCTCTTTTGCTCAAAATCCTCCAATCCTTCAGGATTTGTGACAAAGTCCTCTCGTGGTTCTCTTCCTACCTGGCAAACTGTACCTTTAGTGTAGCCTTCTCTGGGTGCTCCTCTGCCCCGTCACCACTTCCTGCCTAGGTACCACAAGACTCTGTCCTCAGTCCCCTTCTCTTCTCAATCTACATGTCATCATTAGGTTCCATAATTAAGTCCCATGGTTTCCAATATCAGTTGTATGCTGACGACACCCATATCTACTTCTATGCACCAGACCTATCTCCTTCCTTGCTAACCCGTGTCAATAACTGTCTTTCTCACATCTCTTCCTGGATGTCCTCTCACTACCTCAAGCTAAATCTCTCCAAAACTGAGCTCCTTATTTTCCCCCCTTCTTTTAAAATCTCCACCCCCAATCTCTCTATAACTGCCGAGAACTCCATCATTATCCCTACCCTGCATGCCCGATGTCTTGGGGTCACATTTGACTCAGATCTTTCTTTCACTCCTCACATTCAGTCCTTGGCTAAAGCCCGCTGCTTCCACTTTAAAAACATCTCTAAAATTAGACATTTCCTTACACAAGACACAACTAAGGTTTTAATCTACTCTCTCATCCTTTCCTGCCTCGATTACTGCAACTCTGTCCTCTCTGGTCTCCCCAGCTGCCACCTAGCTCCTTTACAACCCAAAATGAATGCCTCTGCCAGGCTCATCTTCCTTACACTTTGCTCTTCATCTGTTTCACCTCTCTGCCAATCCCTTCACTGGCTTCCTCTTGCCTCTAGGATTAAACACAAAATTCTGACTCTGACATACAAAGCCCTCAACTGCACTGCTCCCCCCTATATCTCAGACCTTGTCTCCAGATACTCTCACTCCCGGCCCCTTCGCTCTGGTCATGACCTCCTACTCTCCTCCTCTTTTGTTACCTCCTCACACTCCCGTTTACATGATTCTCCAGACTGGCTCCCATCTTGTGGAACTCTCTGCCTCAAGACTTTCCACTAGTTTTGAAAGCTTCAAGCACACCCTAAAGACTCTACTGATCAGGGATGCATACAACCTACACTAACCTTTCTTTATACCAGTTCCTCTCCTCCATTGCAATCCCCTGAACCCCATTAGCATGTAAGCCTAAAAGTCCAGCTGTATGTAGATCACCTTCTTAAGAGCTGACTACAACAGTGTGACTCTTGGCAGGGCTGTCTACCCGTTTGATCCCTATAAATCTTTTGTTGTACTCTGCCTTTTTTTATAGCGCCGCAGAATCTGTTGGCGCTCTACAAATAACCGATAATAATAATAATAATAAGTAAATTGGAAAATGCAGATTCGCAGCCTCTATCAGGAGGTGTCAATCGACCCGATCGTATTGGACCGTGCTGATATCTTGCGAGTTCTGTCGCCTTCACAGAGCAGACGGACAGGTTATGGAGCAGCGGTCTTTAGACTGCTGCTTCATAACTTGTGTTTCTGGTGAGCCTGAAGGCTCACCAGAAACACGGAGCTTTATAAATATGCCCCTCTATCTGAATCATTAAAGTTTATTTTGGACTAGACCGTACCTTTAAGTTTAAAAAATAAATAAAAGGTAAAATCCATTTAAAATTATTAATACATTTTGCAATGGTTTCAAATAAGTATAACCTACTGCTTACTGCCTTTTTTTTATAAAAACAATGAAACAGACTGTTTTACATCCTTATAAGTTGCTTAGTATTTTTTTTTTACTCTGAGATATGCACTGTTTGCAAGCTCACTGTGCCTATCTTGAAGCATATGCAGCTGATGATTAGTGCACACACCGGCATTAATCATAAGCTTCTAAGGCTCAGTGACTTTAAATGCATGCACACTTCAAATAACAACCTTCGCGGCAAAAAGAGGTTAAAAAGACATCAAGGTATAGTACAATGGAAATGTCTACACTTACAGGGGTGCTGATTGGTAGATATGATCTGTGCAAAGGATCAATTTAATGTTAAAAATGTGTAAAGCAGACTTTTTTGATGCACTTTTTAGTATACTAACTCCTCTTTGGCACCTTTTTTTGTACTGTATTGCAAAGATACTTACAAAAGTACAGAATCCTAACATACTTTATACTAGAGCATCCCTTTAAACAAAAGTGAGAAATATTATTGATGTACTTCTCAATTTACAAAATGTTAAATCCCAGAAAAATGCAGAACACAAGATTAATGGCGCTTTAATATGAAAGATATGGATGATTTATCTCTTTCATTTGAATTGACATTCAATTAACTATTAACTGAATTCACTTGATGGACAAGGGTCATATTTATTCAAAGTATTATGTTAATAGTTTTACAGAATGCTTTAATCAGCCTAATGAACCAAGTAATTTTGCATCAAGAAATTTCTGTGTGCTGTCGTGGATTGTTGTTGAGAACAAAATGCTGAATTATGGTGCACCATAGTTTCTGATAAGTTTGCAATGTAAATTACTTTTTCAAAGTCAAAATTATACTCTTAAAAAAAGAACATGCCACAGTTTCAAGACTATCATATCATTCAAATATGAATACATGTACTAGGCAAAATGTTTATGGCAAATATTTCAAATATATAGATGTAATAAATTATAAACTCTGTAGATTGTAAGCTCTTCAGAACAGGGCTTTATGCATCCTCTATTAATCTGTTAATGTATCTGTATTTTTACTATAAATTAATGTCATTGGGCACCCCTGCTCATCTACCCATCTCAAAGCAATTTGATGAAGCTGAAACATTAAAAGATAATGTAATAATATTTAAAAAATAATGCAAAATTCCAAGACCATTAATAGATGATTCTCAAAACACAATAAAAGTATGATTTTTAAAAATTTCTTAGATTGTATTTCTTGTATATGCATTTTATACTCATTATTTAATTCAGAGGTGCAATAAAGTTTATGGAATAATTTTAAATTCAATTTCAGCACTTCCTGCACAGATTACATTTGGGCACAAGCATGACGGTTGCGTATAAGGGATGTTGCGACTGACTACTAGTCAGTAATGTTCAAGTGCCGGGCAACAGGCCCTACCAAGTGGGCATGTTGTATGACTGATTTTAATTTTAATAGATTATTAAACTTTAATCAATATTTAAAAAATACACAGGGTAACTTCTGGCCAGGTGGCTGGAGGGACAGTTTCTCTCTTTGGTACTTTAAGGTAGCTGTCATCTGTCTCTGATCTAGCAGGGGGAGAACCCATCTGTGGATTTTCTTTTTACTTGCTGATTCATCCACCCATCCTCTTCCCACTGAACCTTGCAGGTGTCCTGGCTTCTTTTGTTTTTTTCCAGGCTTGCTCCCTGATCTCAAGGCCTGTCCCCTCTTACATGCGCTCCCCCATTGTGGGGTCTGCGGGGCCAGGATTGCCACCACTGCTTTCAGTTAATGATTCAAAGAGTATATATATATTAAAAAAAATATTCTTACATAATCTTTCCTCGAAACTCCATTTTTTATTATTTAATAGAGTAGCTTCTCAGTCTTTACTCAAGATGCAGAAATAGAGAATTAGAACTTATGCAAATTCACTTATAGTGGAGCAATCTTTACATTCTCTCCAATGATTGTGCTCTTGTAGGCAGATAAAGCATTAAAGGGTACACAAACATGCAGATAGAGGTAGACCTGCTAAGTCCAGAAAACCTCAAATACTGTATCAATAGTTTTTGTTTGTATTTTTTATTATCAAGGATTAAGATATGTATCAGGTGGCTTATTAAAGTATCCTTATGATGTATGAGTATAGAGTCTATAAGTAGTCTAAGGGGTAGATTTACCAAGCAGTGGATGCTGCTATCTACCCCCGTACTTTCCGGCTCGCCGGAATTGTAAGTTAAGAAGCAGCGGTCTTTAGACCGCTGCTCCTTAACTCGTCCATCACCTCTGAGGCAGCGTACAGCAATCAGCCCGATCGGATACGATCGGGTTGATTGACACCCCCTGCTAGAGGCCAATTGGCCGCAAATGTGCAGGGGGCAGCATTGCACCAGCATTTCACTAGAAATGCTTGTGCAATGATAAATGCCAACAGCGTATGCTGCCGCCATTTATCGATGTGCAGCACATTGTTAAATCTACCCCTATAACTCAGGCTAACAGGGCTGTAGTTGAGTTACCAAAGATGTTGGCTGTATACACATTCTAGCCTTTGGCAGTTTTTTTAGTCATCCAATGCTTTGTCCTCTACTCCTTTTTTCCTCTATTTCTCAGGGTTGCACCCATTGATTGCACCTATGATGTTCTCAAGTCCCTCAAGTGAATGATGCACTTTATAGAAACTCAATCAGTGTGTAAATTGTTTGCAATAATTTTATGAGTATAATTAAGGTTTATGCAGAATTTCCTGGAAGTACTCATGACATACCAGTGTCACGTGTCCCTCTTCTGATGTGTATTCTAACAAACATGGTTGCTGAGCAAGTGCTTGAGACATTTGTGTTTATCAATTACTAGTTGATAAGCCTGCCCAGAGAGCAGTCTATGTGTGAAAAATGTAACCCCCAAAGCTATAAAAAATAAAAAAGTAATAATACAGAAAAAAATAAACACTATCCAAAATAAAAAAATAATCCAAGCCAACACCGCCACAGATGACCACCGCCGAGGATCGCCACATCTAGGAAGACCGCTCCGGACCTCCGCTCAGCGCCGCCTTTGCTGTGGATGAAGATGATGGACCCTACTGGAAGAAGACCTTCTCCGCCAGACTTCTGAAACCGTGAGTACATATTTAGGGGTTTAGTGTTAGGTATTCTTTAAAAAAAATTTGTTTTTTTAGATTAGGGTTTATTGGGCAAATTACAAAAGAGCTGAATGCCCTTTAAGGGCAGTGAAAAAGAGCTGAATGCCCTTATATTGGCAATTCCCATACAAATGCCCCTATAGGGGCAATGGGTAGTTTAGGTTTATAAGTGTTAGTTTTTTTTTATTTTGGGGGGTTTGGTGGGTGGGGGGTTTTACTGTTAGGGGCACTTTTAAGGGCTATTGGTATTTTATTCTTAGATTAGGGGGTGTTTTTATTTTGGGGGGGGCTTTTTTATTTTCATAGGCCTAGATTTAGAGTTCGGCGGTAGCCGTCAAAACCAGCGTTAGAGGCTCCTAACGCTGGTTTTGGGCGCCCGCTGGTATTTGGAGTCAGTGATTAAAGGGTCTAACGCTCACTTTTCAGCCGCGACTTTTCTATACCGCAGATCCCCCTACGCCATTTGCGTAGCCTATCTTTTCAATGGGATCTTTCTAACGCTGGTATTTAGAGTCGTTTCTGCAGTGAGCGTTAGAGCTCTAACGACAAGATTCCAGCCGCCTGAAAATAGCAGGAGTTAAGAGCTTTCTGGCTAACGCCGGTTTATAAAGCTCTTAACTACTGTACCCTAAAGTACACTAACACCCATAAACTACCTATGTACCCCTAAACCGAGGTCCCCCCACATCGCCGCCACTCGATTAAAATTTTTAACCCCTAATCTGCCGACCGCCACCTACGTTATACTTATGTACCCCTAATCTGCTGCCCCTAACACCGCCGACCCCTGTATTATATCTATTAACCCCTAACTTGCCCCCCACAACGTCGCCGCAAGCTACTTAAAATAATTAACCCCTAATCTTCCGACCGCAAATCGCCGCCACCTACGTTATCCCTATGTACCCCTAATCTGCTACCCCTAACATCGCCGACCCCTATGTTATATTTATTAACCCCTAATCTGCCCCCCACAACGTCGCCGACACCTACCTACACTTATTAACCCCTAATCTGCCGAGCGGACCTGAGCGCTACTATAATAAAGTTATTAACCCCTAATCCGCCTCACTAACCCTATCATAAATAGTATTAACCCCTAATCTGCCCTCCCTAACATCGCCGACACCTACCTTCAATTATTAACCCCTAATCTGCCGACCGGAGCTCACCGCTATTCTAATAAATGTATTAACCCCTAAAGCTAAGTCTAACCCTAACACTAACACCCCCCTAAGTTAAATATAATTTTTATCTAACGAAATAAATTAACTCTTATTAAATAAATAATTCCTATTTAAAGCTAAATACTTACCTGTAAAATACATCCTAATATAGCTACAATATAAATTATAATTATATTATAGCTATTTTAGGATTAATATTTATTTTACAGGCAACTTTGTAATTATTTTAACCAGGTACAATAGCTATTAAATAGTTAAGAACTATTTAATAGTTACCTAGTTAAAATAATTACAAATTTACCTGTAAAATAAATCCTAACCTAAGATATAATTAAACCTAACACTACCCTATCAATAAAATAATTAAATAAACTACCTACAATTACCTACAATTAACCTAACACTACACTATCAATAAATTAATTAAACACAATAGCTACAAATAAATAAAATTAAATAAACTATCTAAAGTACAAAAAATAAAAAAGAACTAAGTTACAGAAAATAATAAAATATTTACAAACATAAGAAAAATATTACAACAATTTTAAACTAATTACACCTACTCTAAGCCCCCTAATAAAATAACAAAGCCCCCCAAAATAAAAAATTCCCTACCCTATTCTAAAATACAAATATTACAAGCTCTTTTACCTTACCAGCCCTGAACAGGGCCCTTTGCGGGGCATGCCCCAAGAATTTCAGCTCTTTTGCCTGTAAAAAAAAACATACAATACCCCCCCCCCAACATTACAACCCACCACCCACATACCCCTAATCTAACCCAAACCCCCCTTAAATAAACCTAACACTACCCCCCTGATGATCTTCCTACCTTGTCTTCACCATGCCAGGTTCACCGATCCGTCCTGGCTCCAAGATCTTCATCCAACCCAAGCGGGGGCTAGACATCCACTGAAGAAGTCCAGAAGAGGGTCCAAAGTCTTCCTCCTATCCGGCAAGAAGAGGACATCCGGACCGGCAAACATCTTCTCCAAGCGGCATCTTCTATCTTCTTCCATCCGATGACGACCGGCTCCATCTTGAAGACCTCCAGCGCGGATCCATCCTCTTCTTCCGACGACTAGACGACGAATGACGGTTCCTTTAAGGGACGTCATCCAAGATGGCGTCCCTCGAATTCCGATTGGCTGATAGGATTCTATCAGCCAATCGGAATTAAGGTAGGAATTTTCTGATTGGCTGATGGAATCAGCCAATCAGAATATAGTTCAATCCGATTGGCTGATCCAATCAGCCAATCAGATTGAGCTCGCATTCTATTGGCTGATCGGAACAGCCAATAGAATGCGAGCTCAATCTGATTGGCTGATTGGATCAGCCAATCGGATTGAACTATATTCTGATTGGCTGATTCCATCAGCCAATCAGAAAATTCCTACCTTAATTCCGATTGGCTGATAGAATCCTATCAGCCAATCGGAATTCGAGGGACGCCATCTTGGATGACGTCCCTTAAAGGAACCGTCATTCGTCGTCTAGTCGTCGGAAGAAGAGGATGGATCCGCGCTGGAGGTCTTCAAGATGGAGCCGGTCGTCATCGGATGGAAGAAGATAGAAGATGCCGCTTGGAGAAGATGTTTGCCGGTCCGGATGTCCTCTTCTTGCCGGATAGGAGGAAGACTTTGGACCCTCTTCTGGACTTCTTCAGTGGATGTCTAGCCCCCGCTTGGGTTGGATGAAGATCTTGGAGCCAGGACGGATCGGTGAACCTGGCATGGTGAAGACAAGGTAGGAAGATCATCAGGGGGGTAGTGTTAGGTTTATTTAAGGGGGGTTTGGGTTAGATTAGGGGTATGTGGGTGGTGGGTTGTAATGTTGGGGGGGGGGTATTGTATGTTTTTTTTTACAGGCAAAAGAGCTGAAATTCTTGGGGCATGCCCCGCAAAGGGCCCTGTTCAGGGCTGGTAAGGTAAAAGAGCTTGTAATATTTGTATTTTAGAATAGGGTAGGGAATTTTTTATTTTGGGGGGCTTTGTTATTTTATTAGGGGGCTTAGAGTAGGTGTAATTAGTTTAAAATTGTTGTAATATTTTTCTTATGTTTGTAAATATTTTATTATTTTCTGTAACTTAGTTCTTTTTTATTTTTTGTACTTTAGATAGTTTATTTAATTTTATTTATTTGTAGCAATTGTGTTTAATTAATTTATTGATAGTGTAGTGTTAGGTTAATTGTAGGTAATTGTAGGTAGTTTATTTAATTATTTTATTGATAGGGTAGTGTTAGGTTTAATTATATCTTAGGTTAGGATTTATTTTACAGGTAAATTTGTAATTATTTTAACTAGGTAACTATTAAATAGTTCTTAACTATTTAATAGCTATTGTACCTGGTTAAAATAATTACAAAGTTGCCTGTAAAATAAATATTAATCCTAAAATAGCTATAATATAATTATAATTTATATTGTAGCTATATTAGGATGTATTTTACAGGTAAGTATTTAGCTTTAAATAGGAATTATTTATTTAATAAGAGTTAATTTATTTCGTTAGATAAAAATTATATTTAACTTAGGGGGGTGTTAGTGTTAGGGTTAGACTTAGCTTTAGGGGTTAATACATTTATTAGAATAGCGGTGAGCTCCGGTCGGCAGATTAGGGGTTAATAATTGAAGGTAGGTGTCGGCGATGTTAGGGAGGGCAGATTAGGGGTTAATACTATTTATGATAGGGTTAGTGAGGCGGATTAGGGGTTAATAACTTTATTATAGTAGCGCTCAGGTCCGCTCGGCAGATTAGGGGTTAATAAGTGTAGGTAGGTGTCGGCGACGTTGTGGGGGGCAGATTAGGGGTTAATAAATATAACATAGGGGTCGGCGATGTTAGGGCAGCAGATTAGGGGTACATAGGGATAACGTAGGTGGCGGCGGTTTACGGAGCGGCAGATTAGGGGTTAAAAGTGTAATGCAGGGGTCAGCGATAGCGGGGGCGGCAGATTAGGGGTTAATAAGTGTAAGGTTAGGGGTGTTTAGACTCGGGGTACATGTTAGGGTGTTAGGTGCAGACTTAGGAGGTGTTTCCCCATAGGAAACAATGGGGCTGCGTTAGGAGCTGAACGCTGCTTTTTTGCAGGTGTTAGGTTTTTTTTCAGCTCAAACAGCCCCATTGTTTCCTATGGGAGAATCGTGCACGAGCACGTTTTTGATGCCGGCCGCGTCCGTAAGCAACTCTGGTATCGAGAGTTGCATTTGCGGTAAAAATGCTCTACGCTCCTTTTTTGGAGCCTAACGCAGCATTTGTTTGAACTCTCGATACCAGAGTTAAATTTATGGTGCGGCCAGAAAAAAACCCGCGGAGCGTTAACAGCCCTTTTACCGCCGAACTCTAAATCTAGGCCATAGGGATTAGGTTTAATTGTTTATTTTGGATAGTGTTGTTTATTATTTTTTATAATGTTAGCCTTTTTTATTTTCTGCAATTTTAGATTAATGTAATGTAATGGTGCAATGCTGAATACAGAGAGCGTATTGCTCTCCGCATTCAGCGAGGTCTTGCGGACTTGATCCGCACTGTCGGATCAGGTCCGCAAGACCTTTCATAAATAGGCCTCATAATATTTGACTGAAGCTACCAATGCTTTATATGAAAAATGACTGTTTAAAGTAGATAGAACTGATAAAAAAATTGAAGTAGATTGAATGAATACAAAACATTTTGTTTACTTCAAGATCTACGCTTAAAAACACATTTTAAATTGTATAAACTTTGTATTTGGAATCAGCGTTATTATCTGCGAAATGAAGTACATTGTGATTAGTTTTTCAAAATAATCTTCAATACCTAAGAATTTTATTAGTGGATTATATTGATGAGGCTCCATTCAAATCAGTTTTGAAGTGTCCACATAAGTATGAAATATTCTTTTAAATATAAGTAGATTGTAACCTGCATGTTTATTTGGCAATGATGTCAGATCTTAAATATTTTGTGCACAACCTAACATGATTTTGACACCACCATATGATGTAAAAGTCATTGCTAGTTTTAAAATGAAACCATTCTTTTCTTATCCAGTACAATCAACAATAGCAAGTGCAATACAGAGGTTATCCTCACCTTGCTATTTTATTCTAAATAGCTTCACCACTGTTATTCAAAATACTTTTTTTCTTTATTTCAGATCACCGTGGATAATCAGTAGGTCGACCCCATGTTTGTCATGTTTCTACAAAGAACTTGCATAATCTTAGTATTGGAGCAATCTCTGTAACAGTGTAGCAAGTAATGAAAGACACCTAAGGAGGTGATTGGACGCTAGCAGGTCAAAGAATATTGAGAACATGAAAGCCAATGCCATCTGGTAAATGACAAACAAAGTAGCTTGACAAAGAGAGTGAAACAATCTGGTTATAGAAGAAAATAGCAAACAAGACAGCCAGAACAAGAGGTGCTGAAGAGCTGCAGCAATCTTTTTTTATAATGTAAAATTCCAGTACACATGCTAGCTGGAACAATAGGTACCACAAGGCTGGAGCAACCTGTTGTACATTGCTAGGAGAACAGTTCAGCGAACAAACCAGAGTTATACAACTAAATTCAAGCAGTGTGTGGTGAAACTGAGGCTGAGCTTTTAATGAGTGTGGTCTGGTAGAATAAATACACAGGACATGACACGCTCTATTATGGGATCAGCTGGGATCTAGACTGCATTCCACTGGGGTGGAATCTAGAGAGAGGGAAATAATCACTTCTGGTAACTATCAGCTTGGTATCAACATGTTCTTGTGTGAGATTTCAATCTGCTGAACTTTAATCTTAGATACTACTGACTATGGCTGTGTTTAGACTGCAGTTGATAGACAGCTTGGGGAGCCATCATTTAATTAATTTGACTCATGCAGTACATTATCTTTAGTGAGTCAGGCACGGAGATGTTTAATTGTAGCAGTCACTAACAATAATGGGGGGACCGATAGAAAAACAGGTCAAGAGGCAACAGGATGTTATTTACAGAAGAAATTACAATCACACTTAGAGCACAGGCAGACCAATTCAGTACACATACCCAGAACAGTGATGGAGAGAATCTTAAAAAAAAGAACACACCAAGCAACACATGTGTGGGCTCACTCCACAAAGCTAAATCCCAGCAAGAAATGCAGATTCACAGAATATTCTAGTGATCTGCAAAATATCGCTAGTCACAAGTACCTATTAACTATAGATTTACTACAACATATTTCATATAAAAAAATCAAGTACTATTAATTACAGTGGCTGATCCACATTGAAAATGACAAGATAAGTATAACACTCATATAAAATTTGTTATTGTTGTCCTTCTGGTGTTTATTGTTCTGTTAAAGGGACAGTAAATACTTTGTAATTACAATACATTATTGTTGTGTTGCTATACTATAACATAGCCAAATCTTAAAGTTTTAACAAATAACAACCTTTTTACTGCAATTATTTTTCAGTAGCCAAATTCCACCCACCATTTGCCTTATTTGGAGGAGCCAATCTGGGATATAGTCCACAGACAAGAAGGATAGCCACTATCATAAAGTTAACATAAAATGCATTGTTTTGCAGTTGTTATCTGATAAATCCAATTAGGGACATATATGGAGCAGAGTTAGCCTTGATAAGCCAGAAGGGTACAATTTAAATTCCAGAGAATTAGACATTTCTCAATTTCCAGAGCTAAATGACATCAAAAGGGGGCAAAATAAATAATGAAAAGAAATTGCAAAGAGAAAAAAAGAAAGATAGATCACCATTCCTTTACCTCCTTCCTTTATTCTGTGTAAAGTACTAGACGTAAAAAAAGGTCCTATATTGCTAATTCAAGGCAGCTATCACATTTGAGGCTAGATTATGAGTGTAGTAAAAATAAGAGATCCCACTCGCGGGTTAACTTAGATAGATGAAGGCCTTTTGCATGTGTCGGATAGTGTGCATATTACAAGTTGAAAGTAAAAAGTTTTTGCACGAGAGCTAACCCGACACATTTCCCATTCCAATCTTCTTCACATAGCAGAATATGTTCTATTTATTCTTAAATAAATATTTATATGAGGGATTTGTGCATGTTTGTGCATAGAGTGTGCATTTGTGTGTGTATATATATATATATATATATATATATACAGGGAGTGCAGAATTATTAGGCAAATGAGTATTTTAACCACATCATCCTCTTTATGCATGTTGTCTTACTCCAAGCTGTATAGGCTCGAAAGCCTACTACCAATTAAGCATATTAGGTGATGTGCATCTCTGTAATGAGAAGGGGTGTGGTCTAATGACATCAACACCCTATATCAGGTGTGCATAATTATTAGGCAACTTCCTTTCCTTTGGCAAAATGGGTCAAAAGAAGGACTTGACAGGCTCAGAAAAGTCAAAAATAGTGAGATATCTTGCAGAGGGATGCAGAACTCTTAAAATTGCAAAGCTTCTGAAGCGTGATCATCGAACAATCAAGCGTTTCATTCAAAATAGTCAACAGGGTCGCAAGAAGCGTGTGGAAAAACCAAGGCGCAAAATAACTGCCCATGAACTGAGAAAAGTCAAGCGTGCAGCTGCCAAGATGCCACTTGCCACCAGTTTGGCCATATTTCAGAGCTGCAACATCACTGGAGTGCCCAAAAGCACAAGGTGTGCAATACTCAGAGACATGGCCAAGGTAAGAAAGGCTGAAAGACGACCACCACTGAACAAGACACACAAGCTGAAACGTCAAGACTGGGCCAAGAAATATCTCAAGACTGATTTTTCTAAGGTTTTATGGACTGATGAAATGAGAGTGAGTCTTGATGGGCCAGATGGATGGGCCCGTGGCTGGATTGGTAAAGGGCAGAGAGCTCCAGTCCGACTCAGACGCCAGCAAGGTGGAGGTGGAGTATTGGTTTGGGCTGGTATCATCAAAGATGAGCTTGTGGGGCCTTTTCGGGTTGAGGATGGAGTCAAGCTCAACTCCCAGTCCTACTGTCAGTTTCTGGAAGACACCTTCTTCAAGCAGTGGTACAGGAAGACGTCTGCATCCTTCAAGAAAAACATGATTTTCATGCAGGACAATGCTCCATCACACGCGTCCAAGTACTCCACAGCGTGGATGGCAAGAAAGGGTAAAAAAAAAAAAATCTAATGACATGGCCTCCTTGTTCACCTGATCTGAACCCCATTGGGAACCTGTGGTCCATCATCAAATGTGAGATTTACAAGGAGGGAAAACAGTACACCTCTCTGAACAGTGTCTGGGAGGCTGTGGTTGCTGCTGCACGCAATGTTGATGGTGAACAGATCAAAACACTGACAGAATCCATGGATGGCAGGCTTTTGAGTGTCCTTGCAAAGAAAGGTGGCTATATTGGTCACTGATTTGTTTTTGTTTTGTTTTTGAATGTCAGAAATGTATATTTGTGAATGTTGAGATGTTATATTGGTTTCACTGGTAAAAATCAATAATTGAAATGGGTATATATTTGTTTTTTGTTAAGTTGCCTAATAATTATGCACAGTAATAGTCACCTGCACACACAGATATCCCCCTAAAATAGCTATAACTAAAAACAAACTAAAAACTACTTCCAAAACTATTCAGCTTTGATATTAATGAGTTTTTTGGGTTCATTGAGAACATGGTTGTTGTTCAATAATAAAATTAATCCTCAAAAATACAACTTGCCTAATAATTCTGCACTCCCTGTATATATATATATTTAAAAATATAAAATACTTAGAACATATTCCCTTATGTGAAGAAAAATTAAATATTTACAGTAAATACATAGTTTAACACTTTATAAAAATGTAACTATGATTTTAGATGTTTTCAGCTACTTGACTGCAAAAGGCTATTTATATTTATTTATATATCTATTTCCATATATGTATAAATGCATTTATGTGTTTATATGTGTATATATATGTCTGTAAATACATATATAAACATTATTATTACACTTTATTTATAAAGCGCCAGCAAATTCTGCAGCGCTGTCCATAAGTACAAAAAGATAAAAGTACAACAATGATACAATATTTTTAAGAGACAGGACACAATTTATCAAACAAATACAGGAGGAATTGAGGGCCCTATTCCTTTGGGACTTACAGGGTTAGAAACAAGAGGTTTAGTACAGAGTTAGATGAAGGCAATTATTAGGTAGGTGTAATTAATTTGTTACTGAGTTTGGTGGTAGGCTTCCTTGAACAAAAATGTTTTTAAGGAGCATTTAAAGGAGGACAAATTTGGGGAAAGTCGGACAGCATGAGAAGTGCATTCCAGTGGGTTGGATGAGAGAAGTCATGCAGTCTAGGATAGGAGGAGGTGCAAGGAGAATATGCAAGGAGCAGGTCATTGTTGGACCTTAGGGAGTGGGATGGATTATATTTGTTGATTAGTAAGAACAGATAGTGAGGGGCAGCATTGGTAAAAGCTTTGTAGGTCAGGGTGAGAATTTTGAATTTAATTCTGCTAAGAATGGGGAGCCAGTAAATGGACTCACAGAGAGGTGTAGCAGATACAGAGGGTCAGGATAGATGGATTAGACTGGCAATGGTATTTAGAATGGATTGAAGGGGGGAGAGGTGGAAGAGAAGGAGGCCAGTTAGTAGGTTATTACAGTAGTCAAGTTGACAAGGGAGTGGATTAGCTGCTTATGGGTGTCAGCACTCAGAAAGGGACAGGAGTCCCGAAATGTTGCTCAATTAATAAAGGTTTGCTTATTCAAGTGTGCCACCTTCACCTTTTGTTCTTTATATACTTTGGAGGCCATAAGGGACAGGCCTGGAAGGTGTTGCACCTACCTTACACATTTTACAGTGGCTATTGCCGTTAGGTGTTGTGCTGGTCCTATCTACTTAGCACTCAGAAACAGACACATTTTGGAGATTTTGCTAGGTTGTTGCAGCAGGATGAGAGAGGAATTGGATGTGGGGGACGAAGGATAGATTGGAGTCAATTGTAACTCTGAGGCAGCAGCTTGGAGTGATGGGGAGATAGGGATGCCGCCAGCAGTGATAGAAAAGTCAGAAATTGAAGTTGAGCTATAGGAGGGGGGATTAGAAGGAGCTCAGTCTTGGGCATGGTAATCCAGGAAGAAATGCCAGCTAAGCAGTGGTTGACATGAGAAAGGAAAGAGGAGAGAAAGCAGGGATGGAGAGGTAGATCATAGAGGAGATATTTGAAGCAATAGCTGTTGATTCTGGTTCTCCAACCAACAGAGGCACTGGTGAGGAGGGTTCATCAGCAAACAACACAGAAAAGGACCTGGTAGAGATGGTGGTGTTACAAAGACCAAGAGAGCTGAGAGTCTGTAGGAGAAGGGGGCGGTCAATGGTGTTGAGGCAGCTGAGAGGTCAAGTAAGGTAAGTATAAAGTAATGGAGGTTATTTTTAGCAGAAAGAAGATCATTATTAACTTTACTGAGGGCAGTCATAGTTGAGTGTTGGGAATGGAAAACAGATTGCACAGGGTCAAGCAAGGAGCTGAAGGACAGGAAGCAGGTTAGGTAGTCAAAAACTAGTTTTTCCAGGAGTATTGATGCTAGTGGAAGCAGTGATATGGGGGACGGTAGTTTGCAGGAGAATTAGAGTCAAGGAAGGTTTTTTTTTTAAGGATTGGAGAGACCTTTGCATGTTTGAAAGAAGGTGGTAATAAGCTGGCAGAAAGGGATAGGTTGAAGATGTGAGTAAGAACTGGAGTGAGAGTGGAAGACAGAGAAAGTATTAGATGTGAAGGGATACGGATGAGCGGGCAGGTAGTGAGGCATGAGGAAGACAATAAGAAACCCACTTCATTCTCAGTGGCAGGAGGGAAGATGTAGAGAGTGTCAGAGGGGGTGACTGGGTATGGAGATGGACTATTGCAGGATTGTGTCAGGAAGTTGTTTCAGATATTATGTGTTTTGTTTAAAAAGTAGTCTGCCAGGTCTTGAACACTGGAGGCAGATAAAGGGGGTGGTGAAGGTGGGTAGAGGAGAGAGATTAAAGTAGAGAAGAGATGTTTAAGGTTTAAGAAGTGAGTAGATATAAGAGAAGAGAAGTAGGTTTTCTTGTCTAAGTGAAGGGCAGAAGTCTAAGGGGCATATTATCAAGCTCCGTATGGGGGGATTTTCTCCAGGCACCCTCAGCAGAGGATTTTTAATATAAATACATATATATATACTGTATATAAATATTTAGACATGTGTATGTAACACCTATATCCTCTGAGCATTAATAACTTTTTTATGCAATATTTTTTATGAATAATTTCTATTAGATAGTGTTATTATGAGTGTAACTGTACTTTTAAATGTATTTTTAATGTGTTTTGTGCAGCTTTTTTGTCTCACTTAACAGTTAACCAGAGCTCTGAAGTTGCGCTATCCTGACGCTTGTTAAATTCAACATGTAATATGTGCTACTTCCGAAGTTAGCGTGGCACTTGTAATTTGGCCCTAGATGTTTGGGAGTGCTACAGTAATGAATAGAGGTGCAGAATCCCCCTAGAATCATAACAGGATGAAAGAGAGTATGTAAGCATATGTTACTGAAAAGCAACAGCATTTGTTTAATTATTGTTCTACTGTCCAGTAACAGCAATATGTACTGCATATTTCATTATTCTGCACGTTCTTATTGTTGAAAGTTTATAGTTTTTATCGGACTTAATATATGCTGCATTGAAAAAATATTTACCTAACTGTATTACAAGTTTGGAAGATTTGCATTTGAAGAAAGGCTTGATTGCAATTATTGGCATCAGGGTACACTAGACAAATGTTTCTCAATTGTGGTCCTCAAGTACCCCCAACAGAACAGGTTTTCATTATAGCTGAACCAGTGCACAGGTGAAGTAATCAGCTGATCAGTAACCATGGTTACTAACCTGCTCTCACCCATCAGCTGATTATTTCACCTGTGCACTGATTCAACTATAATGAAAACATGGCCTGTTGGGGGTACTTGAGGACCTTAGTTGACAAACACTGCACTAGACCACTAGAATAATGTCAGCCCCCCATATGACCCCTCAACTGTGATCATCTCTCATTTTCCCACATCACATTGCAGCGGTTCCTAACAGTTCCACCTAACCCCACCCTGACTCCACCCACAAACTAACCTTGACCCGGTTGTGGCCGATGCACAAGAAAACACTGTGGGCCTCCAGCAAGTGCCCCCTGCAAGAAAATCATTGAAGTACCACTGGTTGCAATTCTTTACACTGGAAAAGATGAGTCTCCGAAAGGATATGATTGCATTATACAAGTATATAAAGAGCCCATATAAGCAATTATCAACTGACCTGTTTATCAATAGGACTGTACAAAGGGTAAGAGGTTATTATGTGAGACTTTAGGTAGCATAAGGGCTTCTTAACAGCAAGATCAATAAAGTATGGACTGTCTAATGAGGCTGTTCTAGCAAATTCTGTAGATGCTTTTTTAAATAGCACTGGATGGGTTGCTTTTTTCCAGAAAGTAGCATATACAGGGATATAAAAGTATTGATAGTATAGCAGCTTGTTGATCCAAAGAGAAATCAGATTTCCCCTTTGTAGTCAAGAAGATTTTTTATTCCTTTTAAGGCACAATTGGAAATCACTTATATTTAGGTTTTTACCTTCTTTTGGATCTACACTATTAACAGGAATATGTGAAAGCTTGAACTTGAACCTATAATACTATGTATGCACTAGGTTATATGTACTATTTATTTCCCATACAGAACAAAAACATAAGATAAATTGATACAATAAAATTGCATCAATTGATATTTCAGCATATGTTAATGAAAATATGGACTCAGAACACAATTTAATGATTGATTGCCTTTAATTCTACTTTGTTCACCTTTTTTATTAATCAGTTTCTCCCTCTTCAAGAAAAGAGAATGCATAAAGGAGATCAAAGATTCGGAAGGTTGTTATTCTTTGTTTCCAAAGACTTCTTAGTTCATATTCAAACATAAGAGATTAGAGATGAGACAAACATTAGCATAAAACATATCCTTATAACCTCCTTTGATCCACTCTATTCAATAGCTAATTTATTGTTGTGTAGACATTGCTTCTACTTTGTTTATGCAATGACGGCTCACGTCATTAAGTAACAAAATACAAGCTATAAAGAAAATCTTACATGTACAATCTAAAAAATATAAATTCATATAACAGTTGATTTTAAAAAGATGTTCAACTAATATATTTATATTATTTTCTTAAATCTTTTTCAAATCAGCTGTTATATAAATTTATAATTTTGAACTGTTGATGGAGAGGGGAATGTCCCCAAAAAGATATGGGTTTTTTACAGAAGAGAAACACCTTTTTTTAATATATAGATTTCCCACAACTTAGTTGTGATTAAATAATTATGGGTTGAGTTATGTGGTATTACACTGTATAAATATCTGTACTACTTATTGTTTATTTTATAATGTTTGCATGTTCAATTGAAAAAAGTCTCATGTGAGGGCTAAATTTTCATGGATTTTTTAAGATTTCCAATTAAAAGCTATGTTTTAATTCTACTGCTTGAGACTGTAAATATATACTATAACTGCATTTGTAAAGCGTCCATCAACCGTTGCGAACGCATCCACAAAGGAATGTTGACAGCGCATCCAGGTGGAATCCGAAAATGTCAGGGTGGCCCGCAGTAAATGTAAATTTAAAAAAAAAAACTAACCGCCCGCAATAAGTATTAAAAAACAAAAACTAACCGCCCGCAATAAAAAAAACAACCAACTACCTAAAAAAAGTATTAACCCCTAAATCGGCCAACCCAAACATTGCAAACTACCTAATACATCTATTAACCCCTAAACCGCCATTAACCCTCATCGCTAATTAACCTAATAAATCTATTAACCCCTAAACCGCCATTAATCCACATCGCAATTAACATAATAAATATATTAACCCCTAAAACCGCCAAACCCCACAACGCAAATAACTAATCACTAAGCCCCCTAACCTAACACTACCTAAATTAACCCCATTACATAAATTAAAATAATACTAAATTACAATTAAAATAAAAAAAACCTAACATTACTTTAAAAATAAAGAAAACTAAGTTTAAACTAATCTAAAATTACAGAAAATAAAAAAAGTCTAACGTTACACAAAATAATAAACCACATTATCCAAAATAAAAAAATTAAACCTAATCCCTATGAAAATAAAAAAGCCCCCTCAAAATAAAAACACTTAAGGGCTTTTTGTAGGACATTGTCCTAAAGAAATCAGCTCTTTTACATTAAAAATAAACCAAGACCCCCTAACAGTAAAACCCCCCGCCCACCAAACCACCCAAAATAAAAAAAAAATAACACAAAGGGGCATTTGTATGGGCATTGCCCTTAAAAGGGCATTCAGCTCTTTTACTGCCCTTAAAAGGACAACCCCCCAAAAATAAAAAAAACCCTAACACTAAGCCCCAAATAGGTACTTATGTTCCTGGGGCGCGATCCGATATACAGCGTAATTTTCGGCGCAAGCGAGGTAACCCGCGCCACCCGTAATTTCAACTTGCACATCCGGGTATCCAATATACGGCGCCGTCAGATGCTAAAGTGGCGTAAGTAGGACGAACTGGCGTTGTTCCGAAAAGTGCGCAAATATACATTTTAGTCGTCGCAAGTACTTACGCCAGTATTTTGTCCACGTAAAGTCTCAATAAAGTGTAGTTTTATGCAAATTACGCTAACACTCATAAAAATGACCCGCGACTTCATCTAAAAATGGAGTTGAGAATTAGTCAGAGTAGAGAGAGAGGCGCAAACAGAGGAGTTAGTTAGGTCGCATTGTTGGTTGAGTAAGCTTGTACACTTACACATCTTTTTACATATTGCACACATTTTGCATACATTCATATACAAAATACACAACACTTTTTTTTTTAACACCTCACACATTTTATTTCAATTTTACAGTGTGATAGGCTGAGTGTTTGGTTGTGATTGTGTGTGATTGAACTGGGAGTGAGTGTGAGTGTGTGTGAGTGTGTGTAGTGTGAGGATGGTAGGGAGAGGTAGGGCGGGGGGAGGAGGGGAGAGGAATGGCAGGGAGAGGAGTATTGTAGCGGATAGGAGGAGCAGCGGGGTCCCCGTCAGGGAGTAAGTGGAGTGGGGAGAGGGAGAGCTAGAAAGGATGATGGGAGGGGAGATGCCTGAGAGCCCCAGAGACCAGGCATATCAAGGAGAGGGACAGACGGTGCACATGGGGACAGAAGGAGGGAGGAGGGAGAGGATAGGGAGGAACTCACACCAGGGACATCACAGGGAGGAAGCCAGGTGTCCACAGAGGATGAGAGGATGAGATGTCCTACTTTCTCATTCTCTGAGAATGTTGCCCTAGTCCAGGCCATCATGGACAATCACAGTGCCCTCTTTGGCCAGGAGAAGGGCAAAGGTGTTGCCAGAAGGTGGAAAACAGCATGGTTTGCGGTAGAGGATGCCATCAACAGTGTGGCCCCGCAGTGGAGGACTATGAGGGCTTTAAAAAAAGATGGAATGATTGTAAGAGGCGGGTGAAAGAAAAGATGGGGCAGGAAGCCATGTACCAGAGGGGAACAGGTGGTGGTCCATCCTTGGAAGCAGAATACAACACCTGGCAGGAGATGATTCGCAGGTCCCTGAGTATCACAGCAGTCCGTGAACTTCCAGGGGCTCGTGACTCAGGGGTTGCAACCACTGCACCTCATGCTGGTGAGTAACATCCCACACACCAGTATGATATGTATTTGAGATAGGAACATCCTTTAATGTCACACATTCATGTACACAATCAGGAGCATGGTATTTGGCCTACTAACAAATTTGACATTAATGCTACTTAACACAATGCAATTCATGATATGAGGGGGAATAGTGCAATACTAACATGTCTTAGAGTAACACAGGCCAAAAGCCACATGTAGAGTTTTCAGTAAATGGACACTATAGCCATCACAATAGTTTTAGCTCAGAAAGCAGGTTCTGTGCCTACATCAGGCTAAGTAAATTGTGTGACCATAGTGTCACTTAAAGAACACATTTTCTCCATCATTGACATGTACACATAACTATTGTATGAAACACATACCTGTATACTGTGCCCTAACATGTATCAATGTACATTGTATGCCCACATTGACATATATATGACTGTACTAATCCCTCTCATGATTTGACTCCTCCACAGAACCTCCTATCATTAGGTTGCAAACATGCATGCCGCCACATCCACCACCACCACCAGTCACAGGCATGCTGCCACCTCCACCACCACCACCGGTCACAGGCATGCAGCCACCACCACCAGTCTTCAGGCAACAACTTGAACATTATGCTCCAAGGCATGAGCAGGGTTGGATGGCGTCGGTAGAGGACCCGGAAGTGATGCCACCACCATTGGCATATGACCCCTGGACAGAGGAATACTCTTCTTTTGGCTTTGAGGGGGAGCCAAGTCAGCCACAAAGGGTACATGTCTTTACCCCCCCCCAACACAATATCAGGGCAGTCATGGATTATATACACAAGGTATGTCCCAAGAAGTGCAAACTGGACAGGCTGAGTGGTCACACACAGCTCATCAATGAGACTACCAATCCACCCTGAGAGCTCCAGCATCCTCTTCCCTTGGGAGAGCTCCACCATCCTCTTCCCTTGGGAGAGCTCCACCATCCTCTTCCCTTGGGAGAGCTCAAGCATCCTCTTCCCTTGGGAGAGCTCCAACATCTGCAGATGAGCATATAGCTGGAATTACTGAAGCACCAGCAGATGCAGATGAGAATGTCCCACCATCAGATGCAGCTGAGAATGTCCCACCATCAGATGCAGCTGAGAATGTCCCACCATCAGATGCAGCTGAGAATGTCCCACCATCAGATGCAGCTGAGAGTGTCGCACCAGCACCAGCAGAATCAGCTGGACCTGCACCTCAAGCACCTAGAAGCCCTGCTGCTGAAGAGCCTTGGATGCTCTGTATTCTCCCCTGGGTGTGGAATACATTTCACTACAGAGGAGGCTCATAACAAGCTGCGAGAGCATTCAAAAAGGCCAACAGAGGTTTCACAGGAGCCAAGAGAGGTTACTCAAGCGTAGCATAGAGCTGCAGAGGGACATTGCAGCATCATTAAATGGAATTGTTCAAAACCAGTCGCAGATGATGAGAATTCAGTCTGATATGCAGATGCAGGTGGACAATAGATGGCGGGAACAAAATCAATTCTTGGGTGTGTTGGTTGAGCACTTTACACACCAGCAGGACACTGCCTCCAGCCTATCATCTGTGGCTAGCACTCCAGAAGAAACATCTGAATCGTCTCAAACCAGGAGAACAAGGAAATCCACTCCAGTCACCTCAGCCCCCTCATCCAAGAAGCCAAAAAAGAAATAAATATTCTTATAGTTCACCATAAATCTTGTCCTCTGTTAATTACCATATAATTGTCATCCACATCCATGTGAGGTGTGTTTTAGTACACTAATATTGTTAAAACATATAATAAGGCCTGTGTGGAAATGGCCCAAAAAAGGTAATATTATCCTGTTTATGACATATTCTTGTACTATAACTCACATCCACAATAGTTGTTTCTGAAGGGTACATATAGTAATATTCACTTCTAAGAAGTAAATCAATGTATCTCACATCCAATATAAATTGACACATTGGTATATATTGTAGTGATGCTACTGATAGGGTGGGCATTATCAGGTGTTTTAAGTCTGCAGGTGAGAGGTTGTGGTGTCTGTGATTGGTTTGACACAATTGCAAAGTGGCAGCCTTCAAGAAGGTCTTAGAAATTATCATATGAGCCATCCTAGGTTTTGCTTTCAACTAAGAATACCAAGAGAACAAAGCAAGTGTTCTAATTAAATCTGAAAGTAGTTTGAAATAACATGCCCTATTTAAAAGAAGAAGGTTTTCTTTGGACTTGACTGTCCTTTATATATTTTGGCATCAGTGCCAAGCTGTGTTAGCATTAGAATAAATTACACTCCAGTGGGTTCTAAAGAGATGAAGGTAATACAATTGAAAGTAAATAAGCAAGTATATGTCCACAATGTGATAAAGTACCTACAAGCTCAATTCATTTGATTATGTTGTGGCTTCAAACTATTTAAAATACACAAATAAACCTTAAGAAACCAATATCATAGGATACTGTCCCTTTAACCTTGAGATGCTGCTTACATGTATGTGTTTGTTAAGGCTTCCAGGGAGTTACGTTGCATTTTTAGTCAGTGCAAGGGTTGCTGCGCCTGCAATTTGTGACAAGATGAGAATGGGGTAGATTTTCTGAATTCTGCGCGCGTAAGTCCTTACGCTGTATATTGGATACCAAACTGCACGTGTTTTGTATGTCAGTCTATGGGTAAAAAAAATACGGCCGAAGGCAGAAATATACAAGCGTAACTTCTATGTTACGCCATATATAGGATACCAAACCAGCGCAAAATTTGGTGTCGCCGGCTTTTGCGGGCGACGCTGCATATCGGATCGGGCCCCAGAAGTCCGGTGGAGAAGATCTTCTTCCAGACGGGTCCATAATTTTCTATCTTCATCCACAGCAAAGGCGGCGCGGAGTGGTCTTCCCAGATATGGCGCTCCTTGGCGGCAGCGCTCCTTGGTGGCGTGAAGGCTCCTCTTCATGCCATTGTCCGACGAACATTAAAGATTGAATTCAAGCTACCCCATATTTATTGGGGTATCTTGCATTCCTATTGGCTGATATTTTAAAATCAGCCAATAGGATGAGAGCTAATGAAATCTTATTGGCTGATTTGAATCAAATTGATTGCGGTTCCTTGCATTCAACCTTCAGTCTACGATGGATATCGGATGAAGTGGAGTCTCCATGCCGCAGAGGAATGCCTCTGCCACCGCCGAGGACTGCTGCCGCCGCTGATGACTACCGCCAAGGACCGCCGCATCAGGAACACAGCTCCGCACCTCTGCTCTGCGCCACCTTCACTCCGGGTGAAGATATAAGATGATGGATCCGTCTGGAAGGAAACCTTCTCCGTCGGACTTCAGGAACAGTGAGTACCTATTTGGGGCTTTGGTTTAGGCATTTTTATTTTAATTTTTGGGCTGTTTTTTTGTAGATTAGGGTTTTTTTGTGCTTGAAAAAGAAGCTGATTGCCCTTTTAAGGGCAGTAAAAGAGCTGAATGCCCTTTTAAGGGCAATGCCCATACAAATGGGTATTAATTTAGGTTTAATTTTTTTATTTTGGATACCTTTGTTTATTTTTTTTTAACTTTAGCTTGGGGGGTTGTAGTTTTTAAACATAGACTGCACTCTGGGCAGGCTTATCGCCTAAATATATATATATATATATATATATATATATATATATAAATATATATATATATAAAATGTGGAAGTGGGCTGCACTCTCAAACTGGACCAGGTACACATCCTATGACCCTGCAATATGCACGGCCCTGGATGCTCAATAGCACTCACAGGTAGCTGTACAGGCATTTAAACCCAGACAAGTTGCAGAGTCATACGATGCGTACCCGGTCCAGTCTGAGAGTGCAGTTCACTTCCATGTTTTGCATTTATCATGGGAGATTACATAAGCCTGTGCACCCTTGGGAGGTTCCCAGTTTCCCAGTACAGCATTGTTTGGCTGTATTAGGAACCCAGGATGGGTAGAGACCTTGACGTGGTTCCTGGGCTTTACCCATTTGGCCAGATGCGGTAAATAACTCTTCCAGTTTTGCTTTTAATCTTGTCTGAGTGCTTGCAAGTGAGTGCCAGACTTCCTCTGTGTGTTGAGTTAATTTATTTTGTAATTTTCCCTATGGGCTTTGTACCCAAACTTGTCTAGGGTTAACTGCCTGGGGCTCTGGGGACTGTACAGCTACCTGTGAGTGCAACTGAGCACCCAGGGCTGTGCATGTTGCAGGGTCACCGGATGTGTACCCGGTCCAGTCTGAGAGTACAGCTCACTTCTGTGTTTTGTTATCATATGAGATTACATCAGCCTGTGCACCCTTGGGAGGTTCTCAGTTTGTTTGAGAGCATGCATTGTTTGGCTGAATTAAGGATCCAGGATGGCCTTCATTTAGATACAGCAAATAAAAATATTACATTAAGAGTTAATAATGAATTAAATAAAAATGTACTGGTGTGGTTCAAATAACAGTTTGAAGTTAATTTATGTTTAGAACACTTTAAAGTGAAGCAGAAATTACAATGCAACATTTTCTCTTAATTCCGACAACATATTAAGAGTCAGTTCTGTAAATTTTTAACAGTCTTTTAAAACCCATGTTGAACCAACAACCTAATACCAACTTCATATATAAAAATAACAATGAGTTTTGAAGATTTAATTAAGGAAATATAGGGAAGATGTTCTGGACAAAAAAACCTGTAATCTTGAAACATCTAACTAACAGTATGTTGCGCTGTCTTGTTTGAGAGGGAGAGATAGAAGCAGAGAAAGGGAAAAATAAACAAATATTAGGTATATTTGAAATTTGAAGCACTCTGTAATATACTGTATCTTATTTTCTGTATTTTTGAACATGAGAAATGTATAATTGAATGGAAGAAATTGTATGACATTTACATTTGATGTTATTGCGTTATAAGATGTATGAATATGTAAATATTAATAAAAAGACTAAAAAAAATGTTAAAGGGACCTGAAACCATTTTGTAATATAAAATCTTTTAATTGTTATGTATCGTAGGAAATGTTTTTATAATTTACTTTGCTACCTTTCATGTAATTTAGCTCTGAAAATTATTCCATTTTTTTTCTTTTTAAAGTGTAATGTTTCCTATGACATCATATATTTTACTTAAAGAAAAATAAATGGGCAAAATGAAATACTTTAATATGTTAGATAATTGTATTATTTGCACTATTGCTTGCAGCAATGCACTACTGGATTGCTGATTGGTCAGCCCTTGACAAGAGGCATATGCGTGATGCTACCATAAATCAGCTAGTCCACTGAAGTGCATTGCTGCTCAACATAGGAATATATGTTTTTAAAGAAGTCAGTTGTATAAGAGAAGTGAAATTCAAGGTGTCTGAAAATTAAATTTAGAAATTCCTGGAAAAACATAAGTAAATAAATAAAATAAGAAGTTTACGCAACATTTCAGGGTGAAATTAGTTTCTAATAGTGTATAGTGTGTTTGCCCAATCTGAGTATGCGAAAACCTGATGTTCTGGCTATATTGCCTATATATGGTTAGACGGACTGGAATCATATAGAAAAGAAAGCAAAAAATATGTAGTCAAATATAAAAGTTTTGCAATCTAATGCACTGAAATGGGGGACAAATATTGAATAATTCCTACATTTCTTAAAGGGAAATCTAGTCAAAAACAAACTTTCATGATTCAGATAAGTAATATAATTTTAAACAACTTTCCAATTTACTGTTATCAATTTTGCTTTGTTCTCTTGGTAATCTTTGTTGAAACTAAACCTAGGTAGGTTCATATGCTAATTTCTTAGCCCTTGAAGGCTGCCCCCTTATCTGAATGCATTTTGACAGTTTTTCACAACCAGAGGGAGTTAGTTCACGTGTGCAATATAGATAACATTGTGGGCACACCTGTGGAGTTACCTAGGAGTCAGCACTTATTGGCTAAAATGCAAGTCTATCAAAAGACCTGAAATAAGGTAATCAAAGAGGTAAAAAATACATTTATATAACCATGTTGGCAGTGCAAAACTGGGTATTTAGTAATAAAGGGATTTTTATCTATATTTAAAAAAAATAAAAATTCAGGAGTAGACTGTCCCTTTAAAGAAACATAATTATTATAAATGAAACATTTATAATGTTATCCCTCAGCTCCTCAATCTAGTAGTAAAGAGACAAGAATGAACAAAAACTAGTAAAACAATTTCAGCAATCTGTATTGGCACCTCATTATCAGGGCATTCCTTTTCTTATGCTCGAGCTGCTTACTATAACTCTAGTCACTAAAATCCTTAGATTGTCTGACTTCTTGAGCATTAGAGTCTAAGTCTGTGTTAAAAATGGAAATCTGGCTTTAGATTGAGGCTAAGCATCCTACTGTATAATCTGCTTTTATTTTATGGTGATATGTTACTCTTATATGAAAGCAAAACCTTAATTCCTGTACATTATGATGTAGACAATAAATGATTTGAATTTGTACGCTTACAGTAGCATTCTCATTATTTGCTAAACAAGAACATATGATTTCAATTTCAAAATAAATAATGGACAATTTGCTAGATATCGTTATTATGGGCTAGATTACAAGTGGAGCGCTGTTTTAACGATCCTGCTTGAACGATTACTTTGCTAGATGGAGGCTTTTTAGCGTCATTTTGCATATTTGCGTCATATTACAAATTGAAAATAAAAAGTTGCGTGCAAGCATAAACCCGATGTGAACCACGTAAAGTTCTTCACCCATTGGGGCCGAAATACGCTGTTGGCATTTGCTGACAGCATTTAACATTGCACAAGCAGTTCTGGTGAACCGCCTGCAGATTTGCCAATCGGCCACTAGCACGGGGTGTCAATCAACCCGATTGTACACAATCGAGCGGATTACTGTCCGCTGCCTCAGAGGAGACGTATGAGTTAAGGAGCAGCGGTCTTAAGATCAGCCCCATAGAATTGAATGGAGTGTAAAAACGTAAAAAAAAAAAAAAATAACACCCATACTCGCGCTTACCCAACCGCATATATTCAAGAGTGCTATAAACCCAACATGAAATATTAATATTATTAATACTTTTTTATTCTAATGTTCTTCACATATCAGAGTATGTTCTATTTATTCTTAAATACATCTCTCTCTCTCTCTCTCTCTCTATATATATATATATATATATATACATACAGTATATATATATATATATATATATATATATGTGTGTGTGTGTGTATACCATTAACATGATATCTATTCCTATAGATATATATAGGTATAGATAAGTATTTAGAGGTAAACAGGAAAAAAGTCCAGAGGGGGTATCCAGGAATTATAGTATAAAAACGTAACTTTTATTTGAACGTTATTAAAACCAACAAAAGGTTTCCAAAAAGTGCATTGTTAGATAGATAGGTATTTTACATGAACATTATCGAATATATATAAAAAATATATTTAATAATAATAAAATAATAAAAAGGACATTATTATCTGTGTGAAGAACATAGGAATACAAAATATTGAGTTTTGCACATTAGGTTTCCCAATATATATTTTTTAATGCAGTTAGTTTGACTGACATGAAGATTTGGTAATCTTAAGGCGCTTAATTGAAATATTACATATAAAATATTAAAAAAAAAAAAAATGATTTAAAAATATTAAACATAGTGTAAAATATGTAGATATATTCTATGGATTATTTAGAATATTTTACAGTATGTTTATTGATTTGTAATAATTTTTAATATTTTTCTAAAATATATTATATATAAAAGCAGAGATTTAAAACTTGCAGGTGCTACGTTGACTTCTTATCTGATATTTGTGTAGCTGTGTTTTAGATTAAGTTATACCATTTGAGAATTGGCTATTAGGGTCCATGAACCAAAACGCTAACAAAAATTCTAAAGATTAACACATTTTTACCTCTACAATTCAACAAATGTAATGATTCACTAATAAATATCCATATGATATTGATTAAACCTTTCTAATGTATTTATTAATTATCTTTGAGATAAGCTACAGACATTGTTCCCCCTTAAAGTTGATTTTGCCGTGCTCTGTCTTAGCTGGACCGTTGTTCTGTTGAGAACTCCAAGAAATCAAAACCTCCAATATGACGTAATTTCCGGTGCCTCTTCTATTTTCACTGTTTGGTTTTGACTCTCTCTGGGGGTTCCACCGCTGATCCTCTGGCATCCACCCCAAGTGAACCTTGGGGAATAAGCTTTGCCCCTCTTGAACCCCCCCCCCCCCAGGCGGAGGCAAAATAGATAGTAAGGATAGGCGATTACAGTGCCCATCTGACTGGTCCGTGTCTAAGTGAGTGACAGGATGCAAAACCATCTGATGTATGGAATCACCGGAAGTGACGTCATCTTGGAGTCTTCGATACCTTGGAGTTTTCGATAGAAAACTATCAATATTCATGCAAGTTAAAGTTAAAAAAAAGCACATTAAAAACACGCACCTGAAGTGAGTAATTAATAGTGTTGGGAACAAAGCACAGCAAAATCAACTTTGAGGGGGTAAGATTGGATGCCTTACATTTATTTCAAATGTTGTTACCTGCACGCAACCTATAATTGTTTATTTGAAATAAATAATAGGTATCCAGCACTGAGTGACATAGACCGGCCCCTGAAAGAGAGTGGGAAGCATAACTGCCAGAACTGCTCTCCCTTTAGTACATAGTTTTACACTTCAGTCCCCGCCTATTTTCCCTGTAGATCAGCTCCCACAACACAAAACTGAGCTATCCAAGATCCTACATGCCCACTCTTTAGTTTTGTAGTTCATTAATTAATTAACCTTGTTCCTGCATCCGAGGGATAATATTCCAGTCTACAGACAAGCTGATCCTGCCCTAGAAGACATGGATCTGCAGTGTTTCTGCCTTATATATACTAATTTCATAAAGTAATAAAATATGCAGCTATTGGTATTTGCTGCATACCTGGGACTTTATATGAGCAGGACAGATGAATGATGAAGTCGAGTGCCTACGCCACTATAGCTGATTAAGTTGCAGCATTAAGAAGTTGAAGAGCTGTAACTGTCATTTATTACTAGAGCTTTAAATATGTTTTAACTGGGATTTTTCTTATGTTATATTAAAGAGACAGTCTACTCCAGATTTTTTATTGTTTAAAAAGATAGATTATCTCTTTATTACCCATACCCCAATTTTGCATAACCAACACCATTATATTAATATACGTTTTACCTCTGTGATAACCTTGTATCTAAGCCTCTGCAGACTTCCACTTTATCTCAGTTCTTTTGACAGACTTTCATTTTAGCCAATCACTGCTGACTCGTAAATACCTAAACATAAGTATGCACACTGTTATCTATATGGCTCATATGAACTAGCACTGTCTAGCTGTGAAAACTGTCAAAATTAACTGAGATAAGAGGCGACCTTCAAGGGCTTCAAAATTAGAATATGAGCCTACCTAGGTTTAGCTTTCAACAAAGAATATCAAGAGAACAAAGCAAATTTGATGATTAAAGTAAAATAGATAGTTGTTTAAAATTGCAACCACCATCTATCTGAAACATGAAAGGCTAGTTTTGACTAGACTGTCCCTTTAAGTTTTACTGAATTAAGCTGTAGACAGAGGAACTGCTAAGTATGTGGGGAACGCTAAAAGCTATTTTTGTTCAAGGTATCATACAACTTATATGAATTGCAAAGAAAAACATTTATTATTTCTTCTTTTTAAAGTTGTGGGTTTCTTAGGAAATTATTGTGTTTTTAGTTCATTTTAACTATTTTGCTGAGTATTATTTTTCCCTGTTTTTTTTTTTTTGTCTAAAGTCAGTATATCTAAATCCTAGCCTTCTATGTGTCATTTGCTTCTGCAAACAATTTCTACCTCTTCCATGTTTCGCTCCTTTAATTAGTTTATCAATAAACTCATCTCTGCTAGATATTTTTTTATCATTTGTAAGAAGTTTTACACTGTATATGTAAAGTTTTTGAAGTGGTTTAATTCAATGCCTTAATTCAATGCTTTACTTCCTAAAACATTTAAATTAAAGGAACACTGAACCCAAATTTTTTCTTTTGTGATTAAGATAGAGCATGCAATTTTAAGCGACTTTCTAATTTACTCCTATTAGCAAATGTTCTTCATTCTCTTGGTATCTTTATTTGAAAAGCAAGAATGTAAGTTTAGATGCCGGCCCATTTTGGTGAACAACCTGGGTTGTTCTTGCTGATTGCATTCAATTTTAAACAACTTTCCAATTTACTTTTATTAACAAAATGTGCACAGTCTTTTTATATTTATACTTTTTGAGTCACCAGGAGCTGCTAAGCATGTGGAAGAATACATAGAATATACTTAACATATATGCATTTGTGATTGGCTGATAGCTGAGATAGCAAGAGGAGTGGAAATAGACATAACTTTGTCAAAAAAAAATCTACTATTCATTTGAAGTTCAGACTAAGGCCCCAATATTCCAATTAGCCAATAGAATGCTAGCTCAATCCTATTGGCTGATTGAATCAGCCAATAGGATTGAAGCTCAATCCTATTGGCTGATTGTATCAGCCTATAGGATTTTTTCACCTTTAATTCCGATTGGCTGATAGAATTCTATCAGCCAATCGGAATTCAAGGGACGCCATCATGGATGACATCACTTAAAGAAACATTCATTCGGGAAGAAGACTTTGTTTGAAGAGGATGCTCCGTGCCGGATGTCTTGAAGATGGACCCGCTCCACGCCGGATGGATGAAGATAGAAGATGCCGTCTGGATGAAGACTTCTGCTCGTCTGTAGGACCACTTCTGCCAGCTTGGATGAAGACTTCTCCCGGTTTTGTTGAGGACTTCTTGCCGCTTCGTTGAGGACTTCTCCCGGCTTCGTTGAGGATGGATGTCGGCTCTTCAAAACTGTAAGTGGATCTTCGGGGGTTAGTGTTAGTTTTTTTTTAAGGGTTTATTGGGTGGGTTTTATTTTTAGGTTAGGGTTTGGGCAGCAATAGAGCTAAATGTCCTTTTAAGGGCAATGCCCATCCAAATGCCCTTTTCAGGGCAATGGGGAGCTTAGGTTTTTTTAGTTAGGATTTTATTTGGGGGGTTGGTTGTGTGGGTTGTGGGTTTTACTGTTGGGGGGTTGTTTGTATTTTCTTTACAGGGAAAGAGCTGATTTCTTAGGGGCAATGCCCCGCAAAAGGCCCCTTTAAGGACTATTTGTAGTTTAGTTTAGGCTAGGGTTTTTTTTTATTTTGGGGGGCTTTTTTATAGGGCTATTAGATTAGGTGTAATTAGTTTAAATATGTGATAATTTGTTATTTTTTTTTTGTAATTTAGTGTTTGTTTTTTTTTGTAATTTAGGTAATTGTGTTTAATTTATGTAATTTATTTAATTGTTGTGTAATGTTAGGTGTTAGTGTAACTCAGGTTAGGTTTTATTTTACAAGTAAATTTGTATTTATTTTAGCTAGGTAGTTAGTAAGTAGTTAATTACTAGTTAGTAACTAGTCTAACTAGTTAAAATAAATACAAACTTGCCTGTAAAATAAAAATAAACCCTAAGCTAGCTACAATGTAACTATTAGTTATATTGTAGCTAGCTTAGGGTTTATTTTATAGGTAAGTATTTAGTTTTAAATAGGAATTATTTAGGTAATTATAGTAGGTTTTATTTAGATTTATTTGAATTATATTTAAGTTAGGGGGTGTTAGGGTTAGGGTTAGACTTAGGTTTAGAAGTTAATAAATTTAGTATAGTGACGGCGACGTTGGGGGCAGCAGATTAGGGTTGTATAAATGTAGGAGCGGCAGATTAAGAGTTAATAATATTTAACCTGTGTTTGCAGGGCCGTCTTTAATATTGATTGGACCCTGGGCAAAAATTTTCTTGCCCCCCCCCCCCCCACCCCATGCAATTTCGCTTTCCACCGCAAAATCCCAAAAAACAACTAAATCAAATTTTTTTTTATTATTAGCCCAGCGGTGGATCATCCACTGCTGGGCTAATCATTTAAAAAAAAAATTGAAAAGAAATTGCAATATGTGAAACTGGACCTAAGCAGAACTAATAAGTAAATAAATATATAAATTCCTCCACTGTGGATTCATTTAATATTCTTTTGAATGTGATTCTGGTGTGAGGTTAGCTGGTTAAAGAGATTTAGGGTAGCCAACAGGAGCAAAGCAAGGTAAAGGAGGAAGCATGGAGGTGCAGACAAATATAAGTTTACTGACTGGAACAGCAGAACTACTATGGGAAGCTGTAAAATTTGAGACAGAGAGAAAATAAAAACTATCAAAATAAACCTTACATTAATGTGTGAAATATTAGCATGACGCTATACATCAGCCACACCAGCACATGTAGCTTCTTTGCTAGGAACAAGTTCCCTCTCACCCTGAACTAGACACTGCTGCATGGGGAGGGGCGTGTGTGCACTCACTTATTCTTCCCACTGACACCTTTCTACAAAGCACCATTCCCCTAACAAACTTCAGTTAGTTGATCTTAGGGCCACAGCAGAAAGAGCAGGGCTAAGGGGACCAGTAGACATGATGCTGTCTGTCCAAGGCTGCATGGATACAGTGTGAGATGAGTCACACAGCCTCAAGACTGAAGAGAGCAGTGTATGCAGCTGCACAGATGCTCAAATCCTCATGTGCCTGCCGCTCCAGCTTTCTGCTGCATGCGCCTACAGTCAGCCCTACTCAGAAACAATCCCCACCACCAGAGCAGTTACCTGGTAACAGTGGTAACCCCAGTAGGACCTTTTCTGATGCAGTGTGAAATGGCTGGATGCCGAGTTAGGGCTTTGCATTCAGTGCTGCACAGTGCACATCTAAAACAGCACATGGAACTAGCTTGGCATGTCACATGACACCGGCACGGTCTGGCACAGATTTTAAAAAAAATATAAGCAGAGTACTTTTCACTGTGACAGTATTAGGACTGAATGTGTGTGTTCCCCATGTCACATCAGCAGTCTGGTATGAACCATTAAAAAAAAAAAAAAAAAAAAATTATTTTTTTTTTTTTTTAGGACTCTTGGGCCCCTCAACAGAGACTGGGCCCAGGGCAGCTGCCCCTTTTGCCCTGTGTTAAAGACGGTCCTGCGTGTTTGCGTTGCGAGATTGCGGCGGTCTAGGGGTTTATATGTTTATTATAGTGGCGGCGGCGTTGGGGGCAGCAGATTAGGGGTTAATAAGTGTAGGTAGGTTACGGCAACATTGGGGGCGGGAGATTAGGGGTTAATAAATATAATGTAGGTGTTGGCAATGTTGGGGGCAGCAGATTAGGGGTTAATAAGTATAATGTAGGTGTCGGTGATGTCCGGAGTGGCAGATTAGGGGTTAATAAATGTAATGTAGGTGTCGGCGATGTTGGGGCAGCAGATTAGGGGTTAATAAGTGTAAGATTAGGGGTGCTTAGACTCGGGGTTCATGTTAGGGTGTTAGGTGTAAACATAAATTTAGTTTCCCCATAGGAATCAATGGGGCTGCGTTACGGAGCTTTACGCTGCTTTATTGCAGGTGTTAGGCTTTTTTTCAGCCTGGTCTCCCCATTGATGTCTATGGGGAAATCATGCATGAGCACGTAAAACCAGCTCACCGCTGACTTAAGCAGCGCTGGTATTGGAGTGCGGTATGGAGCACAATTTTGCTCTACGCTCACTTCTTGCCTAATAACACCGGGTTTATGAAAACCTGTAATACCAGAGCTGTAGGGAAGTGAGCGATGACAATAACGTGCAAGTTAGCACCGCACCCCTTATAACGCAAAACTTGTAATCTAGCCGATAATTAGCACATTATTTGATGTTTTAGTTTGTGAATTTAATGTATTTTTGACAATATACACTCATTTCATATCTGATGACAACAAACTCCAAAAAAGTTTGGACGGTCAACTGTTTACCTTGGTGTAACATCCCCTTTTCTTTTTATAACACTTATTAAGCGTTTAGGCACTGAACTAAAGTTGGTTAAGTTTAGCAAGTGGAATTTTCCCCCATTGATAAATTGCAGCTGCACAACTGTACGGGGCCTTTGTTGCCTTATTTTGCGCTTCATAATGCGACACACATTCTGTTGTATTTTATGAACACACCTACAACCTTAATATCAGACCCTTATTTCCATGGACATAATAGGAATTGAAATGCTAACATTGGATGCATTTGTCTACAACGTCAAGCACTTAAAGGGTTTAATGCAGATTAAGAATAGTATTGGTGATTCTGACCACAGTTACCAGCTTGTTTCAGTTCAGAGGTGACAAGACAAGTTTGGGAAAAAACAGTTGGAAATCTGTGCAAACTCTGTATCAAAACAATGCCTCAAAGGGAGAAAGGATTCACAAACACATTTTACAACCCTTACAAACATTTAGCATTTCAGCACAGTTGGTGTCATAAACCACAAGGCCTTGATTGTATCTCTGTTCCTACCACCAATAGCCTAAGGAACTGACTTTCTACCCACATTGATCAAATTATGTCATCTTGCCTCTGACTAAGGAATTTACAGCTGAGTGTGGTCTGGGCTGTGTGAGAGAATGAATTACTTTATACGTTAGTAAGTTGCCATTGTATGTAGACTTCTTCTACTCACACTCTCCCCTTTCATCTCTCTCTCTCTCCTCCCCCCCCTTTCCTTTCCTTACATTAGTCAGTAACTTGTTTCTTTGTAAATACTTATTTTCTGTCTAATAAAAGAAATTATTTCATCAAGCAGCATCTTGATTTCCTAAGATAAAGGTAACATCAATGGGGAAACAGTAACTAAAAGTTAGCAGATTCTACACATTCTCAATCGGAGACCGGTCAGGACAATGTCTGGATGGTAGCATATGTTGCTCCAAAATGTATACATACCTTTCTGAATTAATGGTGCCCTCACAGTTGTGCAAGGTACTGACACACCCACACATGTGCAAGGTACTGACACACCCCCATACAATGAAAGACACTAGCTTTTGGACCTGATGTTAATAACAGCTTGGAAAGTCCTTATCCTCTTTGTCCCGGAGAACACAACAGCTGTTTTTTTTTCAAAAACTATTTTAAATTTTAACTTGTCGGACCACAAAACACGATTCCACTGTGCTACTGTCCATCTCAGATGAGACTGAGCCCAGAGATGATGGCGGCACTTCTGCTTTGTATAGTAAAGCCTTAACTTGCATCTGTGGATGCAGCAGCTAATGGTGTTGACAGACAAATGTTTACCAAAGTGTTCCGGAGCACATGTCCGGATATCCATTACAGAATTATGATGTTTTTTGAGACAGCAACGTCTGAGGGATCGGTGATGATGCGCATTCAGAAGTTGTTTTCGGCCTTGCTCTTTACACACCAAGATTTGCCCGGATTCTTTAATCTTTTAATTATATTGAGCACTGAAGAAGGTAAAACACCCCAAAAACTACCGATTTGTTTTTGGGGAATGTAGTATTGGATTATTCGCTGAAGCATGTGTTGGCAGATTGGTGAGCCTCGACCCAAACTTGCTCTTGAAAGACTAGGCCTTTTTTGGAGGCTTCTTATATATTATGATTACACGATCTGTTTCACATCATCTTCTTATTTCAACTTGTCACATCTCTATTAGTCCTAAATTGCCCCTGTCCCAACATTTTTGGAATGTGTTGCAGTCATCAAATTTGAAATTAGTGTATATTTTCAAAAATACATTAAATTCACAAAGTACAACATCAAATAATGTGTTAATAATCAGGGTTACGCAGCTAACTTTGAGCGTGACGCACACGTCTCATGTCCCTATGGCAGGCCATTGGTGACTAAGATCATTGGTAGCAGACACAGAGACTTCCCTGTGTGAGATTATCTTTACAAAGATCTATTTCTATTGCCATCATCTACGGAGTTCAACAACACTTACCCTCATTGGAGCTCTCTGAGGACTTTTTGGGACCACCGGAGTGAGATCCCTCAAAGATCTAAACTTGTTATTTCAGCAGTCTCCCTGTTGGACATGTATTAGGTGAGTGATACTCCAACAACCACAAAAACACTCACAGGCACCTGCCTTTTTTGGACGATAAAAAGAAATCTTACTTTGCACATAGTGACGCTTTTCATAAAGCTATTGAGCTTGCAAAGAAGACCACTGTCTGAGCTTAACTGGATAATAAGATTTCTACTTATACCTTAAAGAGACCATCATGCTCCCACGGAGCCTACACATCTAAGACACTTAGCACAGCTAAGATTTTACTTGCTGCATTTGAGACCTACCTATGCTAGCACATAGTCTAATTGCTAGCACATAGTTCCTTCACAACATTGTACTTTATTCTACGCTCTTGAGTAACTTATACTCATTTTGTTATATTGTATACAATAACCGGGTATTGATTTTAGATGTTTTATTTCAATGTATTTCTCGACCATTTATTTGTATCAATTATGACTTTGCATTGAATCTCTGCTTTTAGCGACACTCATTTATTGTTGTATTTTCCCCTATCAGTAAAATCATTTTAATACATCTATTTTCTCCTATTTTTCTTTTTTAATCTGCCACATCTCAATAGCTTCAAATTCCTGTCAGGGATTTGATTTAGCGCTCTCCTATACTGTTTATGATTCATTTAATTTTGATATAGACTTGAGGAGGTTTTATCTTTTAGAAGTAGCATTTTGAGACTCAATACCCCCTTAAAACACTAACCCCTTGAAGATCACCTTACTGGGAGAAGTCTTCACCCAACCGGGCCAAAGTCCTCAACGAAGCCGGCAGAAGTGGTCCTCCAGACGGGCAGAAGTGGTCCTCCAGACGGGCAGAAGTCTTCATCCAGATGGCATCTTCTATCTTCATCCATCCGGCGTGGAGCAGCTCCATCTTCTAGACATCCGACGCGTAGCATCCTCTTTATCTGATGTCTTCTTGAACAATGACGGTTCCTTTAAGTGACATCATCCAAGATGGCGTCCCTTCAATTCCGATTGGCTGATAGAATTCTATCAGCCATTCGGAATTAAGGTAGGAAAAATCCTATTGGCTGATCCAATCAGCCAATAGGATTGATCTTGCATTCTATTGGCTGATTGGAACTGCCAATAGAATGCAAGCTCAATCCTATCAGGTGATTGCATCAGCCAATAGGATTTTTTCTACCTTAATTCCGATTGGCTGATAGAATTCTATCAGCGAATCGGAATCTAAGGGACGCCATCTTGGATGACGTCACTTAAAGGAACCGTCATTGTTCAAGAAGACGTCGGATGAAGAGGATGCTCCACGTTGGATGTCTAGAAGATGGAGCCGCTCCGAGCCGGATGGATGAAGATAGAAGATGCCGTCTGGATGAAGACTTCTGCCCGTCTGGAGGACCACTTCTGCCCGTCTGGAGGACCACTTCTGCCTGCTTCATTGAGGTCTTCGGCCCGGTTGGGTGAAGACTTCTCCCGGTAAGGTGATCTTCAAGGGGTTAGTGTTAGGTTTTTTTAAGGGGGTATTGGGTGGGTTTTAGAGTAGGGTTGATTGTGTGGGTGGTGGGTTTTAATGTTGGGGGGGGATTTGTACTTTTTTTTACAGGTAAAAGAGCTGATTACTTTGGGGCAATGCCCCGCAAAAGGCGGCCCTTTTAAGGGCTATTTGTAATTTAGTGTAGGGTAGGGCTTTTTTTATTTTGGGGGGACTTTTTTATTTTGTTAGGGGGATTAGATTAGGTGTTATTAGTTTAAAAATCTTGTAATTTGTTTTTTATTTTCTGTAATTTAGTGTTTTGTTTTTTTTGTACTTTTGATCATTTTATTTAATTTTATTTAATTGTATTTAATTTAGGGAATTAATTTAATTATAGTGTAGTGTTAGGTGTTAGTGTAATTTAGGTTAGGTTTTATTTTACAGGTAAATTTGTATTTATTTTAACTAGGTAGTTAGTAAATAGTTAATAACTATTTAGTAACTATTCTACCTAGTTAAAATAAATACAAACTTGCCTGTAAAATAAAAATAATCCCTAAGCTAGCTACAATGTAACTATTAGTTATATTGTAGCTATCTTAGGGTTTATTTTATAGGTAAGTATTTAGTTTTAAATAGGAATAATTTAGTTAATGATAGGAATATTTATTTAGATTTATTTAAATTATATTTAAGTTAGGGGATTTTAAGGTTAGGGTTAGACTTAGGTTTAGGGTTAATAAATTTAATATAGTGGTGGCGACTTTGGAGGTGGCAGATTAGGGGTTAATAAATGTAGGTGGGTGGCGGCGATGTAGGGGTGGCAGATTAGGGGTTAATAAGTATAATGTAGGTGGCGGCGATGTAGGGGGGGGCAGATTAGGGGTTAATAAGAATAATGTAGGTGGTGGTGGGCTCCGGGAGCAGCGGTTTAGGGGTTAAACACTTTATTTAGTTGCGGCAGGGTCCATGAGCGGCTGTTTAGGGGTTAATACATTTATTAGAGTTGTGGTGGGCTCCGGGAGTGGTGGTATAGGGGTAAAACAGTATAGTATAGTGTGGGTGTTTAGTGACAGGGTACCAATAAAGCTGGGAAAAAGCCGAAGAGCAGCGAGTTTGATGACTGTTAGTTAACAACAGACCGCTGCTCATCGTCCCGTACTTGGTGCGTGGCTTTTTAAAAACTTTTTTGGTAACTTTGGAAAACATATTCAGGTCCACAGCAGCGATGTTAGGCAATGTTTGGCGAGCGTATTGGTGCCGTTGAATGCAAGTAAGTTGACAGCTTGATAAGTAGATGCCATAGAGTCAACGTCTTCTTTCTGGGGACTGCAGAAAATTTTAATACAGTTGGGATCACCCGATCCCCCTACGGGTGGTACTAATCTTGCCGCTAGCATAATGAGGGCTCAGGATGGGGGATGAGATGAAAGGGTGCTGTCGAGAGTACTTCCATATGCGAGACTGAGCCACCAGGGATGAAGGCTGGAGGTGAGTATAAGAATTCAGGGTCGCTTTTGTCCCTGCTAGTAAGGGCCTCACAAGAGAATTTAGACCTCCTGTCGTCACCAGAACTCTGGCTAACCTCCCATAGTGCGTCGGGTGTTTGGCCGCATCCACCCATGCGAGTAACTGCTTCTCCTCAAATATGCTCTCAACCCTAGGGTGATATGGATAGTAGTGTAATCTAAGCTTCCTCCTCCTTGGCGCAGAATATTAACTTCCAGTGACTCCACGGACGGTTCCTCTCGTAGAGCAGGAGCCAGCAGTGCAGGTTCGATCACGTTAGGAGGGGGTTGTAAACAGCTATGATGGCAGTCGTGATCTATTGGGGTCACCGTTTGCAAATTTATAGACAGCTGATTGTGTGGGCGTGCTTTCGGGGCAAAGATCAGTTGTGTAAAATTAGTGTCCATTTTCTGGGCTAAACCCACCAAGAGGGCTTGCATGTCAGATAAGCACCGCTAAGCTTCCAATGGGGGGAAATATAGGTTATAGGGATGTTTATATAAGGAGGGGGGGATCTAGCAATTAACTATAGGATGATTGATAAAAGTTGTAATCCCTAAGGAAATCTGCCAGAATTATAAAGCTAGAGTCCCTATGTAATTAAAGAGGGGGGGCTAAGCGTGAATAGTTTTATAGTTATATGGACTGCAAATCTGCCTAAATGTTTAGAGCCACTAATATTAATAAATGTATAAGGTAGAGCTTGACAAAAGCTATTAATTAAGGTGACCCAACAAAATTTACACCAGAGCAAGCTAAGCAGAGCATATAGTGCTTAATATACTGATAGTAAGGCACTTTTTCATGATAGACATAGGAGCTGTGTAACACTTCTAGAGGTCTTCTGCTATATCCAGTTGTCTTCTCCTTTTATTATATTCACATGTGTTTCCCAGGACGGAGAGCTATAGACACTGGACAACTACATCTAGGACATGTAAGAGAGGGGATAGTATCTCATTGTATACACAACCTAAGCCTTATATACCTCCAGACTATTGAAAGAGGGAATAAGATTGTGTTACTTATATCAGCCTCACATCAAAGCTTTATATATGCAGGGAGCAGAGCATAGATTTATAGTTCAATGTACACTAACACAAACACATTGATATAGACGCAGCAACAAGGCTGTACAAGTATGAGTATTGCCGACTATAAGAACTTCATGTAAGCATGAGCGGCTATTGCTTAACAATATAATATCTCTTATAATTTAGAACAAAAATAAAGCCTACAACCTCCCATTTCACATCTATTGATCCCAGGCACCTAAGCCTGAGGGCAAGGTTTTGGGTTTGAGGGTAATCTAGACTTTATGAAGGCCTGGGATAGCTTGTATGTTTAACACATAATAATGTGTGAATTATGGTAGTTTAGGGTAGGGGAAATACCCTGAGTGGATCTTGGTAGAAATTATTAAATTCAAATAAGATAGGAAATTTGAGATAAGAAATAAATGTAAATATGAACAATTTTAAGAGATTTAAACAAGAAACAAATGCCCCCTCCCAAAGTAGCTTCCACTCTTCTGCGATCTGTAACACTGTAATATTCAGTAGTACAGCTCTGCTCGTTAAATTGAAGATTGCATAGGATATAATATAGTACAACATACACCCCCAGGAGTGAATATTGTGCCCAAGTGTATAAATTTTGGAACAAGGGGAGTAAATATACAACTTACACAAGCTATAATTGCCTTTTTATGTGTGTTCTAAGTAGGGAGATGTAATGTGTAGCTAACTTTAAAGGTATATATTGTTCACGTTATATTGACATAGATCATCTGGCAAGTTATGTCTACCAATAAATCAATATAAGCAGGGTGATTAATACTAATAACTAGAGTCCCCAAAAAAACATCAGACTAACCAGACGCCATTGACAAATGGGGAGCTGTAAGATAAAACAAGTTAAGCTTTATATATGGGTAGAAATAGTCTAAAGTCTAAAACAATGTTACTGCCTGTGATAAGTCCTAGGCGAGAAGACTTCCATATGAGCAGGGTATGTGGCATCCATTAAATCAGTCTTACGGTATGGTATTAACTCATAGGCATCTACTAATCAAGTCGTCAACCGCAAATACGCTGGAATTCCACAGCGTATTTGTAGCGAGCCTGATTCCCCTTAGTTATCAAACCCTACAGACCGGCAAAAGTAAAATTTTGTGACGTAACATACGATCCGCCGGACTCAGTCCGACACAGATGGATGCTTACGTCATTACAGATGTTCTGAATGCAAATTCGGCACAATCTGACTACTTTTGCTAGTTAACTAATTTCTACCAGGTATGCTCGGCACTATTCCGGCCCAGCGTACCTGGTTTTCAATCCGCTGCCCTGGAGGCGGCGAATGCCATAGAAATCAATGGGAGTCTGAAAGCAGCAAAAGCTTATATTCACTGCTGCCCGATATCCCATTGATTCCTATGGTAACGTTTACAACTAACACCCTAACATGTACCCTGAGACTAAACACTCCTAATCTGACCCCCTACACTGCCGCCACCTACATTACACTTATGAACCCCTAATCTGCCACCCCTACACCGCCACCACCTACATTATACTTATTAACCCCTAATCTGCTGCCCCCTACACCGCCGCCACCTATATTATACTTATTAACCCCTAATCTTCCCCCCTACACCACCGCCACCTACATTATACTTATTAACCCCTAATCTGCCCCCTACATCGCCGCCACCTACCTAGATTTATTAACCCCTAATATGCCGCACCCAATGTCGCCACCACTATATTAAATTTATTAACCGCTAAACCTAAGTCTAACCCTAACCCTAACACCCCCTAACTTAAATATAATTTAAATAAATCTAAATAAATATTCCTATCATTAACTAAATTGTTCCTATTTAAAATTAAATACTTACCTATAAAATAAACCCTAAGATAGCTACAATATAACTAATAGTTACATTGTATCTAGCTTAGGGTTTATTTTTATTTTACAGGCAAGTTTGTATTTATTTTAACTAGGTAGAATAGTTACTAAATAGTTATTAACTATTTACTAACCACCTAGTTAAAATAAATACAAATTTACCTGTAAAATAAAACCTAACCTAAGTTACAATTACACCTAACACAACACTATAATTAAATGAATTCCCTAAATTAAATACAATTAAATAAAATTAAATAAAATTATCTAAAGTACAAAAGAAAACAAACACTAAATTACAGAAAATAATAAACAAATTACAAGATTTTTAAACTAATTACACCTAATTTAAACCCCCTAAGAAAATAAAAAAGCCCCCCAAAATAAAAAGCCCTACCCTACACTAAATTACAAATAGCCCTTAAAAGGGCCTTTTGCGGGGCATTGCCCCAAAGTAATAAGCTCTTTTACCTGTAAAAAAAAGTAAAAATCACCCCCAACATTAAAACCCACCACCCACACAACCAGCCCTACTCTAAAACCAATACCCCCTAAAAAAAAACCTAACACAAACCCCTTGAAGATCCCCTTACCGGGCCGAAGTCCTCAACAAAGCCAGCAGAAGTGGTCCTCCAGACAGGTAGAAGTGGTCCTCCAGATGGGCAGAAGAGATTCTTCATCCAGACGACATCTTCTATCTTCATCCATCTGGCGCGAAGCGACTCCATCTTCCTTACATCTGACGCGGAGCATCCTCTTTATCCGACGTCTTCTTGAACAATGATGGTTCCTTTAAGTGATGTCATCCAAGATGGCATCCCTTCAATTACGATTAGCTGATAGAATTCTATCAGCCAATTGGAATTAAGGTAGGAAAAATCCTATTGGCTGATGACATCAGCCAATAGGATTGAAGTTCAATCCTATTGGCTGATTGGATCAGCCAATAGGATTGAGCTTGCATTATATTGGCTGATTGGAACAGCCAATAGAATGCAAGCTCAATCCTATTGGCTTATTGCATCAGCCAATAGGATTTTTCCTACCTTAATTCCGATTGGCTGATAGATTCCGATTGGCTGATAGAATTCCAAGGGACGCCATCTTGGATGACATCACTTAAAGGAACCGTCATTGTTCAAGAAGATGTCAGATGAAGAGGATGCTCCGTGTTGGATGTCTAGAAGATGGAGCCGCTCCACGCCAGATGGATGAAGGTAGAAGATGCCGTCTTTTTTGTAAAATAAAAATAAACCCTAAGTTAGCTACAGTGTAACTATTAGTTGTATTGTAGCTATCTTAGGGTTTATTTTATAGGTAAGTATTTAGTTTTAAATATGAATAATTTAGTTAATGATAGGAATATTTATTTAGATTTATTTAAATTATATTTAAGTTAGGTGGTGTTAGGGTTAGGGTAAGACTTAGGTTGAGGAGTTAATAAATTTAATATAGTGGTGGCGACGTTGGGGGCGGCAGGTTAGGGGTTAATAAATGTAGGTAGGTGGCGGCGATGTAGGGGGGGAGATTAGGGGTTAATAAGTATAATGTAAGTGGCGGCGGTGTAGGGGGGGCAGATTAGGGGTGAATAACGGGCGGTGGGCTCCAGGAGCGTCAGTTTAGGGGTTAAACGCTTTATTTAGTTGCAACGGGGTCTGTGAGTGGCTGTTTAGGGGTTAATACATTTATTAGAGTTGCAGTGGGCTCCAGGAGCTGCGGTATAGGGGTAAAACAGTATAGTGTGGGTGTTTAGTGACAGGGTACCAATAAAGCTGGGAAAAAGCCAAAGAGCAGCGAGATCGATGACTGTTAGTTAACAACAGTCCGCTGCTCATCGCCCCGTACTTGGTGCATGGCTTTTTGACAGCTTTTTTGGTAACTTTGGAGAATGTATTCAGGTCCGCGGCAGCGATGTTAGGCAATCTTAGGCGAGCTTGTTGGTGCAGTCGAAAGCAAGTAAGTTGACGACTTGATACAAGAAGAAAGGGCGCCTCCTAGTGTAGCCAATATATATAAGGATAGATATAATCAGATGTAAATTTTATACTCACAAATTGTGAAGGCAAAGGTAGTGCCAAGGTAAGCAGTCTGGGAACTCAGTTGACTGTGCACCAAATGCAAGGGCAGCTCCTCTTTATAAATTCTTGTGGCAATCTGAAAAAATGGAAGTTATACAGAGGGCGACTCCTAGTGCAGATCAGTTAGCAATGTATGTACCCACTAACTTATTTCTTCAGAAAGATACTCACACAGTAGAAAGCACACTATAGTGCTAATGCAGCCTGCTGGGTATATTACAGTGGCCCAGCGCACATAACACTCCGGCAAGAAACTGTTCCAAGGTATTATGATGATCAAATGAGAAGATAGGAGACTTCAGTTGTTTAAAAAAGAGCTTTATATAAAAATCAATAGATGAACAAATAAAATCAATCAGTAAAACACGCTACGCGTTTCTCAGAGCTGACCACTCTGCTTCCTCAGGCAAGTAATACTGATCTATAGCTAAAGTCTCCTATTTATGTCACCTAAAACCAATTAGGATGTAAGTTACACCCAGTACACACCCTTTTCCTTTTCTCAAACAGGTGTATCTATGGTAACCTTTTTAACAAAGAACAACATTGCTTGATTATAGCATACAGCATATATAATCTATTTTATGCATAATGTGCAAAAATCTTATCCAAAACTGACATGAATACAAAAATATACAATGTAGAAAAAAACACTTTAGCAAAGAATTACATAGACATATAAAAGTGATACGACACATTAAGCAATCTGGTTTGCAAATAAAATAATCTGTGTATGAGTACATAAACTTTATATTTGTTTTTTCCCTAGGTAATCAAAATCCGTTACAATTTTCTAGTTGTTATGTAGGATCAACTTATGTTGCCAGTTTTCCATATCTTGGAGACTATGTTTGCTGTTTTCAGAGACTAAACAAAAGCACAAGGAAGAGGAGCCAATGGTGCAGATCAATGATGGTACAACGTGGAACTATAATGTAGCTAGCACAGGGTACTCACATGTGTAAGTGGCAATCAATTATGCCAATAGAAGCAGGCTGGATTTTATCAGCAGTCCAGCTAGCTGATCCTCGAGGCAGCTCTCTAACAACTTCCAATAGGAGACAATCTGGAGAAATAAGCAATATATAGAGGCGCCAATAGTGCAGATCAATAGTAACTGGTGAGTGTTTATATCCAATTATATACACAGGGTACTCACATGTATATAAGGCAATCTGTTATGCCTATAGGGACAGGCTGGATTTCAACAGCAATCCAGCTGGCTGATCCATACGATGAAAGAAAGGCAGTGATTGGTGTATATGATACATCTAGGGTGTGTATCATATACACCAATCACTGCCTTTCTTTCATCGTATGGATCAGCCAGCTGGATTGCTGTTGAAATCCAGCCTGTCCCTATAGGCATAACAGATTGCCTTATATACATGTGAGTACCCTGTGTATATAATTGGATATAAACACTCACCAGTTACTATTGATCTGCACTATTGGCGCCTCTATATATTGCTTATTTCTCCAGATTGTTTTTAGAGACTAACCAAAACGATCATGCAACATGTATGAGTCATGACTTATAGGCGTGTATTATTATGTGTCTATTCCATCGCCGAACTTCTAACTAGACCTTTATCCCTTGTGTTAGCATTTCTTATAAACCAGCACGTGGTGTATATTTCTCATAACCCTCATTCAAAACCGGCATAGATGCCCATAGGTAATGATCCGACGTAATTTTGTTACATACAGGTAAAAATTTGCGTCTACCATCAACAATGTTGTAAAGTAAATAGCCAATCAGATTACTATATAAAAACAGAGGTGTGTGAATCTTACCCAATGACTATGTTTAGTGAAATTTAAGCCAATCTATGAAGCCGTATTCTGAAGTGGGCTGATCTTATCCTCACAGCCCTTAGCTGCTACGGCTATAGTGATACAGACTAAAACCAGCAAACAATGCGATGTCTGAGTGTTGCACAATTGTTACCCATCTTTAAGAAGTTTATCCGCATAACCTAATAGATAGTGAGCTATATCGGAACAATATATCCTATAATTTTCGTAAACTCAAAAAAATTATTTTATTGTTATCTGTATGGAGGTGTGTCCGTATTAGCCAATGCTCCTTCATGGCTATTAAAGTGGAATAGATTGAATGTGATAATATGAAACGTGAATATATATGAAAAGCTTTCTTAACTATAATCTATTCTAAGTGCCAAATGTGCTAGTATGTATTGTGAAAGCCATTTAGAGTGGGATATAGCTAGATCTATGCTATCAAGTAATATATCTATCTATAGAAAAAATGTATATTCCTAATCCTAATTTGTGAACATGCAAAGACTTACTTATAAGTGTACTTGATAATGTATATAAATATATCACTGAAAGTATAACATACATGTTGTATTCATAATATGTGACATACAATCCAATGTTTTTCTAAACAAATGCATAGTGCATGGTATTATTGACCATTTTGATAATAATGTACCTCTATATATAAACCAAAAATGAAATGTAAACCTAATGTAATAACACAATATAAATTAGATAAAGAACTGATAGGTAAGTATAACTGAATATAATGTTCCCTATCTATGAATATCTAGTATATATACGTAATAAAATGTAGTGTTACCTATCTATGTGAGTCATGTAGACCTAATGTGATAACAATAAAGAGGTGATAACCGAAAACTGTGTGACTTTTGCCCTATCTATCAAGATAATATGAATATATATAAAAAATATATTATTGGCTATGGATACAGTGTAATTATGATATGTGTGATCTATATATACAAAACAAAAAAGGGGAATAATATAAGTATACTAAATAAAAAAAAAAAGTTGACGACTTGATAAGTAGATTCCATAGAGTCAACGTCCTCTTACTGGGAACTGCAGAAAATTTGAATACAGTTGGGATCACCGATCCCCCTACGGGTGATACTAATCTTGCCGCTAGCATAATGAGGGCTCAGGATGGGGGATGAGATGAAAGGGTGCTGTCGAGAGTTCTTCCATATGTGAGACTGAGCCACCAGGGATAAAGGCTGGAGGTGAGTATAAGAATTCAGGGTCACTTCTGTCCCTGCTAGTAAGGGCCTCACAAGAGAATTTAGACCTCCGGTCGTCACCAGAACTCTGGATAACCTCCCATGGTGCGTCGGGTGTTCGGCCGCATCCACCCACGCGAGTAATTGCTTCTCCTCAAATATGCTCTCAATCCCTAGGGTGATACGGATAGTAGTGTCATCTAAGCTTCCTCCTCCTTGGCGCAGAATATTACCTTCCAGTGACTCCACGGACGGTTCCTCTCGTAGAGCAGGAGCCAGCAGTGCAGGTTTGATCACGTTAGGAGGGGGTTGTAAGCAGCTATGATGGCAGTCGTGATCTATTAGGGTCACCATTTGCAAATTTATAAACAGCTGATAGTGTGGGCTCGCTTTCGTGGCAAAGATCAATTGTGTAAAATTAGTGTCCATTTTCTGGGCTAAAACCACCAAGAGGGCTTGTATGTCCTTATGTAAAACCACATTCATATTGAATATTAGTTTTGTCCCCTCTTATTAGTAGTGGGGTGGTTCTGCTTAACCCAGCAGATGGGGGGGGGGGGAATACTGATGGTAAAAGGCCTCCGCCGTGCCTATCCAGTCGTCTTGCAAAATGGTTCCTTAATTGCAATTTTCTCCAAATATATATTAGTCGATTCAGCTTTGTTTCACAAATACAATCCTATAGGAATGGATTCTGGTTTTCTGGTTGAAGAGTGGGTAGTTAGTATGCCGACTGTATAAGGCCTAGAGCTTCAGAATTTTATGTCTGTACATGGGAGCTGTTAGGCCACGCCTCCACATAAAAATAAATTTAAAAAAATATATTTATGTTTAAAATAAAAAAACACAAGAAAAACATACATATTAATTTATAAACAATAGTTAAAAGAATATGCATCATACATACAAAAAATTGTAGACAAATGCACTAGTAAACCCTATGCTGCCTTACCCTAATCACCTAATCAACCACCATAAAGGTTAGGAGAGTAAGAGGAGTGGTGGTTAGGAGATTAAGGCCTAATAAATGGTGACCATTAATAATCACTTAATCAACCCCCATACAGGTATGGGGGTGATTAGGAGATTAAGGCCTACTAAATACTAACTAACAATAATAACCTAATTAACCCCCTTACAGGTATGGGGGGTTGACTAGGAGATTAAGGCCTACTAAATACTAACTAACAATAAAGAGAAGAAACCACACTCGGTAAACCAAAGGAGCATCCAGGAAGTTTAAAACTTCAATAATATAATTTAATGTATCATAGTTAAGTACACACTGTATTGATAGACAAGGTCAAACACATTTCGATGTAACAAACATAACTTTCTCAATGACCTACAAAACTAGAACTACACTAACACCTAACCCCCATCTAAAGTAAACCCCCCTCTAAACTAAACCCACTAGGGGCCAGATTATAAGTTGAGTGCCAAATATCGCTTATGCTAAAGCGATTTTTGCGCTCAACTGAGTAATACAAGTGCGCACTAATATGCGCTGGTATTACGAGTTAGGTGCAATGCGAACACAACTTTGCGTTCGCATTGCATGGAAGCATTGTGCTCATAAGAGCGTGCTTCCATATGCTCCAATAGGAGCCTCTTTCTCCTGCCGTGAGACACAGCATGAGAACTAGCGCAGCAAAGGGGGTAAGTCATGCAGGAATGGCAGCAAATTGTAAATATATATGTATATGACTTTATACATATATATTTATGTGTTAATATGTGTATATACACATATTAACTTATAAATATATGTATGTAAGCATATACATATATATTTATTGGGAACACGCAGTTCCCATAGACCGCAATGTAAAGGCACTTTTTTTTTTCTAACACCCCACACCCACCAACTTTAGCCCCCCCAAAACTGGTACAGTTATTTTATTTAAAAAATAAAAATGCTACTATATTTATTTTTAATAAACGACACACCACAGTATTTTGGGGGGCATTTGGGGCACATTTATAAAATTAACCAGAGATTTTTAAAAAAAATCTAGATTACAATTAAAAAAAAAAAGCTGTTACAAAAAAAATAAACTAAACTAAAGTATTAAAAAAAAATACAGCATTATACCTAACAATAAACTACAAGGCGCATAAAATAATATAAACCACCTAAAAAAACAAAAAACCCTAACAAGGGCCTTTTGTAGAGCATTGCCTTAAAGGGATCAGTTTTTTTGCAAAACAAAAAAAAATTACAAAACCCCCAATCTACATTACAAGTTACCCCCACCCTAGAAAAATAACAAAATCTAACTAAAAAACCTAGGCTAGAAAATAAAAGTAAAAATAAAAAACCCTTTTCTTAAATATAAAAAAAAAAAAGCCCTTACTAACCCCAAAAGTGGTAATCACCGTTGGGTAATCTAGCCCCTCTTGATAAAATGTTGGGCCCAACGTCGAATCAAGAGGAGATGGATTGCATAACGCTGAGTACCGTTTTTTGTGTTAGTTAGGGAATTTTTGTGTTATTTTTTATTTTTAAGAATATGGACCTAGGCTACAAGTGTTGTGGTACGGCTATACCACTGAAAATTTGGCCTTTGCAAGCAAAATAGTCAGTTTACCCATATTGCAAGTCGTGAGGTACTGGTATTCCTCAAGCATTTTGGCCTATACCACAATGATCCATTCCACACTCAAAAAATGGCTTTTGAGTAAGGAATGTACAGCTCACTCGTTTTACAAGTTCTGCGGTGAGGCTATTCCACTAGCGTTATAGCTTATACCGCATTGATCCTTTCCGCAATCAAAGACCAGTAGTTATGGATTTAAAAAAAAAAAAAAACCTAAATTACAAAATTAAAAAATCCTAAAACTAAAGAAAAAATCAACCAACATTACAATAATAAAAGAAATCTAAGATTACAGAAAATAATAAATTAAATTATTCAAAATAAAAAATTAAACCTTATCTAATGCCCCTATTAAAGCAAAAAAGCCACCCCAAAATAAAAACACCCCCTAATCTAACACTGAACTACCAATAGCCCTTAAAAGGGCATTTTGAAGGGCATTGCCCTAAGTTTTACAGCTCTTTTACATTAAAAATACAAATTACCCCCTAACAGTACAACCCCCACCCACCCAACCCCCAAACTAAAAATGATGTAACTCTAAAAAAACTAAGCTTCCCATTGCCCTTAAAGGGGCATTTGTATGGGCATTGCTCTTAAGAGGGCAATCAGGGCCTAAGTGCTATTGCATTTTCTTTTTATCATGCATTTGTTGAATATACAAACCTACATCATTTACTGTATTTACTGGTCCTTTAAAGGTATTAATTTAAAAGCCATAATCTAAAACATGCTGGATTATTGTTCAACTTTTTTTAAATGAGAGGTTAGCTTGGATTAGTTTTCATTCATAGGACCAATGAACAGAATTGTAAAACTATTCTTAAAGGGACACAAAGGAGCAATTATTCTCTAATGCAGTGCAACATTTTATTATAATATTATTGCCTGCCTATACCAATGTGTTTAACCACACTAGAATGTTAAACACATAGTTAAAGTCAGCTCCAGAGCAGCTATGTATTGCCAATCCTGAGCTTAGTACAACTAGTGGTTGGCAGCTATACACATATGCAGCCTCTGCTAAGCTCAGTGGCCATTTTCAGCTCCTGTCCATTTTCAGCTCCTGTCCAGTTGACTTTAACTCCATTCAAGCAATAGTTAAATGAAAAATGTCAAACACATTAGATCATTCTATTGTTAGTCCTGTATGTGCATTTAAACCTAGAAAAATATTTATCTCTGAATAAACCAACTGCACGCACGTGAAGTGCTCTAAACATATATGTATGCACAGATACAAAGCTGTATATACACACAGCAGAAACGAGCCAGTCACATGTAATCTTAACAAAATACTTATCTCTGTAAACCAACTCCAAGCAAGTGAAGTGCTCTAAACCTACATATGCATGCACAAATACAACAGATGTATACACTGAATACACACAGAAGAAATGAGTCAGTTGCTGATAAGAACTCTTGCAAATAAGGACATATAAAAAAGTAGTGTGAAATGAGGGGCATTGTGAAATCAAATTTAAAGCACTAGACAGTACAGGCTGGACAGCTTTAATTATACCAACTGCTTTAGTTTAAATTGTATACAGGAAAAACGCTTGCATGACTATTGAGTTTTCCTACAAGTGACCTCTGCTAGGTTGCAGGGTATTCACTTTTGAGTATCCACTTATGTCCGCAGCATCATTTAACACAATACTAGGTCTTCATAACAATTTGATAGTTTTCATAACCACTTTCAGCTTTATGTAGAAACTCTGTCTATTCGGGTATTCCTGGAGCCAATTGAGACAAAGCTGTGGTGTATATAACCGTCTAGAATCTGTGATAATCAGTTTGTAACATTTTCTGAAAATACTATATAGGCTCCTTATTAACCAGTGATTAAGGAGGCCATTATATTTATGTGGTTATATAGACTACAGCTGTTTGCTAAGGCTTTCTAGGTTTGGATGTAATAGTGAATTCTGTATGTTCCTGATTCTGAAGTGAGAACAGTCAGCACTAGAAAATGCTATTTCTGAAATGTACCAGTATGGATCATTTTGATTATGTAAAAATGCACAAGTGTGACTTGTCACATGTAATTTCATAACATATACAGTAATGCACGAACTTAAGTAGTAGTCTTTGTAGCATAGATTCAATAAGGTGTTGGAAACATTGACATTTTGGTCCATATTGACATGATAACATCACACAGTTGCTGCAGATTTGTCCATGATTTGAATCTCCCATTCCAATACACCCAAAGGTGCTCTATTGGATTGAGATCTGGTGACTGTGGAGACCATTGGAGTGCAGTGAACTCATAAGGGGGAGTGGACCAGGAGCGCTACAGCTAAAGGTGCTAAAAAATAAGACAATATGTTTGATACTTGGAAATATGACAAGGACAATAACGTATCTAAAATGAGACACAATTTAATTGACAAAAATAATAACAAGTAAAAACGGACGTCTCCGTAAGTAAAAACTTCTTAAGTTGCCGCCATATAAATATTGCAATAGCAGAAAGAGTTTGTGGTGCAAATAGAAATAGTCCAGTGTACACTTACAATTGCTCTATTCCGTGTTGGTTTGCTAGCAAACAAGGGCTTACCCCAGACCTTCCACTCGATGTTCTCTGTTGGTAAGTTACAGCCGTTAGCGCGATGACGTCCCTTATGTGGGCGCTGTCCCAGACGGGCTCTCTGATTGGACCAAATTCGGAAACAGCCGACAGCGATAATAGTGACTCTTTTAGCTATGGTATATTAAAGTATTGGGGTATACTTCAAGTTAAGCAGAATTGGAGGGGGGGGGGATTTAGAAAAATTTCTGAAAATCAAAGAGGCTGAATTGATTTATAAACATAACACTCTGTTCCCGGCTGGTCTAAATTCTGAACTAGATATTTCCCCATTTTTATTTGACTAATAGCAGCTATGTAATGCACGTTTTTGCACCTTATTATATTACACATATAGTATTAATTTAGACCCACAATATGACTATCTTTACTATGCTCCAAGTACTCACTGTTTTTAATTATTGTTTTTTATAAATGTTCTTATTAATTGTTTTTAATTAATTGTTTTTAATAAATGTTTTAGTACATAACTTTAATAAAAATAATTGTCTAAATAGACACAATATTAACTATAGGGATCATTTTTAAGGGAGCTCTGTGAAAATTAGTGATAGAGACTACTCTTCTCTATATAGTTGCTTGCCAATACCATCTTAAATATTAAAGACCGCCTTAGGTAATACTCCCAGGTGTGTTATAACCAATGAGAAGCAAGCTATACCTTTAAATGGAGATACACCTGTTGCAGATCATTCATCTTGAGAAAGCCCTGTAAAGGGAGAAACGCGTTGATGTACTGCAACAACCACTAAGATTTACTACTTGTAGCTGGAGCTACCAAAGTGTTCACTGAGGATTGTGCAAATTCGCTAATATAATTAGCTATTGGAAAGACTTGCAACTAACTCTCTGAACTCCTTATAGATAATCAAGTCCGCTCACAGCTTTTATTCTGTACCTTGCGTGCTATCTAGCACTAAGAGCAGGTATCTGTCACTGGAGGATTGCTATACCATAGCTAAAAGAGTCACTATTATCGCTGTCGGCTGTTTCCGAATTTGGTCCAATCAGAGAGCCCGTCTGGGACAGCGCCCACATAAGGGACGTCATTGCGCTAACGGCTGTAACTTACCAACAGAGAACATCGAGTGGAAGGTCTGGGGTAAGCCCTTGTTTGCTAGCAAACCAACACGGAATAGAGCAATTGTAAGTGTACACTGGACTATTTCTATTTGCACCACAAACTCTTTCTGCTATTGCAATATTTATATGGCGGCAACTTAAGAAGTTTTTACTTACAGAGACGTCCGTTTTTACTTGTTATTATTTTTGTCAATTAAATTGTGTCTCATTTTAGATACGTTATTGTCCTTGTCATATTTCCAAGTATCAAACATATTGTCTTATTTTTTAGCACCTTTAGCTGTAGCGCTCCTGGTCCACTCCCCCTTTTTAGTCATTTCACTTACCTATTTTGGGAAAACATAGGTATTCTCAGGAGTTTGGTGTGTTCACCCTGCACTCACTGGTTTTAATATCTTTTGTTTTGTTTCTGTTTCCCATCCAATGAGCAGCGGGTGTTGTGTATTCTACTAAAGTATTCTAGACCTAATTCAGTCTCTTGTGATAAATTCTTTCTAATATCGTCACTGATCACATTTAACACTGTGCACTTTACACTTTTTAAATCTTCACATAGAGCATCTTATGTTTTAATATTCAATATTATTATATATATTATATATTTTTAATAGTAGTTAGAAGTGATTCACATTTTTTATATATATTCTTTATTCACACACTATGTCCTCCCCTTCCAATATGGAGGACATTTTCTCATTTAGAGAACACCTGTATAAGGAATTGCACAATCACAAAGGAGATGATAATAACACTGATTTGGAATATGAAAGTTTAGAAGAAACTCTAATTAAATTAGAAAAACTCCTAACTAAAGAATTAAAACAAAAAACTGAGATTATTTTTCTAAATAAATACACTGTGAAAAATTTAATCCCAAAGGGTCTAACATTAACTAAAACTTGTGCTTTTCCCCTTAAAGAAAATTTCCAAAGAGAATGGGAAGAAGTACTATCTAAAGCTTCGGCTGATCTAATGGAGATCCTAAAAAGATCTAGGTAGGATACTCTAGTAGATCTAGAAAAAGAAATATTAGAAATTAAAGATAAACTCAAAGATAAGAAATCCTTATCTTTTAAAGAAAAACAAAAAGACATGATTGAAAGACTAAACACTTTAAATAAGGATATTTTGAAAACCAAATGGAAGAAATTAGAGAGAGATACTAAAAAACCGGATCAAAATACTAATAGTGAAACTAATTTGAGGGAGTCTAATATCCCTAAGGAGAATTGGACAATAGTCAACCATAATAAAAAGAAAGAAAAAAGGAATTACAATTCTTTTAGAACTAACACCTATGATTATAGAGAGAGAGACAATAGGGACTCAAATAGAGATCTTAATAGATCATGGAGACCGAATTACTCAAATCACAATAGAGTATATAATGATAGGTACTATAACTATAGGAACTATAATACATATGATAATAGAAATAATTATCACACTGAAGGCAGATATAATGATTATACTAATTATCCAGATAGAGAGGCACCTCCTCGTATAAATAAACCCATTTGGGACAAGAAAGAAAGATGGGAGACACCTACAAGAAATAGATACTCACCCCTTGTTCATGCAGCAGAGAGAACCAGACATAGGGAAGCTGACACTCCTTTTTTAGTGAACAGCCCTCCAAGGGAGGGCACCTCAAAGGATCTTCTGGGAAACAACCAGATAAGTGTATGGGGACAATATCCACAACAACAAAAAAACAAAAAAAGACCCCTAGAGGAACAAGAGGGAGTGGGATCAGCACAAGAGGCAAAGAGAGGGAGATAAAGATAAATGGAGTTTTTAATATCAGTAATACTACACTACAAGATGAGGAAACAAAGATTTTGAGCTATGGTCTCTCTTTTGCCCCGAGTGTTAGATTAAACAAATTCAATACGCATATCCATATAAAGAAATTTGTTAGGAACCTCACCCTTAAAAGATTTTTTATGAAAAGTCCCCTTGAAAGAATGTCCATGACTAAAGATAAAATAAAAGAGGATAAGTTTATCCATACCAACCTAAAATCCAAATCGACATTTAATCCGGTCTCCGCTAAGGGAACTCACCTTGAAACTTTTGAACAAATGGTTTTAAAAGATCTAAAGAGTAGTAAACCATCAAAATTTATGAAAACTAACTTGACTAAAAAAGAGACCATCATTTTGGATAATTTGAAAAAGAACCATAATATAACCATCAAGCCCGCCGACAAGGGCGGCGGGATTGTGATTATGGACACAAGTTATTATGATATGGAATCTTTAAGATTATTGAATGACAATAAAACATATAAAAAACTTGATCTAAATCCTACTAACAAGTTTGCTGCCCTTTTAAAAAGACTTATAAGAGAAGGTAGAGACTCAGGAATTTTAAATGAGAGGGAGGTGGAATACCTGGACCCTATCCATCCTAGGGTCCCGGTGTTCTACTTCCTTCCGAAAATACATAAGAACCTCACTCAACCACCAGGGAGACCGATAATTTCGGGCATAGGGGCACTATCCTCCAATCTCTCACAATATGTGGACACTTTCCTGCAAAAGTATGTAAGGAATTTGGACTCATATTTGAGGGATTCCACCCAGGTCCTAAATATTTTGGAACAAATTGTTTGGGAGGATGACTTTATTTTAGTGACTGGAGATATTACTTCTCTTTATACAGTAATTGACCATGATAAAGGGATTGTAGCTATTAAAAAATATTTAGATGAAGATTCAGAGATGAGACCAGAACAAAAAGATTTTTTATTAAAAAGTATCTTGTTTATATTGAAGAATAATCACTTCATGTATAATAACAAATTCTACTTACAAATAGAAGGTACGGCTATGGGCACGAGGTTCGCGCCAAGTTACGCCAACTTATTTGTTGGGAATTGGGAAGAGTCTTTCTTCCAATCGGGTAACTATGGCGCGGACCTCGTGCTCTATAGACGGTACATAGATGACGTTTTGTTGATATGGAGAGGGTCTGAATTAAATCTTTTAAAATTGTTCTCAGATATGAACTCTAATGATAAAGGTCTTGTATTTACCTTTAATCACAGCAAAGATAAGGCTGTCTTTTTAGATTTAGAAATTATGGCAATCAATAAAAACATAGAAACAAGAACACATTTCAAAGAGGTTAACTCTAACAGTTTTATTCATTTTAAAAGTTGTCACCTCCAGCAGTGGAAGGACAACATTCCCGTAGGCCAAAGTCTGAGAGTAAGAAAAAATTGCTCTAGACCTTCAGACTTTGAATACCAAATAGAGTCCCTAATCGAAAAATTTAGAGATAAGGGATACGATGAGGAAGTTGTCAATAGGGCTGTAACAAGAGCAAGGAACACTGATAGAAAGAGCCTCCTCACATATAAACAAAAGACAACCAAAGAGAACTCAGATTTGATTGACGTCCCATTTATAACGGAATACAATGTAGATCATGGCATTATGAGAAGAATTTTAAATAAACACTGGGCCATCCTAAAAGCTGACCCAATATTAGGAGATGCACTCCCTCACAAACCCAGATTAATTTTTAAAAAGACAAAAAAATTTAAAACAATACTTGCGCCTAGTTCACGTGAGACAAATCAGAAACCAAATTTCATACAAAAAGATTTACAAGGGGGAAAAATATCAGGTTTCTTTCCTTGCTATTCATGCAAGGCATGTACACATAGTGATAAAAGGAAAGTTATTACCATTCCAAATTCAGGAGAAGAAATCACTATTAAGCAATGCATTAGATGCACTACAAAGGGGGTAATTTATATTCTTAAATGCACATGTAATTTGTTTTATTTTGGGGAGACTAAGCGTATGATCAAAGACAGGATAAGAGAACACTTATTATGCATTGAGAAGGGAATGGTTGACACTAATTTATATAGGCACTTCAAATCTGTACATAAGGGCAATACCAAAGATTTAAAGTATTGGGGTATACTTCAAGTTAAGCAGAATTGGAGGGGGGGGAATTTAGAAAAATTTCTGAAAATCAAAGAGGCTGAATTGATTTATAAACATAACACTCTGTTCCCGGCTGGTCTAAATTCTGAACTAGATATTTCCCCATTTTTATTTGACTAATAGCAGCTATGTAATGCACGTTTTTGCACCTTATTATATTACACATATAGTATTAATTTGGACCCACAATATGACTATCTTTACTATGCTCCAAGTACTCACTGTTTTTAATTATTGTTTTTTATAAATGTTCTTATTAATTGTTTTTAATTAATTGTTTTTAATAAATGTTTTAGTACATAACTTTAATAAAAATAATTGTCTAAATAGACACAATATTAACTATAGGGATCATTTTTAAGGGAGCTCTGTGAAAATTAGTGATAGAGACTACTCTTCTCTATATAGTTGCTTGCCAATACCATCTTAAATATTAAAGACCGCCTTAGGTAATACTCCCAGGTGTGTTATAACCAATGAGAAGCAAGCTATACCTTTAAATGGAGATACACCTGTTGCAGATCATTCATCTTGAGAAAGCCCTGTAAAGGGAGAAACGCGTTGATGTACTGCAACAACCACTAAGATTTACTACTTGTAGCTGGAGCTACCAAAGTGTTCACTGAGGATTGTGCAAATTCGCTAATATAATTAGCTATTGGAAAGACTTGCAACTAACTCTCTGAACTCCTTATAGATAATCAAGTCCGCTCACAGCTTTTATTCTGTACCTTGCGTGCTATCTAGCACTAAGAGCAGGTATCTGTCACTGGAGGATTGCTATACCATAGCTAAAAGAGTCACTATTATCGCTGTCGGCTGTTTCCGAATTTGGTCCAATCAGAGAGCCCGTCTGGGACAGCGCCCACATAAGGGACGTCATCGCGCTAACGGCTGTAACTTACCAACAGAGAACATCGAGTGGAAGGTCTGGGGTAAGCCCTTGTTTGCTAGCAAACCAACACGGAATAGAGCAATTGTAAGTGTACACTGGACTATTTCTATTTGCACCACAAACTCTTTCTGCTATTGCAATATTTATATGGCGGCAACTTAAGAAGTTTTTACTTACGGAGACGTCCGTTTTTACTTGTTATTATTTTTGTCAATTAAATTGTGTCTCATTTTAGATACGTTATTGTCCTTGTCATATTTCCAAGTATCAAACATATTGTCTTATTTTTTAGCACCTTTAGCTGTAGCGCTCCTGGTCCACTCCCCCTTTTTAGTCATTTCACTTACCTATTTTGGGAAAACATAGGTATTCTCAGGAGTTTGGTGTGTTCACCCTGCGCTCACTGGTTTTAATATCTTTTGCAGTGAACTCATTGTCATGTTCAAGAAACCAGTTTGAGATGATTTGAGCTGTGTGACATGGTGCATTATCCTGCTGGAAGTATCCATTAGAAGATGGGTACACTGTAGGGTGACCATATTGCCGCTTTAAAAAGGGACACATATAAAAAATACATATGTCAGGGTTGTTTCAGGGCTGTTTAATGAAATGGTTTGTATAAGAACACATATGCATTTTTCATATGTGTCCATTTTTAAAGCGGCAATATGGTCACCCTAGTATACTGTAGTCATAAAGGGATGGACATGGTCAGCAACAATACTCAGGTAGGCCGTGGCATTTAAAAGATGCTCAATTGGTACTAAGGGGCCCAAAGTGTGCCAAGAAAATATCCCCCACAACATTACACCACCACCACCAGGCTTAACCGTTGATACAAGGCAGGATGGGTCCATGCTTTTATATTGTTTACGCCCAATTCTGATCCTACCATCTGAATGTTGCAGCTGAAATCGAGACTCAACAGACCAGGCAACATTTTTCCTATCTTCTATGCCTGTGCGACTTGTAGCCTCAGTTTCCTAGTTTCCTGTTCTTAGCTGATAGGAGTGGCACCCAGTGTGGTCTTCTGCTGCTGTAGCCCATCTGTTTCAAGGATCCATGTGTTGTGCATTCAGAGATGGTATTCTTCATACCTTGGTTGTAACGAGTGGTTAGTTGAGTTGCTGTTGCCTTTCTATCATCTCGAACCAGTCTGCCCATTCTCCTCTGACCTCTGACATCAACAAGTCATTGTTGTCCACACAACTGCCGCTCACTGGATATTTTTTCTGTAAACCCTAGAGATGGTTGTGCACAAAAATCCCAGTAGATCAGCAGTTTTTTAAATACTCAGACCAGCCCGCCTGACACCAACAACCATGCCACGTTCAAAGTCACTTAAATCCCCTTTCTTCCCCATTCTGATGTTCGGTTTGAACTTCAGCAAATCGTCTTTACCATGTCTAGATGCCTAAATGCATTGAGTTGCTGCTGACAGTTGGCAATCTGGGCAGGAAGCACAATATCTCTTTATTTCTTTGTAAACCCCTAGCCAAAAAAACCTCCTCGGGACCCTTTTCTCTACCCCCAGATGTCCACCCAAATGGTGTGAATGGGCAAAATCTAACACCTTCCTAGTATGAGAGGATGGCACAACTAGCTGTTCTATCTCTTGACCTTCCTATGATATTGCTCGGTACAGAAGGTAATTTTTAACCATAGAATAGGGGTATACACTTTTTGTTTGACCTTCTACAGGTGCTGCATTAACCTCTACTACCCTGCTCCTTGCATAGTGTAGCAAGGGATCATTAGCTTGTTCTCGCCCAAAGCTACTGCTAATAATGTCTAGTTCACAGGGAGCATTTACAGCAATTTCACTTCCCTGATCTACTTCAGATTCTGTGCACTGAGTGGCCACACCTTTTTTACTATGTTTTCCCTGCTCATTTAGCAAAACTTCATTAAGGGCTTTATTAAATCTTTATTTACTCTTCCTGCGCTCTCTTCTAGATTTACTCCTTTTGGGATTGGATGCATACAAATCAGGGTGACTGAAAGGGAAAACTCTGTATTAGACTGTATTAGGGTGTAAACTCTGGAAAGTTTCTTCCTATAACCAAGGGATAGGGCAGCCTAGGTACCACTACAACATTTTGTTTGTATTATGTTTCCAAGTACAGAGACACTTATAACAGCAGTAGGATAAGTAACATTTCACCCATGAATACAGAGTACCCCTATTGTGATATTTTTTTGCAACTGTGATTGTTTCACTAAATCTCCTGACGCTAGAGTTAAGGCACTGCCAGAGTCCACCAAAGCCTCTGTATCTCTTTTATTAAAGCATACCGGAAGGTGTGTATGTTTCTCCCATGCCTGCTAGGCAAATAAGTCCACAAAAGTCCAATGGTTCTTATCCCAGGGCACAATGCATTGGTTCTGGTAGGATTGGGCATCCTGCTCTGACATGTCCTTTGACATTACACTCAAAGCAGGTTATAGGGTTCCTCCCCAAATGATCCCCTCTTGGCAAAGTGTGGTTTAACTGATAGCGATCTGCTGGTTCAGCTTCATCTTCAGTTTCACCCGTTCTGTTTCCTGGTCTCTGGGTCCTAAAAGTCTTTTGTTGTCTCAGAGATTCTGAAACAAATTTAGATGGCATAGGACAGGCTTTCTCAAGGTTCCTGGCAGCAAGGTATCTTTCCACTTGAGCCACCATAGAATCATATGTAGTGGGGTTTTCTAGTCCTACCCTCTCGCAGAGGCCACGGGGCAGTTCTCGCAAGAATTTGTCAAGTACTAACATTTCAACAATCTGTGCAGGACTTTGGGCCTCTGATCTAAGCCATTTTCGCACCAGATGTATTAAGTCAAACATTTGGGACCTGGGAACTTTTCCCATGTTAAAAAACAAGTTATAGAAATGCTGGGCTCTCACTCTACATGTTATACCCATTCTAGCGAGAATTTCAGCTTTTAACCATGTATAGTCACTAGCAGCCTCTTCTTCCAAGTCATAATAAGCCTTTTGGGCTTCAGCGAGGAGAAAAGGAGCAATGATTCCTGCCCATTGCTCTCACAGCCATGCTTCCTGGGTAGCTGTGCACCAAATATGCCTCCACATCATCCTCTGACGTCATTTTGTGTAAGCAGCCGCTTGCCCGTATCCTATTAACACCTCCTGCTTGCACAGGTGTTCCCTGAGCAGTAATGCGCTGCACAACATCATAAAGCATGGCATGATCCTGTTTTTGGGCCTCAGCCAGGGTCCCAATTTGTAAAGATAAAAGTCTGTTACACTCTTGCTGAGCTGCAACTAATGCTGCAGCCTGACAATTAGTTTCTTGCTGTATAGACGCAGCCTACAACAGAGCCTGTAAAACATCCTCCATATTTATGTGGGTCTGTACCTTTAAGGCTTCCAGGTTAGTAATGCAGGCACTTACAATCCCACTTCTGACACCACTGTGTTAAAGCCCTGGCAGGAATAGTCACTTCAGCACGAAATATAGTTTTTTAGGCTGTTTAAGTTTTATCAGCAGTTTTAAACATGGGGTGTACTTCCCCTTTAAATCAAACATAAAACAAACAAAATCCTACTCCTTTTTAGGAGACTAACTATACATTCAACATTTCCTTACTTACCAGAAATGAGCAGCTAAGCTGGTCCCAGTTAACAAAACAAATAAAAATAAGCAGAATAGAACAATGTTTGCTCACCAGTCTCTTGTTTCTGCCAGCTATACATTCAGACATACAGCAAGGTCTCAGTTCTTCCCTCTCTGGAGTAGCCTGCACAATGAGACACTGATTTCCTCTACAGAACTGCTTATAAAGGATCCAAATGATTTAACCGGCATCAGCTGTGGTGAGCTACTAACAAATTAACATTTTGTTAGAGGGGAAAAAGTGTCCTTTCCAATCTCCGGCTAATATACACTCCTCTCATCCTGTCACAATATATATTAATTTTATTTACTGCCCAACCCTGCGCAAATGGCGTTTGGTGCTATGCTGTGTCTCACAGCATGATAATGAGGTTCTCATTGGAACCTAAGGAAGAACACTCTCCTGAGCGCAAGGCTTCCAGGCAATGTGAACACAAGGGCCTCTAGTTATCAAGCCTTCAACCTCAAATACGCTGGAATTCTGCAGCGTATTTGTGGCGAGGCTGATTCGCCTAAGTTATCAAGCCCTACACACCAGCAAAAGTAGAATATAGTGACATAAGCTTCGATCCGCCGGACTCAGTCCGACACAGATAGATTCTTACATCACTCCAGATGTTCCAAACGCAAGTTCGGCACAATCTGACTACTTTTGGTAGTTATCAAATGACTAGCAGGTACGCTCGGCACTTTTCCGGCCCAGCGTACCTGGTTTTCAATCCGCTGCCCTGGAGGCGGCGGATTCCATAGGAATCAATGGGAGTCTGACCATAGCGAAAGTTCATGTTCGCCGCTGCCCGACATCCCATTGATTCCTATGGGAGATGTCTGCACCTAACACCCTAACATGTACCCCGAGTCTAAACACCCCTAATCTGTCCCCCCAAATAAAGTTATTACCCCCTAAACTGCCGCTCCCGGACCCCGCTGTAACTATATTAAACATGTTAACCCCTAAACCGCCACTCCCGGAGCCCACCGCCACTCTAATAAACTTATTAACCCCTAAACCGCCACTCCTGGACCCCGCCGCCACCTACATAATACCTATTAACCCCTATCCTGCCCCCCTATACTGCCGCCACCTATAATAAATTTATTAACCCTTATCCTGCCGATCCCGTACCCCGCCGCAACTAAATAAATTGTTTAACCGCTAAACCACCACTCCCGGACCCCGCCGCCACCTATATTAAACTTATTAACCCCTAATCTGCCCCCCCTACACCATCGCCACCTATAATAACTTTATTAACCCCTACCCTGCCCCCCCATGCCGCCGCCATCTATATTAAACTAATTAACCCCTAAACCTAAGTCTAACACTAACCCTAACACCCCCCTAACTTAAATATTATTTTAATAAATCTAAATAAAAATTACTCTTATTAACTAAATTATTCCTATTTAAAACTAAATACTTACCTATAAAATAAACCCTAAGATAGCTACAATATAACTAATAATTATATTGTAGCTATTTTAGGATTTATTTTTATTTTACAGGCAAGTTTGTTTTTATTTTAACTAGGTACAATAGTTATTAAATAGTTATTAACTATTTAATAGCTACCTAGATAAAATATAGACAAATTTACCTGTAAAATAAAAACTAACCTAAGTTACAATTACACCTAACACTACACTATCATTAAATAAATTATTCCTATTTAAAACTAAATACTTACCTGTAAAATAAACCCTAAGATAGCTACAATGTAATTAATAATTACATTGTAGCTTTTTTAGGATTTATATTTATTTTACAGGTAACTTTGTATTTATTTTAACTAGGTACAATAGTTATTAAATAGTTATTAACTATTTAATAACTTCCTAGCTAAAAGAAATACAAATTACCTGTAAAATAAATCCTAACCTAAGTTACAATTAAACCTAACACTATCACTATCGTTAAATTAATTAAATAAATTACTAACCAATACCTACAATTAAATACAATTAAATAAACTAAACTAAATTACAAAAAAACACATTACAAATTACAGAAAATAAAAAAATATTACAAGAATGTTAAACTAATTACACCTAATCTAAGCCCCCTAATAAAATAAAAAAAACCAAAATAATAAAAGTCCCTACCCTATTCTACATTTCAAAGTAATCAGCTTTTTTACCAGCCCTTAAAAGGGCTTTTTGCAGGGCATGCCCCAAAGTAATCAGCTCTTTTGCCTGTAAAAAAAAATACAACCCCCCCAACATTAAAACCCACCACCCACATACCCCTACTATAACCCACCCAAACCCCCCTTAAATAAACCTAACGCTACCCCCCTGAAGATCTCCCTACCTTGAGTCGTGTTCACCCAGCCGGGCCGAAGTCATCATCCAAGGGGCACTGAAGAGGTCTTCCATCTGATAGAAGTCTTCATCCAAGGGGCGCTGAAGAGGTCTTCCATCCGATAGAAGTCTTCATCCAGGTGGCGTCTTCAATCTTCATCCATCCGGAGCGGAGCGGAGCCATCTTCAAACAAGCCAACGCAGAGCCATCCTCTTCAACTGACGCCTACTCGCCGAATGAAGGTTCCCTTTAAGAGACGTCATCCAAGATGGCGTCCCTCGAATTCCGATTGGCTGATAGGATTCTATCAGCCAATCGGAATTAAGGTAGGAAAAATCTGATTGGCTGATTCAATCAGCCAATCAGATTCAAGTTCAATTGGATTGGTTGATCCAATCAGCCAATTAGATTGAGCTCGCATTCTATTGGCTGATCGGAACAGCCAATAGAATGCGAGCTCAATCTGATTGAAGATGACTCCGCTCCGGATGGATGAAGATTGAAGACGCCGCCTGGATGAAGACTTCTATCGGATGGAAGACCTCTTCAGCGCCCCTTGGATGAAGACTTTGTAATGTAGAATAGGTTAGGGACTTTTATTATTATTTTTTTTATAATCTTAGGGTTTATTTTATAGGTAAGTATTTAGTTTTAAATAGGATTAATTTAGTTAATAAAAGTAATTTTTATTTAGATTTATTAAAATAATATTTAAGTTAGGGGGGTGTTAGGGTTAGTTTTAGACTTAGGTTTAGGGGTTAATTAGTTTAATATAGATGGCGGCAGTATAGGGGGGGCAGGATAGGGGTTAATAAATTTATTATAGGTGGTAACGGTGTAGGGGGGCAGATTAGGGGTTAATAAGTTTAATATAGGTGGCGGCGGGGTCCGGGAGCGGCGGTTTAGGGGTTAAACAATTTATTTAGTTGCGGCGGGGTATGGGATCGGCAGGATAGGGGTTAATAAATTTATTATAGGTGGCGGCAGTATAGGGGGGCAGGATAGGGGTTAATAGGTATTATGTAGGTGGCGGAGGGGTCCGGGAGCGGCGGTTTAGGGGTTAATACATCTATTATATTTGCGGCGTGGTCCGGGGGCCGCGGTTTAGGGGTTAATATATGTATTATAGTTGCGGCGGGGTCTAGGAGCGGCGGTTTAGGGGTTAATAACTTTATTTAGTTGCGGGGGGCTCCGGGGGTGGCGGTATAGGGGGTAGAACAGTATAGTACAGTGTGGGTGCTTAGTGACAGCTTATCAATAAAGCTGTAGAAAAGCCGAAGAGCAGCGAGATCGGATGAGTGATAACTATCACAGTCCGCTGCTCATTGCCCCGTACTTGGTGTGCGGCTTTTTGACAGATTTATTGATAACTTTGGTGAACGTATTCAGGTCCGCAGCGGCGATGTGAGTCGAGCTTAGGCGAACGTATTGGGGCCGGCGAAGGCAGGTACGTACGGAGCTTGATAACTAGAGGCCAAGGTCATGTTCGCATTGCACCTAACTTGTAATACCAGTGCACATTTACGTGCGCTGGTATTACTAAGTGGAGCACAAATATTGTGCTTGCAAAAGCGCAATTTTGTACTCCACTTGTAATCTTGGCCATATTGTTTGTGTGAGCGAAAGTTTTAGGGGTCAATTCATCAAGCTCCGTACGGTAGTACACTGCTCAAAAAAAGTAGAGGGAACATTGGCCATAATCAATGCTTACATGGTTTTCTGCCTCATGGGATTGTTTCTTTATTGTAACACTTACAAAATTGTACATTACATTTATGAGCCTGCGGTAGACCAAGAACATCTTTTTCTAATCATCAGCTAATAAAAAACACAATTATATGCTCTTTTAATACTACTTAGGGAAGCAATCACTGTTTAATTGGTTGTAATAATCTCATATTATAAAACAAACAGAAAAAAATGAGTAGGTGGTGAAGAAAATCACAAGAAAAATAAAAGTCATAAAGGTGGCGTCATAGAACAAATAATTAAGATCTTACAGGAGAATGGGTAAGCTCTATCCTTAAGCTGGCTTTATCAGAATTATCACAGCTCATTCAAAAAAGCACTGAGTAGCAGCTGTTTACCTGGACGTACAAGGCTCTTGAAAGAAAGATATCCATATGCCGCAGGGAATGAAGCGTGATCTGATTCTTAAAAAGAATGGTTCTTATTTCCTGGTATTTGTTGAAGCTGAATAGGACACAAAAAAAATAAAACAAAGTAAAAGATAAGGAAAACAAATGAGAAAATGTAAATCACAGAAGGAGCTAACGGGCCATCCTTAAGAAGCAATCAGGGGGAAAAAAGGCTGAGCAAGATAAAAGTGAATTTACAAGGGCTCAGACAAAGGCGAAAGAGAAAAAAGAAGGGTTTTTACAGAGAATAGTTCAAAAATGAAATCTGCAAACACAACTCTCCCTGTGTTCTCTCTTTTGTTTTTATGTTTGTTTTTCTTGAGAGCATTAAACTATGGCATAAAGCATAAACTTCAAGCTATGTCTTGATGTCCTAAAAAAATCTTTACATTTCAAAGTTGAGCTTTAACTTTATTACAGAGTATTACCAGGAGAAAGTTGTTTAAAAAAACGTACAAGTTTGGCAACAATTTCTTGTTTTTATTATTATTTCTAGTATCTACGATATCATTTTACAGTGTATGTTGGACCAACTATTTTTTCATAGGTCAAAAGGAATGATTTCTGACATTATTTAATTAATCAAATCAATTAAACAATAAGGGATAGATTACGAGTGGAACGCTAATGATAGTGCGGGCTTGATAAGCAGTATCGATTGACCGCAATATGATATTACAAATTAATGATTAAATGGCCTTTACACGTGATAGGCTAGTGGGCCCGACTTCGCTCAGGCGCAACCAACACTTTCAATAGTGCGCATAATAAATAGCACTCATATTACAAGTTTTATGCTACAGATTATGGGCGCAATCCGATATACGGCGCAGGTTTCGGCGCACATCGAGCTATCCCATATACGGCGCCGGCATTTGCTAAAGTGCCGTAAGTCTGACAAACTAGCGATTTCCAGAAATCAGCGTAAGTACAAATTTCTGGAGTTGCCAGTGACTTACGGCACTTTAGAAACTGCCGCTGCATAAAATAACTGACTAAAATATTAAATTTCCCGTTACTGTCTAACACGCCTCCCAAACATAGCCCAACATGTATACCCCTCTATCCGTAATCCCCCCTCTCACTCCTAACAATAAATATATTAACCCCTAAACCGCCGCTCCCGGACCCCGCCGCCAGCTACATTAGCTATATTACCCCCTAATATGATCCCCCTACACCGCCGCCACCTATTTTAACCATATTACCCCCTAATGTGAGCCCCCTACACCGCCGCCAGCTACATTAACTATATTACCCCCTAATATGATCCCCCCTACACCGCCGCCACCAATTTTAACTATATTAACCCCTAATGTGAGCCCCCTACCCCACCACCACCTACATTATATGTACTACCCCCTTATCTGACCCCTTACACCGCCGCCACCTATATTAAAATTATTAACCCCTAATCTAATCCCCCTACACCACCGCCACCTATATTAAATGTATTAACCCCTAATATAATCCCCCTACACCGCCGCCACCTATAATAAATGTATTACCCCCTAAAATACTAAAATGTCCCTACCCTAAACTAAATTACAAATAGCCTTGAAAAGGGCCTTTTGCGGGGCTTTGCCCCAAAGTAACCAGCTCTATTACCAGCCCTTAAAAGGGCCTTTTGCGGGGCATTGTCCCAAAGTAATCAGCTCTTTTACCTGTAATCTGACACCTCTACACCGCCGCCACCTATATTAAATATATTAACCCCTAATCTAATCCCCCTACACCGCTGCCACCTATATTAAATATATTAACCCCTAATCTAATCCACCTACACCATCGCCACCTATATTAAATATATTAACCCCTATTCTGACCCCCCTAGACCGCCGCCACCTATATTAACTATATTAACCCTAATTATATTAGGGTTAATATAGTTTTTATATTATATATATTAACTATATTAACCCTATCTAACCCTAACACCCCTAACTTAATTATTATTGCAATAAATCTAAATAATATTAATCTTATTAACTAAAATATTCCTATTTAAAACTAAATACTTACCTATAAAATAAACCCTAAGATAGCTACAATATAATTAATAATTACATTGTAGCTATTTTATGGTTTATATTTATTTTACAGGTAACTTGTTATTTATTTTAACTAGGTACAATAGCTATTAAATAGTTAATAACTATTTAATAGCTACCTAGTTAAAATAATTACCAATTTACCTGTAAAATAAATCCTAACCTAAGTTACAAATACACCTACACTATCAATAAATTAATTAAAAAAACTACAATTATCTAAACTAAAATATAATTAAATACACTAAACTAAATTACAAAAAAATCCCCACTAAATTACAAAAAATAAAAAAAGATTACAAGAATTTTAAGTTAATTACACCTAATCTAAGCCCACTAATAAAATAACAAAGCCCCCCAAAATAAAAAAATATCCCTACCCTAAACTAAATTACAAAAAAGTAATCAGCTCTATTACCAGCCCTTAAAAGGGCTTTTTGTGGGGCATTGCCCCAAAGTAATCAGCTCTTTTACCTGTGAAAAAAAAGAACAACCCCCCATTACAACCCACCACCCACACACCCCTACTCTAAAACCCACCCTATCCCCCCTTAAAAAAACCTAAGTCTAACCCCCAAGTGCTCCTTACCTGTCCTGAAGACCGGCGGAGAAGGTCCTGTTCAAGGCGGAGAAGTCTTCTTCCAGGCGGCGACATCTTCTTCTTCCAGGAACCAGCCGGCGCAGAGCGGAGGAGTTGAAGACCGATGACCGTGGAGCTGAACACCGTCCTCTCTGGAACTGAACTCCGGCGATGCTGGAACTGAAGACCGGAGCCATGGAGCGTGGAGGATCCTCTTCATACGATCGCCGCCGTACACTGAATCGGAATTCAAGGTACGCAATTAAAAATGGCCTTGAATTCCTATTGGCTGATTTGAGCCTTCAAATTCAAATCAGCCAATCGGATGAAAGCTACTTTAATTCTATTGGCTGATTTGAATAGCCAATAGAATAAGAGCTACTGTAATTTTATTGGCTGATTAGAATAGCCAATAATTTTAATATAGATGGTGGCGGTGTAGGGGGATTACATTAAGGGTTAATAATTTTAATGTAGGTGGCGGCAGTGTAGGGGGATCACATTAGGGGGTTAGACATTTAATGTAGGTGGCGGCGGGGTCCAGGAGCGGCGGTTTAGGGGTTAAACACTTTATTAGGGATTGCGGTTGACAGGTAGATAGACATTGCGCATACGTTAGGTGTTAGGTTTTATTTTGCAGGCAGTTTAGGGAGCTACGGGGCTCCAATACTCAGCATAAGGCTTACTACGCCTGCATTTTGTGGCGAGGTGAAAATGGAATAAGATTTCTCCATTTTCGCCACGTAAGTCCTTACGCTGTATATTGGATACCAAACTGCGCGGGTTTGGTATACCTGTCTATGGGCCAAAAAACTACGTCCGAAGGCAGAAATATACGAGCGTAACTTCTATGTTACGCCGTATATGTGATACCAAACCAGTGCAAAATTTTGCGTCTCCGGCTTTTGCGGGCAACGCTGCATATCGGATCAGGCCCTGCGTGCATGCAAAAACCCAAATTGTGCTTAAAAATTAGCATGCCCAAGACCGAAAGTAAAGTATAAGGTTACAAATAAAAGTGGTTAAAAAACACATTGAAATAAAGTATTGTTCTCATATAAAAAAACTATCTAATAAGACAATTTCATATAAATATTAAAATAAAAAAGTTATAACGGTTCAAAGATGTATAGTGTATGACAATGAATCCAAATTTGGCACAGCACTATGTAAGACAAAAAAATCTTGTAGAGATGGGGTGCACGTGGTACTGCTACCCTCAATACCATAGGAAAGATGTAGAGTTCCACAGCACCACTATATTCAATCTATTTTTATTAAGACATATTAAAAAACATGCATGTTTTTTAACATGTCTTAATAAAACAAGATTGAATATAGTGATGCTGTGGAACTCTTGCGTTTTTTCCTATAGTATATGACAAGGTGTGATGGATTAGGAAAGCCTCAAAACTTTATATATGTGTATGCATGTATATATGTGTGCATTTATACCTATATATGTATATGTATGTGCATGCATACATACATATACATAGCCACACACACACACATACAAATATACAGTATATATATATATATATATATATATACATACATACATACATACATATATACATGTGTATACACACACAATAATGACAAATTATTAAGTTTAAGGATAATTTTAAGGTTCTTATAAATTATAATAAATTATTAGAATACATATGGACATATTTCAATAATTTTAATTATTATTATTATCATTAATAATAATAATAAAAATTGTCAAAGCTGTCAAAAAGCTGCGCACCAAGTACGGTGCGATGAGCAGCGGACTGTTGTTAACTAACAGTCATCGATCTCGCTGCTCATCGGCTTATTCACAGCTTTCTTGGCACCCTGTCACTAAGCACCCACACTAAACTATACTGTTTACCCCCTATACTACCGCTCCCGGACCCACCGCAACTAAATAAAGTTATTAACCCCTAAACTGCCGCTCCCGGAGCCCACCGCAACTCTAATAAAGTTATTAACCCCTAAACCGCCGCTACCGGAGCCCACGCCACCTACATTATATTTCTTAACCCCTAAACCGCCGCTCCTGGACCCTGCCACAATGAAATAACATGTTTAACCCCTAAACCGGTGCTCACGGACCCCGTCACCACTTACATTAAATTTATTAACCCCTAATCTGACCCCCCTACACCGCCGCCACCTACATTAAATTTATTAACCCCTAATCTGACCCCCCTTACACCGCCGCCACCTACATTAAATTTATTAACCCCTAATCTCCCGCCCCCCAACGTCGCCGCCACTATATTAAATGTATTAACCCCTAAACCTAAGTCTAACCCAAACACCCCCTAACTTAAAGATAATTTAAATTTATCTAAATAAATATTCCTATCATGAAATAAATTATTCCTATTTAAAACTAAATACTTACCTATATAATAAACCCTAAGCTAGCTACAATATAACTAATAGTTACATTGTAGCTAGTTTAGGATTTATTTTTATTTTACAGGCAAGTTTGTATTTATTTTAACTAGGTATAATAGTTATTAAATAGTTATTAACTATTTAATAACTACCTAGCTAAAATAAATACAAAAGTACCTGTGAAATAAATCCTAACCTAAGTTACAATTACACCTAACACTACACAATCATTAAATGAATTACCTAAATTAAAATAAATTAATTACAATTAAATAAAATTAACTAAAGTACAAAAAACAAACACTAAATTACAGAAAATAATAAAATAATTACAAGAATTTTAAACTAATTACACCTAATCTAATCCCCCTAATACAATAAAAAAGCCCCCCAAAATAAAACAAAAAACTACCCTACACTAAATTACAAATAGCCCTTAAAAGGGCCTTTTGTGGGGCAATGCCCCAAAGTAATCAGCTCTATTACCTGTAAAAATAAAGACAATACCCCCCCAACATTGCAACCCACCACCCACACACCCAACCCTACTCTAAAACCCACCCAATCCCCCCTTAATAAAACCTAACACTACCTCCTTGAAGATTACCCTACCTTGAGACGTCTTCCCCCAGCCGGGCACAAGTGGTCCTCCAGAGGGGCAGAGGTCTTCATCCGATCCGGGCAGAAGAGGACCTCCAGACGGGCAGAAGTCTTCATCCAGGCGGCATCTTCTATCTTCATCCATCCGGTGAGGAGCGGCTCTATCTTGAAGACATCCGACGCGGAGCATCCTCTTCTTTCGACGTCTTCTTGATGAATGAATGTTCCTTTAAATGACGTCATCCAAGATGGCGTCCCTTGAATTCCGATTGGCTGATAGAATTCTATCAATCAATCGGAATTAAGGTAGGAAAAATACCAATCAGCCAATAAAATGTGAGCTCAATCCTATTGGCTGATTGGAGCTGTGTGGAGCTCAGTGTTAGATTGCAAAAATGTTGCAGATCTAAGGGAGGGGCCTCTACTCACAGATAAGAAGGGGATTCTAGGAGTTTGAGGCCCTCTTTCTGTTCAGAAACATCACGTTACTGAGAGATTTTCTTTGCTTCATTATGGACTGGTCTCACAGGTCTTCTCTTCCTCCATTGCGGTTCAGGGATGAGGCTTCATCTCCAGGGAGAAGGACACCTGTGGAAAGAGAGATAAGTGATCGTGATATAGTACCTCCTTCTCCTAGGCCCCAGGACTCATCCCTGAGGCTAGGCCATCGTTCCGTCCAAGCCCATATACCCACTAATGCTAATAGGGTGGGAATCAACCAGATAGGAGGGGGTGGGACAGGGAGCAGGGTCTCAGATGAGGCTGGGGGCTCTGGATTAGTTAGGGCAGAGCAGACTGTTAGGGGGCCTACCCCTGGGCCTAGTAGCATGAGGGACGCCTCTGGGGCTGGATTAGCAGGCCTCACTGGTTCAGATCAATGCACATTAAATTTGATGGCTTTGCAGGAGGGACAGCTGGCGACGGTATGGTCGCTGGTGCAGTCCCTGACTGCTGTTTTAGGCCCAGTTTTTGGAGGATCTGGGCCTGCATCCGGCATAGGGCCTGTTCAAGCACCCGAGCCCAGGTTGGGTTCTGGAGCCTCCTTGCCCCTTGCTGCACCCTTGCAGGGCGTTTCTGGGGTCGTATTGCCTCCCACAAGGGCCCAGCATGCGGCGCTTGTCTGCGGCGGTGGGCCTGCTTTACAGCCTACCTCTCAGATAGCACCGGAAACTACCACCACACTACTTCCTATCGAGGGGGACCCTGGGCCCGCATCCGGCATTGGTCCTGTTCAGGCTCCTGGGCCCAGGTCGGTTTCCAGGGCTTCCTTGCCCCTTATTGCCCCATTACAGAGCGTTTCTGAGGCCGGATGGCCTTCCAATGGGGCCCAAATCACGGCGCTCGCATGCAGCAGTGGGCCCACTGTGAGGCCTACCCCGCAGGCGGCAC